>NC_142517.1:178746500-179083500 GCF_057876585.1 Rhinolophus sinicus | reverse complement strand
TTTTCCCCAGTTTTATGTTTTAAAGAATTTGACATTTTAATTTGAAAATACACTGATACACTGTGCTACCAAATAGATCATACTCATATATTACTTTCCATATTCATTCTCTTTTTAAAGTGTTTTTGAGGGAGGTGGGGAGTTATAGTCAAGCTGGGGGGGGGTTGTTTGTTTGTATGATTTGTTTGTTTTTAAATCAATTGAGGTTAAATTATGGTTGTATACTTCTCTTAGATACTCTGTCCAATACTGTAGTATCCTGTCTTGTAACTGTTTCCTATGTTTTTGTACCGTAACTCCTCTAGAGTTTTCCTTGGAGAGGTGGACAAGTATGTAGACATTAATGCTTCTCACCAATATCTTCGATTTTCCACTACTTCCGCTCATACTCGAGGTGGGGGTATTGTAGCCATACACCTTGCTTTGGCCAATCAAATGTGAGCATTTAACTGCTAGTTGTGAGATTTTCCAGTGCACTCTGCTGCCATCAAAATTGTGGAATCATGTTGATATTTCAGTGCGACAGCAGCCTGGCTCTCTGAGCCGGCACGGGGAGAGATAGTTGCCCAGCACACCCAGACAGCTTTGCAGGGGCAAAAAACTACGCTTTTGTTGTGTTAAGCCGTTGAGAACTGGGAATTGTTTGCTACTACAGCATAACTCAGTTTGTCCTAAGTGATACAATTGGCTAGTTACCATTATGTATTTCACATCATAATCCTTAATATAAAAATACTTATTAATATGCTCTTACGTTATCTAGCAACATCAAAACCTTCAATCTTGCTGTTACCAGGTACTCCAGTTTCTAGTGGTGAATTGTTGATTTGGGGTATATATATTTTTAAATCTGTATGGTGATTATGCTTTCAAAGAGTAGTTTTTGAAAGTAAAATAGTATTAGCGTAACCAGAGAAAGTGACAGTGCTATATGGAGCTACTATTTGGGCTAATACTATATAGATTTTATTTCTTCGCAATTTCTAAGTCATGAGATCATATATATATATATATTTTTAATATATATTTCCATATATATACATATATGTATGTATATATATATATACACACATATATACATATATGTATATATATGTGTGTGTATATTTCATACTCATATATTACTATATATATATTGTTATATATACATACACACACAAACACACACATATATATATATTTAGCCACCAGGAAAATCTGCAATTGCTTGATCTCTGGCTTATAATATACTTTGTCAGCACAATTTTTTTGGCCTCTTTTCCACTACTCTCCACTCAAAACCAACTCCTCCCAGTGGTAAGAAGCCACAAATGCCAGGTTCTCTAATGTTCTCCTTTGGAAAAATGGAGAAGATACTCACTGATTCAGCAGTAGAAAAAGAGATGGGCTTACACTTTCCTTTAGAATTTAATAATTTATAGTGTTTTACTTTGCAAAGAAACCTTTCAAATGGATAAATACTGAGCTAGGGAATGTTTTGAATCCATTTACAAAATGAAGAGCTTCTGGCTACAGTTCTCTCCTTCTGAATTTTAAAGAAAAAGCATATTAATCATCTTTCAATAAGAAACTTGTCAAATATAAATTAATGTTTCTCTGACCTCAGATAAATCCTGTATGAACTTGTAATACATAGAAAAACATAAATGGAAGACCACAAACTTCTTTCCTGCCTTTTGGAAGATGGTTGCCTAGATTAGTCTGTAATTTTTGTTACTGACAGATTTCATTTTACAAACATAATGCTGGACTAATCAGATTGCAGAAGCAAACCCAATCTATGACCTCGCAAACTGAATAGCTAACATAACCTCATTTACCTTGGGAGTTACAGTTCAGTCTTGGAAGCAAGCAAATCTTGTTCAGTTTTAACATTAAAAAATAAAGCTCTGACATTTGCCTCTGTTCACCCTCACGTGAGCTCCCCTAGCTTGGTCGTGGGGTGCTAACAGAAGAGTCACTTCACAGCAGCCATGTTTTCATGTGAGCTATACCAATACAACCCTGAACCACTCACAAAACGGGCCTCTTACAAGTCAAACTTACTAAAACTAAAGCCATGCACTTGAAAGGCTGGTACTTTTGTTTTCTTTGTAAAACTATAATTTAGTAAAGAAGTCAGCCTTGGGAGGAAAGAGGGTTGTTTTTTTTTTCCTTTGTTAGTTATTCATGTTGTTAATCTAGTGAGAAAAGACAAGCTATAGGAAAAGAATAATGAGAAGGGCGAGGACAAGTCTTGGGCCAGACAGTTAAGATATTTTTAGTTTCTTGCAATAAGCTAGACATGTGTGCCCATTCAAAAAATCTGAAACTTGAACTATGTAGAAATGAAATTTACGTATAAGTGAATTTGTTATTCTGTGATTTTTGCTTAAGATTTCTGTCATTAGAATCCCACCCTTACAAAAGGAAGCACCCTGAGTTATTTATCTATTCATTTGTTCAATAGATATTTATTGTGCACAATCAATATATCTGTCGTCTTGTTAGGTAAGTTCTTGATATCACAGCACTTATAAATTTATTGTCTCTCTTCTCTACACTTTCCATATATGAATGAATCTAGAAAAATATTGAAAAGGAATTAAAAAATCTAATTTAAGCACAGATATTTTTTTCACTGTCAGCTCCCCACCCTCACACCCTCAGTCACACACCACACACACACACACACACACACACACACACACACACACACACCAGGATCAACACTGTTCTAAGCCATTATGACATGTCAATAATCTTTACTTACAAACCTTGTGTGAATAGATGTTCCAGAGAATATACAATTAAAGTTTGGAAATACTTGTAACTTTTTCCAAAGGAGACCATCTTCTGAGATATTTGGCATCTGCAGATTGCTCCTGCAGTTTGCTCCAAGTTCAGAAAAGTTGCAGGCTGGTGGAATTCCCAACCTAGTTTGGAATGTTGTGCATACACCCCATTCCATCCTTGTATTTGAGCAGGTATCCAGTTGGAGTGGTTCTGAGACCTTCAAAAATTATTTGTGCTTTTGTCACTTCATTCCTCCTCTTCTTGGGTTATGTTTACATAATTTGTTAAGCTGGGCACAGGGATACTTGTTTGTTAAATATTTTATCACTTGTTTGGGTCACACCTGAGTCTGATTAGCTGGTGCCATTGCCCAGAAATGATAAACTATAGACCCTTCATCAGAATGAAGGAGTGATATATCTGAAGCTGTACCTCGGCTGTACTGATGAGTACAATTCCATTTCACATCACAGAAACTCCCTAGCCATGGAATTCTGTTCTTTCTCAAACACGCTTCGAGAAAATATGCAGACATGTTATCAGAAATTTCATGCAATAGAGTTTTGCCTGTTTCTCAGGAGTATGGCTTGTGTTTCTTTTCATAGTGATTTTTTAAAAAATTTTTGTCCAGTTATATCTGTTCTTTCTTGATGGTATAGTATTGTATAAATCACACTAAAATTTCTACTTTTAAGTTTTGGACTTTGGAACATAGTATTTTAAAACTTAAGTAAAAGTTAAGGTTTCATATATTCTTTATCCATTATGTGTTGAATACTCATTAAAAGGAAGAAAAAATGCCTTTGAATTCTGGTGTCACCCATCTTTCATTATTTAAATACTTATAGTCTTTTTCTATCTAAAAGGCATTTATATAAAGCGATGCCTTTGACTCTCCATTAACATCAGTGAACACCCAAGTAAATGCCACTAGAGTCCTTTGTTTTGAAACACCCTTGATTCTGAACTTTTAAAGGTTTTAGACAGATTTTCAATATCCTTTCAAATATATTCTTTCTCCTTTCTAGGTTATTCCAATGGTGCAAGAATTTATAACCAACAAATTAGGGCGTATATTCATTGAACCACCTCCCTTTGACTTATCCAAGGCCTTTGCAGATAGCAACTGCTGTGCACCACTGATTTTTGTGCTCTCTCCTGGAGCAGATCCCATGGCTGCCCTTCTAAAATTTGCTGATGACCAGGTACCTTAACACAGATGAAGTTATCTGTGTGCATGCATGCATGTGTGTGTGTATACATATATATCAACACTTAATTATACTTAAAATGCTAAAGGGTGAGAAAAAGGTGAAAATTTATCACTCAGCCCTTGATAGACTTGGGAGTCCAGAGGTTGATAGAGTCCCAAGAAACTGATACTTAAATGGTCACACTGATATTAAAAATATCTCCTTATCTAAATAGTAAAGCCAGAATTTGGGTTTGGGTGCATTAGCTTTTCTCCTACTTTGAGGGGGCGGGGGACTCTGTGACATAATTTGCACCAATGAATGAGCTTGGGTTGATTTAACAAATTCAAGTCTGGACAATGACCCTAGGTCTCTCTGATCCTGCTTCTTTCCCCAGTCTGTAAAGAGGGACCTTCCTTGACTTTCCAGAACAATCATATATTACCGTCACTTTACCAGGTTGTGTGCTAATATTTACATTTCTAGGCTCTAAAAATTATTCAAATGAATTTACTGTAATTTTTCATATATCATACAGCCTAGAACAAGAAAATAGTAAATAGGTCACTGGGATTTTTTATTTGATTTTTTTCCCTTTTGGTCTAATCCAAGTAACATTGAGTGGTATTAGTGCTGATATTTATAAAACCACCACCACCACTTGTATTGAGTGCTTTATATATACTATTAATTTTGCTATATGTGTTATACACACTTTCTATTTTAATTTTTACAGCAGTCCTATGAGCAAATCCTCAGTTTACAGATAGGGATATTAAGCATGGAGTGATTAAATAGCTTTTCAAAGGTCACATAGCTAATTGGTTAAAATACTCTTTACTAGGACAGTTTATATTTAATATCCCATTTCTTGCATCAGATGTAATTCTTAGATACTAGATGATTGGTTGTAAAACATAGCACTTACTGTTGGTTAAAAAAATACAAGAGACGAGGTCTGAGATGTACTGAGGGACGAGCTCACGTGGGGACTTTGTAGAATACATTCAGGACTTTAAGGTAGGACGATGGGGTAGGGTGTTAAGCAACAGAGTGACATGATCTGATCTGTAATTTATAAAGGTCATTCTAACAAGAGTGAGGAGAATTGATTTGAGTGACACAAAATGGAAGCAGGACACTAGTGAATAGGGGTATTGAAAGTCCAGGAAGAAGAATGGTGGGCAGGGCTAGCATGGAAGTGACGAAGATGGCTAGAAGTATGCATTTATGTGGGACTCACCCTGCCCAAATCACCACGACCTTTCTGAGCCTTGAGACCTCCCATTTCCTCTCCATTTTTCTTCCCACATTATACATTGTGATTATTGTCTGGCCCCTGCGTAGGACTGCTCAATGCGTTGTCTTCACTGGCTACCTCCACTTTTCCCAGAAAGAGTAGTATCTAGTTCTGTTTTGTTTTCCGCCTCTTCTACTGCTAGTGTTGATAAACCACGGACAGTCAGACAGGGCTCAAGACCCTACTCTTGTGCTGCTACCGCAACTCAAAGCCTTTTCCCAAGAGGCATTCACGTGGTAAGTGCCCTAGAAAGAAAGAGCTCGGGGTCACAGACACCATGTCCAGAAGCTGCAGACGAATCCAGATATAAGAGAAATGAATCCCAGGCAAACAGTCCCACAGAATTCTTTAAAGAAACTTTCAAATGGGAATTAGGGGTTAATGTTTTTTTCCCTCTGAATTTTATGCGGTAGCCAAATTAGTTACAATATAATTAGGCAAAGATCTGGAAGAAACAGGGCAAGTTCATGTGTCTATGCATAGTTTTCTTTTTCAGCTTTGGATTTTAGGAGTTGTTGCATAACATCCGGACCCTTTCACCTCCTCCTCATGTTAAAAGTCTTCTGAATTTCTTTTTCTTTCCCTTATCTCAACAATCAAAGACCTAACAGAATTTTCCATTTATTACCAGGACTGTTTCCTACATGAATTGACCTGCTTTTTATCTAAGTAGTTGCAGGATCTTTAATCAGTAAGAGATTTTTAGGGCTACGTATGTTCAGATCTTTGGAGGATGCTACATAATTAAATTTTAATATACCTAATGTTAACATTTCCTGTAATAATAATATTGATTCTTCTTTCACGTCCTTATTTTTCTTGTACACAGGGATATGGGGGATCAAAACTTAGCTCTTTATCTCTTGGTCAAGGCCAAGGGCCCATAGCTATGAAGATGTTAGAAAAAGCTGTCAAGGAAGGAACATGGGTTGTTCTTCAGAATTGTCACCTTGCCACCTCTTGGATGCCAACCCTCGAGAAAGTTTGTGAGGTAAAAATGCAAGTTTATTTTTTATTAGATTGTAGTCTCTCACTATAATTAGTGATATAAATACCATCTAAGTAACTCCATTCCTGTTCTCTGATTTGGAGGGTTGCCCGTGAGTAACGTGGCTGGATTACAGGAGGGATGGCCTGGCATTGGGAACTAGAGGACTGACTAGAGAAGAGCACATATCAGACCTTGCCGAATCCCTCCTAATAGGGGCAGAGGCCCTTCCAGTGAGTTGGAAATATCCGTAATCCAGAGGCGCAGCCTCAAAGATGACTGTAAACCACAGGATGGACAGGAACCAATTTACTTTTTACAGCAGTGAACCAAAAACAACGAAGGAGGCTTTTCAGGGACAAATTATGTGGCCATTCTAACCCAAAAGGCATCATGGTTTAACTGTTCTTTAATTCACTTCTCACCCACTTAGCCAGTGATTCTGCCACAAAAGGGTACTCCATCCACTCTCTTTGTACTGGGTCACAGTACTTCTCAATTTCTGTGGGCAGAAATTCCAGGAAGAAAGCCCAGTCAGCTCAAGTGAGTAAAGAGAAAACTCGTACTTGATTTCAACAAACAGATAAAATGTGTCCTCTGTAATTACCCGTGACTCTGGCCCCTTCCTAACTCACAGTCCCTCAGGCTACTAACTAATGAAGGCAGTGCTATAACTCGCACTATCCAGACATTCAGTTGAAACTTTAAGGAGCAGACTGTATTTTTCTTTATGCCACTTGTTGCTGTTTTGTCTGTATCTCCTAATAGGATGTAAGCAACATGAGGACAGTGACTTTGTTTTGTTCTCTGCTTTATCTCCAAACCTTGATTAGGACCTGGCGAGACACTCCATAAGTATTTACTATAATAGTGAATGAATATTGCTTCATTGTTTAAAACCTTTCAGTGACTTCCCAAAGCATGCGAGACAAAGTTCAAAGCCTCATCGTGGCTTATAACAACCCCTCCATTTGACCTTTGCCTACCTCTCCGGTTTAATCTTTGGCCACTTTCCATTTTGATGTCCATGCTCTAGCCATTTGACGCTCTTTCATTTTCATGGTATAACACACTTTTTCAAGAATATAAGCCATTATAACAGGTGCTGTTTCTAGCTGAAAAACTATTTTTCTATTATTTGCCTTACCAACATCTCCTCATCCTTTAGGCCTTTTATTAGAGGTTTTATATTTGTTCCTGTTTCCTCATGGTTCCTCTGTCTCCTGTGAATTATATCATAGTATGAGCCAATCAGAGAGTCATCTAAGAGAGAGAACAGTCTCTAATGGATGGTGGACATGACTCAAAGGCCAGTGAGTCCCGTTGCTTAAGTCACTGGGCATCTAGGGCAGATGGAAGGAGAAAAAAAATGGTGCCCTCACCGTTTATTAAAGAACTGAGGCACTTATGCATCCTTCCTAATTCAGTCACCCCCACCCCTTCACCACATGAATGCTCAAAATTTTTTTACTAATAGAGATTTGCAGTTTTAAAAACATAGATACCACTGACATGGACAATTGGGGAAGGTAGCAGTAGGGAGTGGGACTGAATAGGAAGAGAGGGAAGAGCCCCTGATAATTGTTGCTCATCTGTACAGCCAGCCTTCAGGACAGCACCGAGTGTTCTGTTATCCTCTATAATGCAGGCCTGACATTTCCCTTAAACAAATAAAGCTGCTAGTGATATGCTTTTATGCTTCAAGACATACCAGTTCTTTTCACCTTTCCAAATGCTCTTTTCTTTCCATTCCTGCTTGGTTTAATATTAACATATCCAAGTGTGTTGCTTTTTTCTCACAACATGGCTATAGCAAAAAGAAGGAATTATTCTTAGCCAGCTCTAGGGCAGAGAATTATTTCTATAAATGTTTCAGCAACATCAGTGAAGATACAAGATTTTTTTGGAATGTCTTTATCTTTATTTTAGCCAACTCTGAATTATGTAACACCTCTCTAAACTTTGCAGTCGTATGATTTAATTGTATCAAAGAGAATGACAACACTCTGGGCCTTCTCAAACCAGTATGTTGTTCCTGGGACAGAATCATGTTGTAAGCCTGCTTTGCCTTACATTGCAGCTATAAGCTTTATTTTGTAAAAACGTGTCCTCCCACTTCCAGCCCATTCCAGGCACATGTGATCTGGAGACGTCTCATTGATTTTATGTGTGTTTTCGTATCTAATTTCTTTTCCTGCAGGAGTTGAGCCCAGAATCAACACACCCAGATTTCCGAATTTGGCTGACAAGTTACCCATCTCCAAATTTCCCTGTGTCTGTACTGCAGAATGGAGTGAAAATGACCAATGAAGCACCGAAAGGTTTACGAGCTAATATCATTCGATCATACCTCATGGATCCGATTTCTGACCCCGAGTTCTTTGGCAGCTGCAAAAAACCTGTTAGTAATGGCTAAGTCTTGTTACCTGAGCCCTGTAAAGCAATTCGAGTGGCCCCTGTTGATCATGGATGTGTGTGCTGAGTAAAACTACAAATTAAATAGGCCTCCTGCACTGCAGTGCACTGGGTTTTGATTACTGATTATTGACTGTGCTGAAGTCAATTTTATTAATATTTTATTTTAATTTTACTACCAGCCTCATTCCTGCTCAGCTGAGATCTTGTGGGGTGTCATTAATAATGTAGCTTTCTATTTAGAAAGTCAGCTGTAAGCCATTCCCAGTACAGATCTGCAAGGTTGGAGAATCTTGTTTCAGGATATTAACCGAGCTCTTTGCTATTTGGAGCCATATCTTTAAATTAAAATATAAAAATATTTTCTCCATATAACTATAATGAGAGCCAAAATGATTTTATTCCTTGATTGATGGGACTCATAAGGGTCTTTTTTAGCGTCACCAGGCAAGCAGGGAAGCCACCCACTGCTTTCATGATTAGAATTCTGTGTGTGAATGTCTGTGACCTAAAATTGTTTCACAGCGTTTTACCATAATTAAAAATGGAAGAGTTTCTTTTTAAAAGGGGTTATGAACCTCGGTAAGTTTTTGCCATTAAAAAGCTCACACTCTTGATGTCGAAATATGTTTTAAGTACACATCAAAAGAAAACATTAAAATTAAAGAAGCATTTTCATTAAAAAAGTCTTGGGTACTAACAAAAAAAAAAAAGAAAAAGAAAAACAGCACCTATATTTAAAACTAAGTCAAACCTTATCCTAAGCTTCTAAGTAAGACCTGCTGTATGACTAGCTTTTGCATTGATTAGGCCCAGAAAAACAGATTACTGCCAGACCAGATACATGTATTAGCTGGGCAAAAGACTATTGCAAAATTTAATCCCTTTCTTCTCGATCCAGTGGTCTTTCCAGTGGTAGCCACAAATTTTGGAAGTCCAGGCTTTTATGATCCACAGTCTAAACTAAAACCCAAATCTCCTCAAATGCCAAAGCGGCACATCATAATTTTTCTGTTTAAACTTTTTATTTGGCAATGATTTTAAACTTACAGAAAAGTTGCAAGTGTAACTGTTGCACAAAGAATACCCCTACGTCCTGTGCATTCACCTTCTGCTACTATTATACCATTCGCAGGTAAGTTAGATATGTCAGGGCCCTTTATTCCTAAATAAATATTTCATTGTATATTTCTTAAAAATGGAGATATTGTCTTACCCTAGTGCAGTTACTAGTTTAGAATACACTTTTATATCTAATCTACCATTTATGTTCAAAGTTTGTCAGTTGATTCAGTAATGTCTGTTAGAGCGTGTCCCTGCCCACTACAGGATTGGTCTCAGGTTAGCATATGTTTAGTTGCCATGTGTCTTTGCCTCCTTTAATCTGGAGTATTTCCTCAGCCTTTCTTTGTCTTTGATGACATTGACATTTCTGAAGAATTTATCTCCCCCACCTTTTTTCAATAAAACATTTAATATTTTGGACTTGTTTGATATTTCCTCATGATTAGATTCAGGTTATGCACTCTTAGCCAGAATACTATGTAGGCGATATCGTGTCCTCAGGTTATCACACTGGGGGGCATATGATGCCTGGTTATCCCTCATTGATGACACTACTTTTGATCATCTGGACAAAGTGTTGTCATATTTCTTCACTGTATAATAGCTGTTTTACCCGTTGCAACTAAAAATCAGTTTGTAGGGGGCCATATTAGGATCATGCAAATAGCCCGTTTCTCATCAAAACCCACACCTCCCCCAGCCTAGTAGCCACTGCTGATTCTTGCCTGAACCAGTTATTTCCTATGACAATTCCAACTCTAACACTCCCTCCACATTTGACACTTGGCATTCTCCTGTCAGCAACAGCCCTCCCTTGTCCTCCATTCATTTATCTATTATTGGTATGAACTCATGAATTTCTTGGGGTTTGTTTTTTTTTCCAATGGTTTACAATTCATTATTATTCCTTAAATGTTTTGCTCAAATTTTCCCAGATTTGGTCAGTGCTCCTTCAAGATGGCTCCTCTGTACTTGGTATAGGTACCATCATTTAAAAATTATATATATGTATACATATAATTTATTATTATTGTCCCTCTTATTTTCCGGCATAAGATGCTCCAGGAACATCTGTATCCCAGTCTTAGAACCAGACATTTTCTAAAGAGTCCTGGTTCCTTTTATAGTAGGGAGTGGTGTTAGATCTAGGTCTTGATCTAGGTGCTAGATGAGCTCATTGCTACTGCACTGTCTTTGGTTCTTGGCCCTTTCGGTGGAAAGAGCTTAGGAATATATACGTGTACTTACATACACATGTTTATATATATAAAACGTGTTTCCCCAGAAAATAAGACCTAGCCAAACTGTCAATTCTGATGCATCTTTTGGAGCAAAAATTAATATAAGACCCAGTCTTATTTTACTATTTTACTATAAGACTGGGTCTATAATACATATAATATAGTATAGTATAATATAATATAATACAATACAGTAATAATGTAATATAACATAACATAACATAATATATAATACCGGGTCTTATATTAATTTTTGCTCCAAAAGGCACATTAGAGCTGATTGTCTGGTTAGGTCTTATTTTGGGGGAAACACGGTATGCATGCATACAAACAAGTATGTGAGCACAAATATACTGATATACATATTTTAGAAGTAATGAGTTCATAGCAATACCTCCAATTTCAGTCCATCTACCCAGGGATTTTTCTTGTTTTTCTTCATTCCATACTTACATTTCCCTTCTTCTACAGTGAGAAACCTGGCTTCTACAACATCAACACGTTTACTGATTTACTCAGTAATATATCTGAAATAGTTCCAGAATTAACAAAGCATGCTTAACTTTATTTTCCTCCACCTCTCTGGTTTAAATTTATGCTACTGTACTTTTGTCTTCTACTCTCCCTTTCAATTTGACTCCGCAGGGGAAACTTTCCCTGCCCTTGGATAACACTCTGGACACCTCATGGCTTCTCTGGCCATTGTCAGGTAATACAATGACCTATATTCATTTTAATTTCCAAAGCCAACCTTGATTCAGAAATTAGAAAGTACCATACAAAATATTAATCAGTACTTCAGGTTTTATTCAAAATGTTTCTCCCCAGTAGCTCACCTCAGACCTATAGCCAGTGAGCTTCATGCTGTTGGGAAAAGAGGATGGAGTTGGCATCCTTCTTTCTGTGTCTCCTCCTGCCAGCGATAGCTGCTGATACTAACCTCTCAGTTCAGAGTTGGGCAGGGGCGAGGCAAGGAGGGGCAGACGTTCCTGCTCTGGGCCGCCAGTGCTGGGAGATCTCTGGACTTGACCCTTGTACTTGGGGTTTAAAGCTGACTTTTTCTCTTGTGAGTTCTTTTATGGGTTCTCCTCTGGCTGTCGGGCTGGACTCCTCCGACTGTAACCCCATCGTCCTTGTCCCCAAAAGTGAAAAATTATTTCCTTACTAGTAAAATCAAGTCTGAAGTCTGTTCAGGAAAGATTTCTGTGGCATCCTGCTTTCAAAGAAGTATGTTCTCAGCATTGAATATTTACTATATTATAAGTCTCACTGGAAAATCAAAAGTATTTAAATTAAAAAAAAAAAAAAAAAAGAACAAAGAGCCATATGTACATCAATTACCCAAAACACTATCCTTAATTTAACTATTTTATTTTGATTCTAACTTTGGACTCCTTTAACTTTTAATTAAATCAAAACCTGTTTCATGTTAAGTATGTAGAAACATACTTCATTCGGTTCCTGTTATACTTCGGGATGGATATATTTATAAGCAAAGTAATTAATTACATTCTAAAATATGGTCAGTACAATGCAATGTTAGGGGGGAAATAATGATGTGGCACCATTTCGTCTCATTACAGGAGGAATTCAAGAAATTACTTTATGGCCTCTGTTTCTTTCATGCTTTGGTACAAGAGAGAAGGAAATTTGGACCCCTGGGGTGGAATATTCTTTATGAGTTCAATGAGACTGACCTGAGAATCAGTGTACAGCAACTCCACATGTTCCTGAACCAGTATGAGGTATCGTAAAAATCACAGCAAGGACGTTACCTATTTTGCTCTTTAACATGTCGTAAATGTTCATATAGTAAGCAGGGACTTCTGATTAATTCCTACTCTTATAAAATGAATAGCAGGATGGTTCCCAACAGCTTATTAAGTCGTGCTTTATTATAACAGGACACTATAACCTATATTAGGTAGTTAGGATGTGTGTTTGTCTATTAGAAACCTGTATTTTATAATTTATTTTGACACATAAACATCTATGGGAATCTGAAAAGTGATCGTATTGTACTTATTTTGAAAAAAATTTGAGACAATCATAAATTAACAAGGCTCTAAAATGAAAAAAAAAAAACAGACTGATTTCCTTCTGTTCTAGAGAATCACTTGTTTTTTAGAGATATGTCATTGTTCCACTGAGGATGAGGTGCTTGGCACTTAATAAATAGAAGGTTTTCAGGTAAATAATGTGGAGAAGCAACAATAAAAAGGTTTTTTAAAAGTGCAAATAATGTATACAAATACCAAATGATTATTTTGTACATCTGAAACTAAAATAATGTTACATCTCAATTACACCTCAATTTTTTAAAAAATGCGAATAGATTAAAATGTTTGGTTAACTGTAGGTGATTTGGAACATTTTTGTATGCTATGCTAACCGATTTGGGGAGTTATTCTATTCCTACTTATGTGCTTTCAGGGGAATATTTGCATTTTAGAAAGATCACTCTAGCAGCCCAGAGGAGAGGAGATTAGAGGAGAGGGCCTTAGATGACAGACCAGTTTTAGGTGATGTGAGTTGAATTGTGTGAGATTGGAATTATGTTGTAGTTCCAATCGTGACATCTCAGAATAGGACCTTATTTGGGAATGGGTTGTTGCAGATGCAACGAGTTAGGCTAAGATGAAGTCATACTGGAGTAGAGTGGGTCCTTAATAGAATATGATTCATGTCATCATAAGGAGATTTGGACACACAGAGAGAAGACGGCTGTGTGAAGAGGGAGGCAGAGGTCAGAGTTATGCTGCCACAAGCCAAAGAACACCTGGGGCAACCAGAAGCTGATAGAGGCAAGGAAGGATCCTCTTAGAACCTTTGTAGGGAGTGTGGCCCTGTCAACACCCTGATTTCAAAAATCCAGCCTCCAGAACTATCAGACAATACATTTCTGTTGTTCTAAGCCACCTATTGGCAGCCCTAGGAAATTAATACTGACCATCATGACAACCCAGGCAAGAGATGATAAGAGTTTAAAGAATTTGAGCTAGGATGGAAAACATGGTAGAGGTACAATAAATATGCAGGGAAAAGGATTGCAAAAACTGAGATATTAAATGGTAAAGGAAGAGGAGGAAGTCTCAGATGATGTTCGTTTTCTGTTCTGGATTGGTAGCAGAACCATTCATTAATCCAGGCAAGGAATAGTACCAGGAATTAATAGGTAAATAATAGGTGCATTATATACCTGGGTGAATGGAAAATTCTTCAGCCCTCCTACATTTGATAGATCTGGAATGTCCACGTGAAGATATATAATAAGCTCTGGGCATATAGTTCTAAAGCCCAAGAGAAGAGAGGGAGCACAAAACAGAGATTTGTGAGTTATTAGCATTAGGAGAAGCCTGAGAGCACCTGAGATTTAAAAGGAAGGCCTTGTAGCATAAGAAGAGAACTAAAGAATTACTGTTGGTGAACACCCAGTATCAATGGGAGGAGAGAGGGCAGAGGCGTGGGAAGTACAGACTGAGCAGCCAGGGGGAAAAAGCAGGCGAGATCGTGCTGAGTAAATAGGGAATGTCAGGAGTCGTCCATTCTATCAAATGCTATGGAGAGAATCTTTTAATAACATACAGGACTGATTTAACTGATTTCTTGTACTAAATGACAGTTCAGCAGTGCTTCTCATTCCCACAGCACAGTAATTATATAGCAAACTTTGACAAAACTGCTACTCATTCATCACATATAATTCATCAAGACTTAAAGAGAGATTCTTTGAGGAATGAGAATTCACAGTTCCCTCTGATATTATTAAGTCTAATGTAATGCTTCTTCAGCAAGCAACATTTTTTTCTTAAAACTAAATAATCCATTGTCTTGACAAAGAAAGCAATCAGAATTAAACTCACACATGCACACACACACTAAATAAGCCTAGACCAACAACAGTTGTGGTCACCAAGAGAATGATATAGGATGAGGAAATCAAATAAAAGAGGGATGCACTAAACTCCGCTTGAACATTTGAATAGGTTTGTGGTTACAACAGATTTAGAATCCCGAGACCTCCTAGAGCTTCTAGCTCCTGAGTAGGTCCAGTCAGCTGTGGCTATAGAACCAAATTTATATGGTCTAATTCTAATTTCCTGTGAGTAACCCCATGCCTTGGAAATGTGGCCTTGGTAGGTTCCCCCCAAGAATGTATAAAGAGGAAAAGCAAGCCGTTAGGGAGGTGATATCAATAGAGAAACTTCTAGCATTCTAGAGGAATCAAACACTAATAGGAACTTGAAGAAACAAAGATTTCACGAAAGTGGTCTTTGGTATACAAGTGTTGGCGCTGACAAACACCATGCACCCTGATTTCTAGTTAGGGGCTGGCAGTGCATGGGGCTGATGTAAAGTGATGTGCTTTGTAAAAATAACAGACCAAGGAGTAACGAAAACATTTGGAAAAGAAGCAGAATGAGGAATGATTATCTTACGGAGTCCTGTTACTGCTCCCTTTTTTTCCATTCTGTGCCTGCATCAAAGTAATAGAACCACCATCCACTCAAACTGTAAGCTTCTGCTCAGAAGGAGAGCAATTTTGTCAAATCACGAGCCACTAGACTACATGGTAATTTTGTTTACTCTTGTATCCCCAGTTCCTAAAACAGTGTAGATAGTAGATAGTGGATGGCTCAGTTAGTGTCTGTTTAATGAATAAATCACGATTAGTGGAAAAATTTTCAAGCTCTTAAAAACAAGAATGGCAACACAACTACATGTAGAAATTAGGCATAGTAATTACAGCATGTTAAGTGAATAGGAAATGAAAGATGTATTCAATAAATGTTAGAATAACTGGTTATTTTCTATTAGGAAAAATTAAGTGAGGTTCTTCATACTATACTTAGTTTAATCCAATTCCTGTTGGATTAAAAAAAAGTAATTAGAAAACAAAAAGAAAATATACTTGGCAGATGGGCAATTGCTTTGCTGTTCTTATTTTGGTAGGTGTGTGTGTGTGGTGTGCATTTATGAGAGAGAGAGAGACCCACCCCTCATTCTCACCCTAAATTTACCCCATGACAACCAGTTTCACAGCTTAGAGCATGTCTGTACAGACGTTTTCCAATGCACATATAAGTGCACATGTACATATGCACAATATACACATAAATTTTTCATCACAAACAACTATATTTGCATATCCATTTTCAATTTGCCTTTTTTCACTTTCTATATGTTGTGGACAACTTTCAAAATAGATACAAATTTTTGTTTTAATGGCTGCTTACTCAGTATTTCCCTTTTGTTGACTATTCAGATTTGATTTCCTTGTTACTTTTTGCTAATAAGAAATGCTAAAGTGAACAACGTAGGATATAACCATATGTACTCATCATCAACTTTGAGTTCAGCTTCCATCTACACTCTCTCCCTGCCCATGATTTCATCCCTCTTATAAGAACCGAGCAGGGAAGCAACCCCAGCAGCAAGCTGTCGATATACCTGGGGCTCTGGGAGAACACACTCCCCAATTTGGTTGGATCTGGTTATGATCAAGCTGCTGAGAAAAATAATGTTTTACCCATCAGCTCTCAGGGCCATGTTGGCAGATTTATCCCTTTTCTACACATAACCTCTCCTCCTCCAGAGCTCCTTTTATTTCTACCCCAGAAAGCCCTCCAGTGCCCAACTACTCCACGTGCTCCACCTCGTATACTGGCTATTTAACTTGCATATGAGTTTTCTTACTGTATCTCATTTTTATGCAGTGGGGGCCTGTCAACAAGGCAGGCAAAACAGGGCATGCATCTGATCAAACTCCCCTCACGTTTGCAGTTGAAGACCATAAAAATGCTGGAGTTCTCCTTTCTCGTTCTGTTTGTTACTCCACAAGGTCTCAGTCATTGACACATGTTCTAAATTCACTGCCTTCAGTTCCAGTTCTATCAAATAACAAGTCTCATAATTTCCAACTCCTAATTCAATGACTCCCTTCTTTAATCACAGCTATCTACTGTTGGCTAGTGCTATTATTTCTATTGAAAAGATTTCTCAAAGTGAGATCACTGGAACGTAGGATTCATGCACTTTAACTTTTAACAAATAACCAACTGCAAGAGGGCATGTAAAGCCCAAAAATGATGAAATAAAGTAAAAGATTGTCATATTGTAGTAGAAAATATTTTAAACATTGCCATGTTAAAATACGATAAACAATTAAACATCATAAAAATAAAAACAAATGGAAATTGGAGAAAATACCTAAAATGTATCTGACAAACGGATTTGGTATCTTTATAAAGAACTTTTCATACTAGGATAAAAAGATATGATTCAAATTAGAAAAACCCATAAACGAACAGAGTAGATAATTTAACAAAATAAGACACACAAATGATAAACATTTTTATAATGTCAATATAAAAAATAAACTTCAAAACTAAAAACAATTTCATGGTTTAATTATCAATATTTTTTCCTTGAATGATATTGCTTAGTTCTGTTGAGAGCAGTAAGAAATAGAATTCCCTATTCTACTGCTGGCAGGTGCATAAGTATGCTTAGGAGAAAAGAAATTGCAATGTGAAAAATCAATACTTTTGCATTCAAAAACATTAAAAAAGTCTGTATACAAGGGACTATAATAAAAAAACAAATTAACAGGAAAAATATTTCCACAAATTAGATAAATAAAAGTCAATTTCTAAAACAGCTTATACAAATAAAGTAAAACTTTAATTAAAAAATGAGTAGGCAGCTAGTTCATAGAAGAACAAATGCTATTAAACATATGAAAAAATTATGAACCTCACTAGTATTCTAGAAATGCAAATTAGCACAATATTAATTATCTTTGGGCTCTGAAATTAGCAAAGATTTTCAAACTGATTACTACAATTGCTGTAGTCTGTGAGAAAAGCATTTTGGTGACATTAATCAATTGCTTTTTGTAAGCTCCTTTCCTTTGAGAAATGTATATTTAATGAAAAGTAATTGAAACCAGTAGAAAATTAAGAGCCACTGAAGTGTTCAATATTAAAAGAGTTATTAAAATACTATTTTCAAAGTATTTTGTGAAATGGTAAAAGATATGAAAAGTGGTGAAAAGTTATATGAAAAATTGTATATACAGTGTGATTCCCATTGTCAAAATATATGTGGATATAAAACGGTGGTGAAGGAAATGAACATTGATTATCTCTGAATTATATTGAATTCGTTTGAATGTCGCTCAGTGGTGCAAGGTTTTCAAGGATGGCTTCTATTTCATTTTGTGTCTGACACACAGTAGGCGGTCCATTAATGTTAGTTGAGTAGTGAGTTCATAAGCTATAAAGGAGTTCTGTTCTCTGCACTGACTGAATGGAAACGACAAACCACAAAATAAGAAAAAGACCCAGGGAAAAATTAGCAGGGAAGTATACAAATTGTGTTAAGGCAAACTTTTGTAAGATGTTTAATTTAATCATTCAAGCAAGCACGACACACAATGTTGTGTACTGTGCGACTGATAGCTGTTAACCGGTTAATCGGTTGAGCGACTTGAGCTCTCAATTTTAGGAACTGCCTTATGATGCTCTGCGATACATGACCGGCGAATGTAATTACGGAGGCAGAGTGACTGACGACTGGGACCGGCGTACGCTGCGCAGTATTCTAAACAAATTCTTCAACCCAGAATTAATTGAAAATCCAAACTATAAATTCGACTCAAGTGGCATCTATTTTGTCCCTCCTTCTGGTGATGTAAGTATGCCCTTTTAGAAAACAGTAAAACAGTAGTAGAAGTATGCCCTTTTAGAAAACAATAAAACATGAAATTCCTCTGGTACAGAAAATGGTGATTTTTTTCACGAGGCCTTGTTTCTTGTTAACTATTGTGGGTGCCTCTTCAGTCTTAAAGGGACAGAGCAAACCCCAGGCATAGAGAGTTAGTGGTGTCCTACTGACTGTAATGTGAGGAGTATCAGAAATGGTCCTAACCCAAGAATAGCTTCCTCAGTGACCTAAAACTATTATCATGAATTCAGTCCTTTGGGTAAAAACCCTTTGTCACCAATTAAAATGGAAATACACATGAGAGGGGTTAAAAATAATATTAACAATAATAGTTAATATTTATATCATTCTTAATTATTTACAAAGCATTTACATGTAATTATCTCACTAGAGCATCAAATTAACTTTGGTATTATTATTATATCCCTTTTACAAATGACAAAGTTCACTAAAATTAAATGACTCATCCAAACCCACACAGATAGTAAGTGCAGAGTCACAGACCAAGCTGCCATACAAAGCCAAGGTTCCCTTCTATATTTCTCCAGTCCTGTCAAGTGGAAGATGTGTATCTGCCTTCAGATTATCACACAGTAGATTTCCAGGGACTGCCAGGACAATCAAATTGTTTCTCATTTTCCTCCCAGAAATCAAAAGGGTACATATTGAAAGTTAAACGCATCCAGCAGAGGAAAGTAGCATAATGCCCTAACCCTAACCCCATTGTCCACTAGGACTAATGCTAGCTGAGAACAGATAGCGATGAGATGAAGAGAAAAATCAACCCCAGAACTTAGGTCACTGATTGGGTGGAGCAAGTCAACATGGAGAGCCATGGATAACAAGATCTCCAATGATGATTTGAAAGGTGACCCATAACATGACCCATACGGAAAAACCATCAATGACCAACCCACCCAATCCCTATATATGCATATGAGTGTATATGATTATCTGAGCATTAAGAAAGACGGTATTTTGGTAAAAGTCCATGTAAATAAAATATAAAATATGTGTGCATGTGCATAAAAAGATATACAAAGTCAATAGTGGTTTTCTCAGGCTAATAAAATTGCAGATAATTTTTGCTTTTGGGAATTACAAGGATTTCTCACAATAACAATAAACAGAAAAATTGGGATAGAGCGGGGGGAAAAATATTGTTATTGTCATAAATTAAGAATAGTCATCAGCAAAATGTAGCATAGAAAGATTTCTCTGAAAGAAATCTTTAAATGAAGTGGCCAGGATATTCTTCTCTCTGTTTTAAAATCCATTTCAATTGAATGGTACATTTTCTTTTTCTCTCTAAATGTGTTCATATCTTTTTTTTTTTTTAACCTTGGCTCAGGTTGAAAGAAAATGAAAGCATTCAATGTCTAGTCTCACAGTTCATCCACTCAGTATCTTGAGTATTGAAAATCATCTCTGTTCAGTGAGAAAGTTCTACAGAATAATTCATTTCTAACCTCTTGACTTCCTGTTATTCATCTTTGCAGCACAAAAGCTACATCGAATACACAAAGACTCTGCCGTTGACCCCAGCACCGGAAATCTTTGGCATGAATGCCAATGCAGATATCACTAAAGATCAGTCAGAAACTCAGCTGTTATTCGATAACATTCTTCTCACTCAGGTGTGTGATCTGTGCAGGAGCTGGCTCCCGAGGCTGCAAAGAATGCTTCTCCAAGCACCGCGTGCCAGCACAGTAGAGGCCACGCACACGATTCTGTCTGTTCAGGTGGAGAACCATTTTAAGGAAAAGAAAAAAAGATATATATACATAAATATATATATATATATATATATATATATATATATATATATATATATATGCACACATATATATACATATATATATATACACACACATACACACATACCTTAATTATGGATTTAAACAAATCACATATATGTATGGGTTGTTTTTTTTCATTAATCTGTTTATTTGGAAAAAAAATCTCTGGGTATCCTTCTGCTAGGAGGTCTTTGAGGAATATTTGAATATATCTGAGTATTCTTTAATAGCCTTCTGCTGCTAGGAGTTCCATTTTGCCTTTCTTGCACAAACCATGCCCAGATGCATGACATATTATTCAATAAGAATTTCAGAGATATTTGGCAAGCAGTGTGATGCCAGAATCCATCTAGAATTTTTCCTGTTTTATTTTCTAGTCTCTTACTAATTCAATTGCAATTTTTAAAATGACCTGTTTTTATCAAATATTTCCAGAACATTTCATCTAGTTTACATATAAACAGTTTGTTTCACATTAGTATTTTATCAGATTGCATGATGTTTAAAGTACACAATTGCAATAGTAAGCACAAAAGGAATAAAAAAGGTTTAGGAGAAAAATGCCGTTGACTCTTGGTAGACATGCAGCTCAACTGGTGAGAGCATAAAGGTAAGAGCATGTCTGAGAGTTAACTTCCAAGGCCTCAGAATTCAGCAGGCCATGGGCACGAGTCTGTACTTGTGAATGAAGAATATTTCATCTTGATTGTCTGTTAACATCTTGTATTGTTCTCTGTTTAGAAGATGTGATTGGCTCTTTGTTTGTTTTGTTCATTTTTGAAATTAAATCAGTCCAAATGCCAACAGTTCCCTGAGTGATTGAAATTTCAATAGGTTAAGTATGACTCTTCAGTTAAGCAAATTATCCCACGAACTGAATTCTATCTGATCTTTTACATTTTTATGGATTCTTAGAGTAATAATGATAATATTAATATTATCATTATTATGATAATATTATGTTAATTTGTTAATATTATGTTACTATTATGTAGTGCTTACTGTATACTAAATTGTTCTCATTGCCTTATGTATAACACTGTAATGCTTATGGAATCCTATCAGGTAGAGGCTAATTATTTTCATTTTACAGCTAGAAAACTGAGATACAGAAAGATTAAGTAGCTTATACGAGGTCAGCTGGTATGATTTTAAGCCAGAACTCAAAGTCAAGCAGTGTAACTCCCACTAGTTTGACTCCAGAATCTGTGTTCTAAACCACTATGCTATACTCTCTTTCTAGATTCTAAAAATGGGATAGGACCTAATGACAGATAACCAGAGATGTTGAAAAATAAAAAAGTAAAGGCTAAAAGAACCAAGTGAGGAGGATAAAATGGTGTGCTATCACTGAGGAAGAGTTTACAGAACTCTTAGCTCTGACCTACTGTGAGATGACATTTTTGAATAAGGCAGAAAGGACAAAGACTATTTTTTATTCCATTTTACTTGTTAATAGCACTAAAATCAAGTAGTGCCTGGACATAGATCTTTAGAAACATTAAATGCATGTAATATACAATATTCTGACAACAGGACATTTATAGTGTCTCTTGGCTTTATTTAAACTTAATGGGGTGTGCTACATTACAGAATGCATAAAACAGTGGGCTCATTCCAACAGAAAATGACTCAGAACCAAACAAGTTTAAATACACATGGGGTATCTTCTCCTTATGTAATTAAACGACCTCTTTCAATATCCTCAAACTCAGATTGGTAAATATAATTATAATGAAAGTTAGGCAGTAGTTCAGTGATTCCATGTTGAGTTTAACACAATTCAGAGGCAAAGAGGCCAGACTACAGAGTTTGGAGAGGTAGTTACCAATGACAATACTTTTACATTATGTGTGTATTTAACTAAAATATCTTTTAAATTAGAGGGAGAAATAATGAAGTTAGAATGTTACTTTTGCAGAGTTCTTTTACTTATACTTAACTGCCAGACTCGATTCTCTTGAATAGGAAAATTATTGCAACTTAAAACATTATAACTGGAAATGAAAAGGTTAAACTCTGTGATGGCTTCTTGAAAAATGAATCTTACTTAGCTTTATTTGTTTGATAAAAGGAAAATAAACCTTGGAAGACTTCAAACGAAATTTGTGAAAACTCTAAAGTGGTAAAAAGGAAAAAGCTAAGTGAAACAATTACAAATAAATAACACCCTCTTGCTCTTAATTCTCAATATCAGTTGGATGTTTTAAAACATCATAACTTTAAAACATCACCCCAATTATGTGATTTTGGTTTGTGAGAAATAGATAAAGGGAATGTTTGTGTTACTAAAATATTTTTCTTACATTTTTAAACTGCTGTAGGCCTGGTATTTGTTTTTCGTTTTTCTTGTTTGTTTGTTTGTTTGTTTGTTTGTTTTTGGTGGAAACAAAGCTCTTGTTAGAAAATAGGAATGTTTTTAATAAGTTTATAATACCTTGTATGCATACCAACATACAAACAGAAATCAGCATGAGTCTTAAAGTGCAATGGAAATAGATGCTTCACTAGTTTTATCCAAATATTCATTACCTTCTTTGTTCTCTAATTGGTTTTATATATTAAGTTATAAACCCAGCCCTTGGGATGAGAAAGGATTATCACATTGCCATACCCCTTTCTTACCAGCTTCAATTAACACCAACATTCGATTTTTTTATTGTGCAACTTCATAGGATCTTATGGGGTATGTTGTAGGTAGCATGAAAAATCCCACTAGAAACTTAAATAAAAGTCAGTGTTTATAGAATAGAGTGAATATAAACACCAGGTAATATAAAATTTTAAATAAGACTAAACATAATTTCCTAGTACTGAAAAACTATGAGATATATTCATTTATATTCTAATAGTGCTTGTTCTCTCTCAACACACACACACACACACACACACACACACACACACATTTATTTATTTATTCTGAGGATTTAAAGGATTTTTCCAGAAAATATAGATAATTCACACAATGCCACTACAAACATAAAAAAATAATAATTGAAATGAAACTCTTCTTTCTTGCTTTCAGTATGAATTACTAGAGTCTGCCTTTTCTCCATAACTCTTCCAATTGCTTAGAGGAGATGAGTTTATTTTCTTTGCCCTCCTGGTTCAAGGAGAAAACTGTATCTCTGCTTTTGGCAACCAGTAGGCACCAGGGTTATTATATTTTGTGGCAAGCTTTGTCAAAGCAAGATCCAGTTTCCTCCTCCTGGGTTTTAATGCCCATCATCCCTCGGTCCCCCACCAACGTAAATGCTTTTCCTCCCTCCATCTGTGACATCTCGTCCCGTCCGCCCAGGTGGCTCAGTGTGCAGCATACTTGCTTCCTCCAGACCCTCTTTTGCTTCTGAACACTGTATATGCCCTTCTTCCTCCTCACTAGCGATTGTTTTCTTCTGAAACCCCATCCCTATGCCTGTTATCATCACTTCAATAAATCCTGTGTGGAGAGAAGAATCAGAGATAAAAGAGCAGAGTAGTACTCCTAAATTTATCTTCGAAGTTTTCGTATCCAGCAATTCTTAGACCTTTCTGAAGATTTCTGATTTATAGTTTGGATTCTTTACAGTCTCGTTCAGCAGATGCTGGTGCAAAATCATCAGAAGAAGTAGTAAATGAGGTCGCTGGTGACATCTTGGGTAAACTTCCAAACAACTTTGACATTGAGTCCGCAATGAGGAGATACCCCACAACGTACACTCAGAGCATGAATACTGTGCTTGTCCAAGAGATGGGACGGTTCAATAAGTTGTTGCAGACCATCAGAGAATCATGCATTAACATACAAAAAGCAATCAAGGTAAGGGGAAATACACCAAAGGAAAAGAATTGAAGTAAACATATCATTCATGTACTCAGTATGTTTATGGGGCACAGATTCTGTGCAAGCACTGTTCTTAGTTATGAGGATAGAAAAAAACAATTCCTGCCCTTAAAGAGCATATCTATTTCTGGAGGTGGCAGGTAATGAACACGTGAATAAGTATACAGTATGTTAGACAGCAATCATTTGCCAGATAGGATACATCTAAAAAGACACAGAGTGTTAAAGAGTAAAAGAGACAAAGCCTCTGCCCTCATAAAGCTTATGTTTGAGTAAGAGAGATAATCAATTAAAAAATATCTATATCTATAGCGTTAAGTGAGTAGTAAATGGTACATTCTTAGGAAAAAAATAAAACAGGATATGGGATAGAGAATGATGAGTGGGAAACTCTTTCAGTCATTCTGGGTAAGGCTCCTCTGAGGTACTTAAGCTTGAGCAGAGGCTGATGGGATGTTTGGACAGAGGGTAGAGCAAATGCAAAGCTGTGAGGGGAAGTGGCTTGGCATGGTCCAGGAACATAGCAGGGAAGGCTGGTGTGGCCAGTGTGGAGTGAGTTTGAGGGAGATGGTAACCGGACTGGAAACCATAGCTTCTTGAGGGCCTCGTCGGCTTTGGTTAGGATTTTGAATTTTATTCTAAGGTATAAAAGTAAAGGGAAGCCTTCAGAGGGTTTTAAGCAATGGAGTGAAATGATCTATGTTACATTTTTAAAAGTTCACTCAGACCACTGCAGAAAGTATTGTAGGGGAGCAAGAGGGTAGGCAAAGACCAATTCTGTGATCAAACATGCTCAGCTGAGTTGGTTTCTTAGAGTAGCATTGGAGGTAGAGAACGATGGTTGGATGGGAGTCGTTATTGAAAGAGGAGTCTACTAGACAGGGTGTGGTATAATCTGGTTGGGCTGTTTGGCTAAGAAGCATTCAGTATCATGTGTTTCTCCTTGTATCCTTCCTGGAAGATAAAGGCCTGACTTCCAGCATTCTGGGAGCTAACGGAAAAGAGGCTTCAGGGATCTCAGCATCCAACACACACACATTCACTTAATTCCCAATTTCAGTATGGCAATTCGGACCCCATCTGAGCCTGGCATCCCCCACTCCAGAGATTTCTTTTTCTTTCTTTTTTTTTTTTTTTTCCAGGTCTCATTCAAGTTAGGTAATATGCAGTTTTGAGAGAAGACCTAGGCGTCTGCATTCTAAACCAGGTTTCAACAATCCTTCATTTAGTACCAGCCTCTTCTCCTCCCTGTCACCTAGGGCCCTCGGTTACAAGTTTTTGGGAAGTATTCTGCAAAGTCTACCTAGCTCGTTGTCGGCTTCGCCCTCTGCCAGTTTAGGATCAAGTTTCTCTTGACTACTAAGTCAACTGCCAATGGTCCATATGCTTTCTAGCTCCCAAAATTGTGTTGTCATTGTACCTGTCTTCTTTCTGAACTTGTGGGCGTAAGCCTTTAAAACATAAATTCCTTTACTGCTGTTTTAGTGGGTTTAGAGAAGGTGGCAAATGCAATATGGGTGTGTAATCCATGAAATATCCTGTAAAATCTTCTCCATACGATAATTGGAATAATACTGTCAATTATAGAAAAAAACAGAAATGATTTCAGCAACTGGCCCCATTGCAAGATCAAATAGACAGGGATTTTCAAGGGCCTCAAAGTTTGGACATCTGTCCATCAGTGATTCAAAATAGGATGAGATCGATTAGACTTCACAGTTGGAATCCAGGATTTTTAACGTTTCAGAGCATTCTATATCATTTTCCTAAATTTGTATTCATCGCATTCCTTTACTTGTTCAGTTAATAGACAAGTAAACTAAGTCATCATTAGACTGTGATTTAATAGCTAGTGAGTCGCCAGGTATTGATTAGGACGATTTTCCAGGATAGGAAAAATGGGTAAAGGGGATCAAAAGGTACAAACTTGTAATTATAAATGCAAGTGAACAATGTGGGTTTGAACTGTACAGGTCCACTTAAATGCAGATTTTTTAAAATAACGAGTTCGAGAGTCAACTGTGTTTTCCATTGTGGTTGGGAATCCATGGATGTGGATGGTCGACTTAAGTTATATGTGGATTTTTTACTGCAAGGGTGGTCAGCACTCCTAACCCCCACATTGTTCAATGGTCAACTCTAAATGAGTCCTGGGGATGTAACGTACAGCATAGTGACTGTATTAACAACACTGTATTGCACATTTGACAGTTGCTCAGAAAGTAGATCTTAAACATCCTCATCCCAAGAAAAAAAAAATTTGTATTGTGATAGATGTTGACTAGACTTATTGTGGTGATCATTTCACAATATATACAAATATTGAGTCATTATGTGGTACACTTGAAACTAATATAATGTCATATGTCAATTATACCTCAGTTAAAAATTTTCCCATAAAATTTGATTAGATTGAATTTTAAAATATTTTTCTAAGGAATAGTTCAAAGACTCCATGACTCACTTGTGAGCAATGGAAAATATCTTTCTCTGTTTTTGCTTTTTATGACTCAAACTTAACTAGTCACAATTGTAAACAAGGGATAATTATGAGGAAGGGATTTAAGAGGGGCTTGTCCAAAATGTGTACTACCATGTTAACCAAAGGTTCAATGTGTTTCAGGGACTTGTAGTGATGTCTACAGATCTTGAAGAAGTGGTTAGCAGCATTTTGAATGTCAAAATTCCAGGAATGTGGATGAGTAAATCCTATCCAAGCCTTAAACCACTTGGGAGCTATGTGAATGACTTCCTTGCAAGACTAAGCTTCTTGAGGGTGAGTTCATGTAAATGCACATACATTAAGTTTCTTCTGATCTCATTTTCTTCACCAGGATACCTAATGTGATGAGTCTTACTCTCTAGTTTTTCTCTGCATCCCAGGCACAAATAACCACTACTCAATATTGCACACAATTTATGTGTTACACTGAACTGTCAAAATACTAGTATTGGAAGTAGGATCTTGGAAAGCTTCTTTAGGAGCCACTGTTCATGTTTAGTGAAGTTAGACATTCAAGTCAATGACATTTGAGGAGAGAAAACAACTGGCTATGTTGATTTTTCATTAAATATTTAGAGTTCAAATAGATCTCTAGAGCAGAGCATCTTAGAAAGCGAGCCAAGTTACAAGCGAGGAGCTTTATTTCTTCTTTGTCCAGCCCTCTGCCAGGTCGTTATATCACTAGATTGCTGGTTCAGCCCAAGACAGTAATAACCTCAACTGTTAATTGTCCTCAAAGTGTTGGGTGGGTGGGCAGAAGTCTCCCTCCCAATTATCTGTCAATACTGGTGCTTAACTATGTTCTTATTAACAATTATATTCATTAGAAGTATTAATTAATGCCCTAGATAATGTATATAATAAATCAAAAACTGTCTGTGAAAAAATTTCTGCAGGAATAAAATGACCAAACTCCCCTTCCATAATACAGGCCTGTCTCCGTACTAGAGTTGATATTAAAGAATTACGGGCCTGCCCGCCAGCCCAGTGGCTCAGGCGGTTAGAGCTCCATGCGCCTAACTCCGAAGGCTGCCGGTTGGATTCCCACATGGGCCAGTGGGCTCTCAACCACAAGGTTGCCAGTTCAATTCCTCGAGTCCCTCAAGGGATGGTGGGCAGCACCCCCTGCAACTAAGCTTGAACACGGCACCTTGAGCTGAGCTGCCACTGAGCTCCTGGATGGCTCAGTTGGGTGGAGCGCATCCTCTCAACCACAAGGTTGCCGGTTCGACTCCCACAAGAGATGGTGGGCTGCGCCCCCTGCAACTAGCAACAGCAACTGGACCTGGAGCTGAGCTCTGTGCCATCCACAACTAAGATTGAAAGGACAACAACTTGTCTTGGAAAAAAGTCCTGGAAGTACACACTGTTCCCCAATAAAGTCCTGTACCCCTTCCCCAATAAAAAACAAAATCTTTAAAAAAAAAATTAAGATCGTTCTTGAAAAATGAAGACGGCTCTACCTTAGACTCTAATAGGGAAACGTTCTTCCAATTTATTTCTTCAGACTGACTTCTGTAATTTACTATCTAGTTAAGTCAGTATTCAACTAGCCTATTAGATTGATATAAACAGAATATCCAGGTATCGTGATATTTATAAAGATCTTAAGCTGTCACTACTCTGTTTCTTCTGGGAGTTCCTTGCACAATATTGTGCTGCCATAGATTGGATTTCATTGTATTTTGGTGAAGTCGGAGGGAAAACTTCCAAAAGAATGTTGTACTAGGCACTAATAACTAGAGAGAGAAAAAAGTGAAAGAACATTACCTACCATCTGACTGGATCTCTTGTTCTATTCAACTATATAACATGATACATTATGCAACAATGTATATTAGAAATTCAGTATTGCATGGAGCTTTTCCGAAAGAATCATCAGGTATGTATAAAACAGGCATTTACATCATGCACATTGTGATACCCAAGCTGGTGCTATGGATATGAAATCGAAGTCAGAACAAAAATATTTATTTTTAAAACCTTCAGAGTATGGCTTTATAGTCCTCAAAGTGTTAGCTCAGTTATTTGTTTACCAAAAAGATAACAGAGGGAGTGTTTGGGGGCAGATTTTATTCAGTGGTGTTACCATCGAGTTGAAAGGCTCTGTTGACAGGACTCTTGTGCTTTGACACCATAGCAATGGTACGAGGTCGGCCCCCCTCCAGTCTTCTGGCTCTCTGGCTTCTTCTTCACACAAGCCTTCCTGACTGGCGCCCAGCAGAACTATGCCAGGAAATACACCATCCCCATTGATCTTCTGGGGTTTGACTATGAAGTCATGGAAGACAAAGAATATAAGACTGCTCCGGAAGATGGTAAGTGCAGTGACAGAATGAGTTGGCTTATGTCTAGGCACTGAACAAAAACATAACATTCTTGCTTACTTTGCTCAGCTGTTAAAAAATTTAATCATTATGTATGTAACTTACCTTCAAATGGTTTATGGAGAGAGATAGTGAGGAAGAGAAAAAGAAAGAGGGGAGGAAGGGCTTGGGGTGGGGGGCGAAGAAAGAAAGAGAAAGAAAGGGAAAATATGATAAAGCAAATGGGGATATAATTAATTTGAATAAAGAGTATATGTCGCGTGTACTGTTTTATTCTTGCAAAATTGTATAAGTTTGAAATTACTTCCAATAAAAAATTAGGAAAAAACTAAAAATCAAATTAACAATACATGGAATAATCAACCATAATCTTATGGTTATCTTGGAAAATCAAGGTGGTACAACATTGAAAAGAAGATTTTCCTGGTCCCTCAAAGAGGATACCTTTCCAGATCCCTAAATTATGTATTTTTTCCTGTTATATACATCATTGCAAAACTTGATAAAGCTAAACTAATAATCTAACAGAAACATTTGTTTTGGGATTGTAAGATTGTGAGGAAATTTATCGTTATTTTCTTAATTGATTGTCTTTTCAATACTCAGAGGATACGTTAATGCTTTTATTTCAAATTTAGTGGACATGGCCATTATTTTAAACAAGTATTATTTTTAAAATGCTACAGGTTCCTAATTTTACCAAAGTGGTGCTATCTTTAAAGACATGACATTAATCTCTAAATGACCATTGACAAGTCTTGCTTTAACTGATGTGTCAAAGACAATTCTACTTTCTTATTCATTGCTGGATGATGAATTCACAATCTCACTCTACTAGACACTGGGCATATCAACAGCAAACAACTTACACAGGATCTTGACCCTCAACTAACTTATACTCTGACAGGAGATGCTAACAAGTAGATAATGTAATCATAACAGTGTAGAATAATCACATCACTGTGCCAAGTGGTTTTACTTTACATTGATAGTTACAAATCTCAAGCAGGGGGAGGGTTATAACACTGTGAAGTAATCCTACTACTATTTCCTGGAACAGTTGCTTTCCCACTCTTGAAATAACCACTTACGACTTCCTTGTCCGTCCTTCTGCCCCTACATTTCACTTCATCCTTCACTGAAAAAATAAGAAGAGATCAGACTAGAGCTTTTAGCAACACCAAATCTATGAATCTGTTCACGTCGGCACCCTCTGGTAGTCCAGATCCAATGGGTAGTCCAGATCCCATTTTTTCCCTCCTTTCCAGGGTTTTTGCTCCTTCAATTGTGCCCTCTTTTTCTAAAATCGACAGCATCACTCTCACTACTGGATAATTCCTAACAGCATGCAACATGCTCTAGAATCCTCATCTTAAAACAAATCAACAAAGAATTCCAATTGTTTTAACACTCACATCCCCTTGGCTACTGTCCCATTTCTCTGCTCCCCTTTATAGCAAAATTCTCAAAAGAATTGTGTTTACATGCCATCTTCAGGTTCTTACTTCCTGTTTCCTGTTCTGCCTTTCTTCCTCTCCAATGGACTGATGCTATTCTTTGCAGAGTTACTAATGACTTCCATGTTGACAAATCCCATGAATTTTCTTCTGTCTTCATCTTAATCTCTTAGCAGTTTTTACCAGTTAACAACTTTCTCTTTCTAGAGACATCCTTCTCCCTTTCTTTCTAAGATCTCACCCTATCCTGATTTTATCACGAGACACATTCAGTCTTCTTTGTTAGCTTATCCTCCTCTAATATTGGGATTCCTAAGGACTCAGTCCTTGGACTGTTTCTCTTTTTCTAATTGCGTCCTCTCCTCCAAGTGACATCATACTGTTATGTCTTTAAATATTATCCTCCTGGTTGATATCTTCCAAATTTAAATGTCCAGTGTAAATCTTTCTTCTAAGAGAGATCAAGAGACCTCTATATCCAACTGCCCGCCTGACATCTCCACTTTAGTGTCTCCTGGATATGTAACATTTATAATGATTTTCAATAAATGATACCACCATCCAGCCATAAACCCAAGAATTCTTCTTCATTCTACTGTTCCATCATACACTCACATCAAATGCAGTTGCTCATCCACTGTTGCCACCATTTTTATCTAGACTCTTCTCTAGCATTTTATCTTATCTCCCTGCTAGTGTCATTATACTCTTATAACCCTTCATTTATAATGAAGCTACAGAATTTGTTTTAAATGTAAACAGATCATGTCACCACTAAGCCCCCATTGAAAATTTAGGAAACTAAATAAGTTAATAATGGCATTTTCCCTTTGTAGTTAGAATAAAATCTAGACCCCTTATCATGACCGAGAGTCCAAGCATGTCTAGTCACTGCCTACCTGGAAGCTCATTATGTGCCACTGCACTCCGGCCACACTGACCTGATAGTTCTTAGAACACTTCAAGTTCTGGTCTCCTTGGGACCTTTGTACATGCTACCCGTAAGCCCAGACACAGCATGGTGGGCATTTCCCAGCCTGCAGGTCTCCGCTTAACTTATAGCTCATCAGAAAGTACCTCCTTGAACAGTTTATCTATTCGAGTCGCCACCCTACTTCCTTATCCTTTCTTATAACTCTGGTTATTCACTTCCAAAGCATTAGTCACACTCTAATTAATTTGGTTCTTTCTTTATTGCCTGTCTCCCTCGCTACAGTACAAACACCCAGAAGATGGTGACCTTGTTTGTCTTCATCCTGTTTTTCTGAGTGCCTGCCAGAGTGTCTGGCACATAACAGGCCCTCAAAAGCTGCTATAAGACTTCCAAAATTCATGCTGCTTGAATCCACTATAAATTCATGGACTCTACTGTATATTGCAGCTGTATATTAAGCTACTGTATATTGCAACCTTCTTTAATACTTAAACAGTTTTATTGCAGAAACATTTAAGAACAATATATGCAAAGGCACAGAGATCATTGGGACAAATTATATATATATTTTAGACGTAAAATACCCTTGTTTTATTATGTACAGACTGTATTCAAACAAACCACCCACTCTGAAAACAGCAGGTTCTGGCTTTTCCCAGAGCCCCCACAAGAAGATAAATTGGAACCTCTGGGAGGCAGTTCCTTCCTCAGAAAGGAGAGTGAGAGAGAGAAAAACCTTTTGATTCCATGGGGTTTGGCCAGCCTCGGCTGTGGCCACACACCCTCCTTGCCTTATGCCCTGACTCCAGCTTCTCAGGTCCAGGACGCCTCAGCCTGGCAGGTGTAAACCAGTCACTCAACCTCCATCTTAGTCTTCTGCAAAGATTCAACGAAGGCTTGCCACTCCGCTGGGGAAAACGTGTATAGACATTGATCTTAGTCCGAATCTGTTTCGGGGTATCTTGATAGCAGTTCTTCTCATCTCCGGCCGTAGCCTTTTGATCCTCCCCGTGGTTCTCCGCCATGTAGCTACGTAGTCTGTGAGGTCCCGAGACAGCGTATTTCCTTTCTTTTCTGTGAGGCTGGCTTCTACCGCCAAGTCATTTAGCACCTAGGGTTTCCGTACGAGCTCCTGTGGCCCTTTCTCTAGGTCCACCTCCATGGCCTTCTCTCTGACGGAGGGCCACCGCCTCTTGGGGTCCACATCCATCCCCATCTCGGCCTGGTCCCGCCGCACCGCTTTGATGTGGGGGCGCTGCATCCGCGGCGCTGCCTTCCAGCTGGCGTTCCCGCTAAGACGCTTTCAGTTAACCCTGAGACCGGACTTCTGCCTCCTGGTCTTCCCCGTGGCCTTGAGCAGCGAGCGTGCTGACCACAGCACCGGTGACTCACTCCAAGCCTCTGAAGTCCAGCACCCCGTGTCGCAGACTCCATCTGCTGGGTGCGGGCACGCTTTGACAGGCTTTTTCGGAAATACAGTTCGCCCTGTAGTCCTACTTTGCTAATCACGTTGACTCCCAAAATGCAGTCGGGCCTAATGATATTTTAAACCGAATCATTTTCCCCCAGCCTTCGATGCCTAACCCTTCATTAATCTAGCCATTTGTTCAGAATACAGTAGTACCTCAGTTTTTGAACGTCTGGTTGACAAACATTTCGGTTTACTGAATGCCGTAAACCCGGAAATAAGTGCTTCGGCCTTGGAACATGCCTCAGAAGTAGAACATGTCATGCAGCTTCCGCTGAGTGCAAGATGCTGAGGCCCAGCTGTCCGCTGTTTTCCAACATTTCAGAACTCGAACTGTTTTCCGGACTGGATTATGTTTGAAAACTGAGGTACCACTGTACCTTTATTCCAACGCACTCAGAATGGGCATATTGCTTCATGCCTGATTGTTTATTGTTTCTTTAAATATATAGGCCTTAAAAAAATATCTTCTCTGTTCAGCTCACTATATTACATGTTGTAAAAGACTCCAATAAAAAGAGGTTTGTGTTCCCGCACCCTCATAAAAGTCAAAATATAGATAAATAGATTAGCAACATACCAGAAGCATAAATAATTTTGTTCAAACTAAGGATTTAGAAAAGATGGGGAGGAAGGAGTGTTTAAGTTGGACAGAAGCAAATTAAAGCAAGGGCAAGGAGTTTACTATTACTGGGTTCCAGAAACTGACTGGCCCTTTACATTTAATCTTCACAGTAACCCTAAGGCACAAATACTATTATCCCCATTATACAGAAGTGGAAACTAAGGCTCAGAGAAGTTAAATAACTTGACCAAGGTTTCACAGCTAGCAATAGGCAGGTTTGACAGTCAAACCCCAGGCCTTCTGGTTCTCATGCTTAGCTAGCAGCTTTCTCTATGGCCTTCAGTAACTTTGTAGAAGTTTGAAAACATCATCACATTTCTTTTTTTTCTTCCTTCCTTTCTTCTGCCCCCCACGGCCTGCCCCGGCCCCACTCCGGTTCATATTTCTCAGCCTAGTTGTGTAGGACACAGCTCCCTGGCCCATGCTTGTATTATGAGCCTTGAGCTCCCTTTGGCTGATGCAGTCGGTTGTCAGTCATTGGTTGGCTGCACACAGCAACCCGCTACTCACACCGGCCGCCAGCCGCTCATGGTAGCCCACCGCAGCCCACCACAGCCCACCGCAGCCCACTGCAGCCCACCGCAGCCCACGCCAACCTCCGGCTGCTCAGCTCTAGGGAGAGCTGTTGTTCACAATCTTAGCTGTAGAGGGCACAGCTCACTGGCCCATGTGGGATTCGAACTGGAGACCTCGGCATTAGGAGCATGGCACTTTAACCACTTGAGCCACCAGGCAGCCGGCCCAATCATCACATTTCTAAGGAAAGCTTTCTTGAAGAAGCTATGGTTGATTCTTAAGTACTTAATTCAGATGCAAGAATTATTTTCTAAATGTTCCTCATATCATTATTATAAAGGCAGAAGATGTCTTTTGGATTAAAGTCTGAGTAGTACTAAAAATGTCCCTGAGAGTTATATGTTTTTGAACTCAGCTAAAAGAATTTATAAAAGCACTGACTGAAGTTTATAAGCTAGCTAATATCTAAGATCAAACTATTGAATTCCCAATCATTATACACTGAATTTAGAGTACAGAGTAGTTGGTATTTCTTTTTTACAATAATTTATTTAACCCACAACTGCTCTTATTAAAGACTCAAATTTTTCCCCCTCCCCCACTCCAGTTCAAGCCGTTGTTTCTCAGTCTAGTTGTGTAGGACACAGCTCCCTGGCCCATGCTGGTATTATGAGCCTTGCGCTTCCCCCCCTCCCCTGGCAGTTGGTCGCTGGTTGTTGGTTGGCTGCTCACAGCAGCTCTTGACGGCTGCCGGCCACTCACACTGGGCCAGCCACTCACGTTGGCCACCGGCCACCCAGGGCGGCACACGGTAGCCCCCACGGCAGTACACAGCAGCACACGGCAGCTCACAGCAGCTCAGCTCCAGGGAGAGCTATTGTTTGCAATCTTAGCTGTAGAGGGCGCAGCTCACTGGCCCAAGTGGGAATCAAACCTGTGGCCTTGTTAGAGGAGCACAGCGGTCCAACCGCCTGAGCCACTGGGCCGGCCCGTTTCATTGTTTTACAAATGTTTCCCAGCTGTTCTCCAGAAGCAGGTCTCATGTTAAATAAATTGCTGAAGGTCACACAGCAAATTAGGAACTAAAACCTAGGTTTAAATTGCACATTGCTGTGCCTCAAGGCTCATAATACCAGCATGGGCCAGCAGGAAGCTGTGTCCCACACAACTAGAGAAACAATGGCTTGAACCGGAGTGGCGGGGGAGGGGGGAAAGCAGAAGAAAGGGGAAAAAAAGAAAACTAGAACTACAAAAAAAAGTTATAATCAGTGTTTTCATGTGCAGGTACTATATTCAAATTCATGAGGCTTTATTTACACAAATGGATATCCAGAGAGTTACCGGGTTTCATTGATTTCCTAATTTGTATTCTTCAGCGGTTAGTGTATGACATTACATTCAAGAAGCAGTTCATCCATGTGTCCTTGGAGTGAGAATAAATTCTAAAAGGGGAGGAAAGACTTAACTCTCACAATGTTAGAGATCTGCCGCAGAGTATTCTGTTCACGTGCTGCCTAGAAGCCACTGGATCCCTGCAATTACATTAAGAACTTTCCTTGCAGATTTCATGGGCTCTGACATTATAATCATTGGCCAATTAAAAATATAAATGATGGTGTTCACACAAACATAACTTCCCATAGACTAAAATTCTTTCCTCTTTCGTCTTCCATGTTTAATTTTACTATGCATTGACTAGGCAAAGTACAGATATTCTTGAAATATGGGTGGATGTGGAGAATAAGCACTCAGAACACTGCTTTTGTTTTAGAACAAGCCTCAGGCTGCTGACCTAATACAACCTGCATAGTATTCATCCGTAGGAATTGCAGATTAAGAACTAAATCAACACGTGTATTGAAAGTGTTGTATTAACCTGGCTTCTTTTATATTTAGGTGTTTTCATTCATGGGTTATTTCTGGATGGAGCTTCCTGGAATAGAAAGACAAAGAAACTTGCAGAATCACATCCCAAAATTCTTTATGATACGGTGCCTGTGGTTAGTATTTTCTAAGGCTGTGTACTTCGGTGGAGAATGGGGGGTATTTTATACACAAACACACAACATACACACACACACACACACACACTCATATAGTCAAGTCTTGCTATTCAGGGTAATTATGTTATAAAGTTGCTGCCAACATTGAATTAGTGAATATTGAACCGTTGCTCCTAGAAGAAATACAAGGTTAAGGGTCTGTGATCTTCTGGTCAAATTTTCGTTAACTGATCAATATATAAATTTGTTTTATTTGTTTCTGTGTAAAGATACTTTATTTAATACATATTGTTGATTCAATAACCTTGAACTTATGGACAGTAGCACAGTAGCTCATGCCTGAATGAGGCTTTTATAGTATTTTTCCCCATAAGGAACATACTAGCTTCTTGCACCAGGAACATCATCCGACAGCACCTGAGCACTACACTTGGGGACCACTTTAAACAGTGAAATCACCGCCAACAACTACCAGAAAACAAAAATGTTTAAAACTTGTCATTAAATTAAACCATCAAAAGGATACTTGTTTAGTTGTGAGAAATGAAACAAAAAGAAAATCCACTCTTGGTTGAAATAAAGTACATCCAACTTAAGTGTTATGTGGTATTTAACTACATCTGAAAAACTGCTTTACGAAACAAATCCTCTATAATAATGCAACCCCACAATCATGTGGGAGAAATAGAGTAGCATCCCTATTAGCTCCTTCGTACAATTTGCGTTTTGATCTGAGAAACCTGAGTGGCCTCTGAATAATGAGGCTATGAAGCCGTATCACCTCAAGGACTGCTATTATTACGACAGAAAAAGGAATTCTATTAATTTCTAAAACATTACTTCATCTTTATGCTCATAGTTTGTTCTTTACTCTTATATTCAGAGATCAACTTGCCCCCAAATCCCATTTTTGAGATTAGTGAGGTTCAACAGTGCTTAACATTCTAGGAACTTGGCTAAATGACTTTCTAAAAATAATGTGGGCATATTGTATAGGTGTAAAGGAATGCAACTGTTTTAAACTGCACACTAAACATAATAGCCCCTTTAAAATAGTCACCTAAAATGGGGAGGTGATCTAGTTCTACAATCATTGATAAAAATCCTTTCAGAATTTTTTGGGATTGGCCTTTAAGGCAACATGATTTTATCAATGGTGGCACTCCTGTCCTTTGAAAGTATACCTCACTTTTGTTATTTTAAGCAACAAAAGTTATACCCAGATAAGTATGATGGAGAGGTGATGACTAGATGGGGAAGATGCTTTTTGACAGAGTAGGTGAAAATGACTACTTTTTTCTCGTTTAGTTTCTGAACTGGTTCTGAAGATAGTTCTCAGAGCTCTAAGGAAATGTTTTGAACAACGGCAGTACCGCTCACAAAATCTATCTGGGTCACAGAAATTTGCAGACATATTTCTGTGACATATTTGCAACAATACTGTTATCTATATTCACATGTAACAGCCTTGTCTTAATGAAGTTTTATGCACTTTCTTCCAGATGTGGTTAAAGCCCTGTAAGAGGGTAGACATACCAGAACGACCAAGTTATGTTGCTCCATTGTATAAGACAAGTGAGCGAAAAGGAACATTATCCACCACTGGCCATTCTACAAATTTTGTGATTGCCATGACTCTTCCCTCTGACCAACCCAAGGAGCACTGGATTGGACGAGGTGTAGCATTGTTATGTCAACTTAATTCATAATTAGATGTCAATTCCCTGTTCCCACTTCTTGTTAGATGGTTGAGTATCAAACACATTTTACTTTTTAAACAATTCATTTGATTTAAATCAATTTGACTAGTTATACTTAATTATAAATGTATTAATGTGCAAGCGCAGCCTCTGTTTAAAATGATTCATGCTACAGTCTAAAGAAATGTCCTGAAATAAAGATTGAAGAAAACACACTGGTGTATTTGCTTGTTTGAATAACTTTATTTTGGGAGAGTTCCATAATCATTAGGAACATACATAAAATGACACACCACTGTTGACAATGAAAAAAACAGTATTGGATCATTTCCATCTTCATAAATTTTAAAAAAATGATTCAGTTACAAAAAGAAAGTTGAGATATTTTAGCAAGTATCACCTTGCAGGATCATAATCACATTTAAGCCACTGACTTATTGTTAATGGAAAGAATGCACACTGCATCTAGTTACTATAGTATTTCTAAGCATAATCACAGCTGATTGAATGCAATGTGATATACACCAAAATTCATATGGATGTCACACAGTGACAGCATTGTACAAGTAATATGAATGACTTCCAACAAACACATGTTAAATTAGATTGGTCAAGCTAAGTGGAATGTTGGAGCCAAACAGAAATGTAGTGGAATTCAGATTGTCTGTAAGACTTGAAATTATAGAATGATGTGAAAACTAAATACTGGTGGAACCCTAACAAAATACTAGCAGCAACTGTTACAGCCCTCTTAAAAGGTTAAAAAGTCTAGCAAATAAAGATACCATTTTTGAGAAAATATAAAACTTTATATGCTTCAGCATAACCTATTTGCTTTAAATCGGGCATTTAAGTCTGGGAGTATATATTCCAGCTGTTGCTTTTCACAAAAGTTGTTAAATTAAGCAGATTTAATAATTCTGGAATGCAGAATCCTCCTTGGGTATAAAAACCCCAAAATGAACTATAACTGTATCTTGGTCCAGAAAGCAAGACACTTAAATCACGTGAAGTTGGCAGTACTAACTCAAACATCAGCACCTTCCAAGGCTGCTTGACGGGCCAAGCAATGAGATGAGGACTTTCCTAAGTCAGTGCCCAATGCTGACAAGAATCTGTGTATAAAACTCCTACTTGTTACGGGAGACCATGGAGAAAGCCAGAAGTAAATGTTCAAATTCAGGCATAAATTAAGGAAATATATCTAAGCTCCTTTAGAGCATAAAGAAGAAACACTGGCAATACTCTATTTATACCTGGATGCATATGCTGCTCTCAAAGTTCTGGTTTTTTGTTTTAAAGTTACAGAGTATGAGGAAAGGAACTGGGGAAAGGAGGACTAAATGAAAATATTTTAAAGGAACAGAAGCAGTTTGGCTCTTAAATATTTGAACAATAGATTTTTAAAGCAGCTACACTGGTAGCCAAGCAGATTTTAAAAAGCTACCTGCACATAGTTCAACTACAGTTTACCCGGCATAAATGAAGACCAGGTGGCACAAGGTGTAAACAGAAAGCTGCATGCGTATGACGAGTACTACAGAGCATTAGGTCAAATTCAGAATAAACATGGCTTGCATTTCTCACAAATCAATCACAATTATGGTAGGAGAACAGGGCACCTAAAAAAGAGACTACTCCCTATCAGGCACCAACAGCACATCTTGGCACAAAATGATCAAGTGATTTCAGTTGAGTTATTTAAATGTATCTTCCAAGTCACTTGGTACTATGATAGCCACAGTATAAATGGAGTTATCTCATACCTGTTTGGGTTTTTCTTTGACACTCCATGTACAGGTTATGGACACGAGAAATTTGGGTTTACTGCCAGCCACAGCATAGTTCCAATGCCAAACTGGTAAACTGATGCATACATTTAGAACTTATACTTCCCACCCAAATAACTAGTTAGTACTGTTAAAGTAGGAAAATTGAATATTTAGACCATGTTTGGGTTCTTCATTTCTGATATTTTCTAGCAGGTTACAATTTTAACAACAAAAGAACCCAAACATTTTACCACATGCTCCAACCCCCTACCCCCACCAAAAACCCCAAAACAAAACAAAAGTTTTAAAAAAACCCAAACACCAAGTATAATATTAATACAAAGAACCATTATGAATCTTTCATTAAACTGAAGCTCACACAAACATACAGTCACAAATTTCAGTAGTTTAGGCTGCAAGTTTAAACACTATGCAAATATATACAAAAATAGTAACTCTAGATTCAAGAATAAGGGCTTTTCCCAATGCTAAATTCATACTCTAATGCAGCCTGAGCTTTCCTATAGGTCCTATGATCTACTTTATGCAATTTCAAAGTCGTGGAGTTGATCCCTATTACCATATGTATATACGAGTATGTAGCTGAATTAAAAGACACTACAATTCACTTTTAGCACAAAGAAAAGTCTGCCCAAAGACCATTTAAAATATTCTTAAAGTTTAAGTGATTTTTTTTTTTGGTTCAATTTCTATTTCTGCATAGCCACAGAAGTTTCTACTAATAAAGAGACTATTTTAGTGTTTTATATGATTATGTTTTAAAAAGTCTTAATCAAAGTTATATGAATGTTGGTTCACAGAGTCCCATTTTCTCCTTCAGCACAAGCTTTGTATTTTTTAAAAGACAGGGATAAATATTTGAACCCTTTACGCAGGGAACACAGTACTGAGCACCAGTCTGGGGTTAAGCTCAAATCTATGGAACTTGTAAGTAGTTCAAGCCACTGACTTTTCTTTGAGCAATGTGCGTACAGTACAAGAAACAGATGCAAAGCTGCATGGTAACATTCTTGTAATCAACAGTGATTACTGGGAATGGTCAGAACTGGAGGTCAAACACAATTTTGTCTTCATAAAGGGCAATCACCAGCATGATAACAAATCCAAACAGCAATCCCAAATTCTGAAGAATGAACTGCCCCACTGGACAAAAGCCATGTTCTTCATTGTCACCATCACCATGCAACATTTCTGGAAGCTGAAAAAAAAAAAAAAAAAAAAAAAAGATATTTAAAAGCAATCTTATGTAATATTCTGCTCAAATATATTTTTTACGTTTTCCTACTTAAGAACACCAATGACTAAAGCATAACTACAAATAAAACAATTATTTTATTGAACACAAGGCTAACCTTAACACATATTTTAGTCAAACACTGAGGAAGAAATTTTCTGCTCTGGCTATGTACTAAAACTAAATCCGTTCCCTCCTCATCCCCCAACAAACACACAAAATATATGCATGTCATTTTTTAAAGTTACTGTCCCCTGACCTTATCAATTCTGACATTTATTTTATGCTAAAGTATAAGACAACTTATTATTGCCAATAAAACTTTCAGAAAAGAAGAGCACAATTCCCACATTTACTGATCTATCTTAAGCTCACTGAGAAAGTTAAGATTCCTTTGGGGATATCTAATGCAAAACTGCATCATCTCTACACTTTTCCATTTAAAACTGTCATGTCTAACTGCACATGACAGCAAGCATAGACATTTGCAGACAACTCCAAACTGCATTTCTATGCCCATAAGCAAATATTATCCTTCCGATGACAGACACAGAAATAGTGTACCAAAGCTCTCCAGCTTTCAAGGCAGGCACATTGCCTATACAGTATATTCTATTCTCTTAATAGTGGTATAATTTTAAATAGCTGAAAGCTTCCAATACCTCTAAAGGCATACTGCACTGAAAAGTTTATAGTTCAATTTCTAAAGCACATGTACATACTATTACATTTAAGAATAATCCGTAGTTCAAAGTATAAAACTTAAATCTTTAAGTAACAAGGTTCATTAATGAAACACATGCATTATTAAAGCATAAATTCTTTCTACCCAAACCTAATCCAAACAGTGAAAGAATTGCTACTTCCAATTTTCACTTTCACTTTTCTGTTTGTCATTTCTTTTTCAAGTTTGCAATGAACATCTATAGAAAGATGACATTGATATGCTACTCTCTTAAACACTAAGCTTTACTCCAAACAATATCTTGGATTTTGGGGATTTAGGGAGGAGAAATGTACAGAATGCCTGCCTGAGATGAAAAATCATTATTTATTATTAAATAATGAGTACAATTAATCTAATTACCATGTTCTGACAGTGCTACAGCATATTTAACAGTCTCTTGAGGGTCCTATTTAAGGACTACTTCATGCTGGTCATCTATTCTGTTTAGAAGTCTATGCCAGCAGCGTATAATAGCTAATGGAGTCTACTATACTTATCTAGCAGCGTTAAGTAGTTGACAGAAACCACTACAAATGAGAACTGAATAATTATGACAGAGACTATGTGACAGAGGCTACGTAAGTCACAGTGCCTAAATATTTACTATCTGATCATTTACAGAAAGCTTATCAACCCCTGGGTTAAAACTAAAACTGACAACTTCCTACCTATGGTTCTAGTAAGAAGACTATTTCGTTATATCTTTTTTCCTTAATTCCCCCAAGTTTTTATTGTAACAAAGCTTTTAATTCTGACTATTCCTTACTAGGGTGTTTCATAGAAATATCCCCTCTAGATATGTGTACATACCAGCTAGAACAGAGACTATGCCTTCCCCACATTCGGTGCCACCACACATACTGTTTGTCATAACCACAGCTAAGAGCCAGCCCATACGCATGGGCCACACTTGTGTCCTTACTGGTCGATAAATAAGTCACCCAAAGCCACCTAAAAGCAGATACCTGCACCTGGACAGCCTAAAGTTACCGTAAAGTAAAACTTCTGGTACTGTAGCTACCTTATTAAAAGATTGTAAATCAATAAAAACTTCCTGTCTAAAGCCAAAATAGTCTTTTTAACACAAAAATGTGAGCATGGGGGCCGACCCGGTGGCTCAGGCAGTTAGAGCACGATGCTCCTAACTCCAAGGGCTGCCGGTTCGATTCCCACACGGGCCAGTGGGTTCTCAACCAGAAGGTTGCCAGTTCAATTCCTCGAGTCTTGCAAGGGATGGTGGGCAGCGCCTCCTGCAACTAAAATTGAATGCGGCACCTTGAGCTGAGCTGCCTCCCGGATGGCTCAGTTGGTTGGAGCACGGGCTCTCAACCACAAGGTTGCCGGTTCAATTCCTTGACTCCCGCAAGGGATGGTGGGCAGCGCCCCCTGCAACTAAGATTGAACATGGCACCTTGAGCTGAGCTGCCACTGAGCTCCCAAATGGCTCAGTTGGTTGGAGTGCATCCTCTCAACCACAAGGTTGCCCGTTGGACTCCCACAAGGGATGGTGGGCTGCGCCCCCTGCAACTAGCAACGGCAACTGGACCTGGAGCTGAGCTGCGCCCTCCACAACTAAGATTGAAAGGACAACAACTTGACTTGGAAAAAAAGGCCTGGAAGTACACACTGTTCCCCAATTAAAAAAAAAAAAATGTGAGCATGTCATCACTACTACTTAAACTTTTTAATGGCTCACCAAAATTTACAAGATAAACTCTAATCTTTTCAGCATGGCATGTTGTATGACTAAAGTGATCTAGTCAACATCTACCTGATGATGCTATGGATATAATTTTTTAATCCATTTTTTCCACTTCACATTAGAAAATGCATAATTTCAGTTTTATTAAAATCCTAAAATTTATGTGAATAATTTGTCCCCCTTTTCTTGGACATTTAGAGTGTTTCCAATATAAGTGTGACATTATAAATACTATTAGAAAGAATACTTTAATAAGATTTTATTTTTGTTTGCTTCCTTATTTTATTAGCAGTAGTCATTTTAGGTTATTTCCTCAGCATATAGTCCCACTAGTAGACTCACTGGTCAAAGAATGGTCATATACTTTTTCCTCTTGCTTCTAATATACTCATCTACATTCTTTAAGACTCAGCTCAGATTTCCTATTCCAGAAAAACTTCCCTAATTTTATTTCCCAATTTTTTTAGTCAGCCTCTCTCTGTAGTTCCACAAACCTGGTGAACCACTGTATTATAATATGTATCAAAAGAATCGTCATCAATGGCTACTTTTCTTCTTTATTAGACTATAAATCCTTACTGTAAACACTCTCTTGTTCTTTTTACACCTTTACCTTCCTCGTATAAGAATTCTTCATTCATCTAATTGTGAAGTACATCTCCAGCAGTACGGAAAATATGACAAAAATGCCTGTGCTCCTCGAACTGACATACTAGTGGGGCACAAAAGGAGCTCAATAAATAAGCAACATGTTTAGTGTATACTTAATAGATCGAGATACAAGTGATAAGGTAAAGTAGGGATAGAGGATATGAAATGTTGGGGAGGATGTCAAAATTTTAGATAGGATGCCTCACAAGAAATGAGGGAGCTAGCCAGAAGAATGTCTGCAGGCAAAATATTCCACCTGGAGTGACCAGCAAGAGGCAGAGTGTGCTTCCTGGGGAAGAGGGGGAAATGAGGTATGGTTAGTAAAACGAGGGGTGGGGCAGGGGGAGTGAAAATGCTAAAGGAAGATGAAAAACCTTGAAGGTCAAAACAAGAACGTTAGTGCTTTTTCCTCTGAGTAAGATGGAAAACCACCGAAGGTCTAAAACACACAAGCGACATGATCTAATCAATAAAAAAGATCACTCCAAGCTGTTGTGTTGATACAGAGTGTGGTGGACAGGGCAAGGGCAAACGCAGGACGAACAGCTAAACAGAGAAAGAGGATAGTGGACTGAATGAGGGATGGGAGTAGAGATGGTTAGGAGATGGACCTGAGAACTTAATGACCAACCAGACGTGGGGAGGACAGAGAACAGAATCGATGATATTCAGGGCTTTGATCTGAGCAACTAGAAGAACAGAGTTATCATTTGCGAGATGGAGAATTCTATAGGGCTGCTGGTGCAAGGAGTGGGGCTGGCAAATAGCAAGAGCTGGGTTCTGAACACACTAAGTCTACAGTGCCTTTTACACATTCAGGTAAGCAGGTGCATAGACTAATCTGCAGCTAAGGAAAAGGTCTGGAAGAAAGATGTCAATTTAGGAATCATCAGCCAATAAATATGCCACAAGATTAGATAAGATTAGAGGGCTTTCACCAACATTTAGAGGAAGGAGAGAAAAAAAGGATCCAGTAAAAGCAACTGAAAAGAAAGGCTAGAAAGGTGGGTAGCCAAGAAATGGTGGTGGCACAGAAGCCAAGTGATGAGAGAGTTTCCTAAAGAAGAGAATGATCAACTGCCAGATGCAAGTAAAATGAAGATGGGCAGGGTAAACGACCAGTGGGCTTAGCAATGTAGTAGCCGACGGTAAATTTGACAAAAGCAATCTGGCAGAGCAGTCAAGGGGGAAACCTGGTGCGGCCAGCCTCAAGAGAGAAGAGAAGGAAAAAAACAAGAAATGGTGATTTGCTGTGAGGGAAGGAGAGCAATAGACATTTGAGAGAGAAAACAGAAATTGGTGTTAAGAAAGGTCCACCTCCCCTGACTTTTTAAGAAGGGAGAAGTAACATGAGGTTTACATGCTGACAGGAATGATCCAGCAGAGAAGGAAAAACGAATGGCGCAGGAAAGAGAGGGGAGAATTTAAGGGCGTTATCGAGAGGTGCTAAGTTCTAGGGAATGATGTGAAGAGCAGGCCTTAGCTAGGAACACAGACATTTCTTCATAGTAACAGGAAAGAAAGTAAACAGGCACAGATACAGGGAAATGAGCCAAATGGTGAAGGGAACTTGGAGGAGGTTGTCTTGAAGTTTCAGTGTTCTCCATGAAGCAGGAAGCAAGGTTATTAGCTAAGCATGGGGATAAGAAATTAAGTATTAGAGGTCTCAGAAGAGAAGGGGTGAAATGGCTACCTATAGGTACAGAATATAAAGATTTTTATTTTTGTTTGTATTTTCTAAACTTTCTGTAACAAATAGTCATTAATTCTGTGATTAAAAATTTAGGACATACACTTTCGAAATTAGATTATCTATTAGATCCTACCAGGAAGAAAAAGTAAACACAGTATCTAGTTAGTTAAAAACAAAAAGAAACCAAATTGCTAGTTCTGCAAATACTCTGCCTAACATATTTAGGATATTAAAGTAAAATTAAAATAAAACCAATTATTAGTGCTTAGATTTACTGACTTTTTAAACTTTTTAAAAGAAAAGTCGGTATACAATATTGTATTAGTTAGTTATATTAGTTTCAGGTGTATACCGTGTTTCCCTGAAAATAAGACCTAGTTGGACCATCAGCTCTAATACCTCTTTTGTAGTAAAAATTAACATAAGACCCAGTCTCATTTTACTATATAAGACCGAGTCCTATATAATATATAATGTAAGACCAGGTGTTGTATTAATTTTTGCTCCAAAAGACAATTTAGAGCTGATTGTCTGGCTAGGTCTTATTTTCAGGGAAACATGGTATTATAGTGATTTGACATTTTTATACCTTACAATGTGATCACTCCACTAATTCTAGCACTCATCCGTCACTGTGCAAACTTATGATAATATTATTGACTATATTCCCCTTCCCCTTTTCACCCAACCCCCCGTACCCTCCGTTCTGGTAACCATCCTTTGGTCTCTGTTTCTAGGAGTCTGTTTTTCTTTTGTTTGTTCATTTTTATTTTGTTTTTTAGATTCCATATATGAGACCATACAATAGGTTTATTAACTTTAAGGTTACAAATAAGGGAAATGACATAAATTCTTTGAAATATTTTCTGCAGAAGACTGGCTAACCTAAGAGGTACAATATTTCTTTCTTGTTTGCCATAAAGCAAGCTCAAAGAATTATTTTGTTAAAAACAATAACAAAACACTTCTACCCCAATATTACAAAATCTTCAAAAAAGTACAATACTTGTGTAATTTTATCTCTAAATACTGTTGATGATTACTTTAGATAGCAACATCATTTGGTCAAAAATCTTCAGCATCTTAAGTCATTTCCAAAGGAGTCCTCCTAAATCTTTCTATAATAGGCTATTGAGGATATCACATGTCTTTAAAACGGGCTACATTTCTTTTAAATAATTAGTCTTTCAAACCACATCCAAAGATGTCTTCCATTTTTGGAAGCTGCGTTCTATTTACAGCTTTAGTATAACAACAAAAACACAAGGCATCTTACCATATCCACCAAGGCGACGTAGAGGAACATGCCAGCAGTGACGGCAAAGATCCAGAGCGTGATGTTATTGGCGTACTGCCCCACAGCGGTGCCGATGAGCACGCCCACGTAAGCCATCATGGCAGACAGGAGGTTGTACACAATCGCTTGCTTGACAGTCATACCAGCCTTAAGAAGAACTGCAAAATCACCTGCAGTTAAGATATAAAGTGAAAGTTTTAAAACAACAAGATTTTACACCCAAATTTAGGAAAACACCAATATAAAACAAAATTAAGAATGATACAAAAAAGATGACCTTTAATGACTACAATTTTGTTATGAAAATTTATCTTTTACTTACTAAATTAACCTTAATACATGCAAAAACGTGGGTGAATCTCAAAGGTATGATGCTGACAATACGAAAGGTTATATATGATTCCATTTATATATTCTCAAAAAGAAAACTGTGGTGGTGGAGAACATTCAGTGGTCATCAGGGAGCAGGGGTGGGAAAGGGGAGCAGGGGTGGGAAAGGGGTGTGACTATAATGGGAGAGCATGTGGGGGGGGTTGTTAGGATGATAGAATTGTTCTGTATCTGACAGTGATGATGGTTACACAAATCTAAATACATGGAAAATTCAAAAAATTACATCAAAAGCAAGGTCAATTTTACTGTATATGTGAAATGGAAATTTTTTAAAAAAGAAAAGCAGGGCAGGAAAAAGAACTAGGTCACTTTCTTTTTGTGAGCAACAACTAAAGCTCTGATCGCTGCCCTTTTTCCAAAGGAAAATGGCCTAAGTAAGAACAGAGGTAACACTCTTTGAGTATACTGTATGCTGTTTATATTAATGTCTTTTCCCCCAGAAAAACATTTAATCTTAATTCTGAAAATGCTAAATATGTAAACAAGAATAAAGAGACTTTTCTCACTCATCTATCTAATGTTAGAACTAGGGAATAAAAGGATTGTATATTGTCTAGATAGATGTTATTAGAAAGGCAAAATGCTGCTAGAAATAATATCTTTGAAGCTCAAGTGTCAAAAAGTAATAGTTTTACTAATTTTAACAAATTTTTTTGTTTTAGTTATTAAATATACAAACATCCAATCAATTATTGGACACAGTATAAGCAAGATACTGTGTAGAACACTGGAGCGTGTTTCTTTTTAAGACTAAAAATACATGATCTGTTCTTTTTTAACTTATTTGTTACAAGGTTCTAATCTATAATCTGTAAATGGATAGTCAACAACAACAAAAACATTAGTGCAACGAATTATTTTTCCATGTTCCAAGAAATTACATACTGCAAATTACATGCTACAAACTACATCCTACAACATTATTTGGGAAAGCTAAAATAATACACCTAAGGTGATTACCTACCAATGGCTTCTAAATTGCTCTTCTTCAGTTTCCATCTAATGCTGTCTCTTTACATTGTTTCTCCTCTGATCCTAAATACTTAATTCTCCTGGTGAGACTTGGATTCAGTATCAGCTTTTATCTCTTCTCTCCCCTAGAGTTTTTATTTTTTCTGGCCTTTCTGTCTCAGCTTCCTCTAAGGAAAGGGCTCCCTAACTTCTTCCTCTACAAATTTCCAGGCCATATTTTCAATAACTTACCTACCAACCATGCTAAAGAGACAATTTCACTTAGCAGGGGGTTAGATAATACAAAATGAGACTACAGAAGTGTCTTTTAGATTATAAAGTAGTCTTCCCTTTTATAAGTTTCAAAATGGGGTGTTAAAGGGGGCATTATTTAATGCTCAATGAACAAAAGTATTACAGATACAAACTATGTCAAATTTGATGGCTTCTTTGATATTGTTGGATAGCAAGATGATTTACTTCATCCCTGAATAACAACCAACAGCATGAATTAACTAAAAGATCCAACATGATTAATTTTTAGTTCATACTTTTTTAAAATTGAGGTATAAATTACATACATTTAATTCTTTTTTGGGGGAGGGGTATAGAGCTCTATGAGTTTTTGACAAAAGTATATATGATATAACTCTAACTACCATCAAACTCTGGAACTATTTCATCACAGCCCCCTCAAAATTCTCCTCAGGCCCCTCACTCCTAAACAACCAGTAATCTGCTTTCTGTCCTACAATTTGCCTTCTCCAGAATATTATATAAATGAAATCGTATAGTATATAGTGTTTTGAGTCTAAGAGTTTTTTCACTTATGTGTGCATGATTCACCCATGTTAGTTTATATAAGAAAGTCACTGCTTTTTACTAAGGAATATTTCATAGATGAACCATAGTTTAATTTACCTATTCATCAACTAAAGGACATGCAAGTTGTTTCAAGTTTTTGGCAATTACGAATTAAAGCCACAGTACATATTCATAAACAGGTTTTTGTATAAACATAAGTTTTCATTTTTCATGTAGGTACCTATATGAATGGGATTTCTGAGTCATATATTAAATGTATTTCTAACCTTATAAGGAACTACATTCCCACCTGCAATTTATGAGTTCTGGTTGTTCCACATCCTTTCCAGCCCATGACAAATCCAGCACCTGAAATCTCATGTGTTTATCTGTCATCTGTACAACTTCTTTAGTGAAATGCCTGTTCAAGTCTTTTGCCCAATTTCTTTGTTGCGTTGTTGGTTTTCTTATTATTTAGCTGAGGGGTCTTTAAATATCCAAAAAGTTTTTTATCAGCTATGTATTTTCCAAATATTTTTTCCCAGTATGTGGCTTGTCTTTTCATTTTTAGTGTCTTTTCTATAGCGTTTTTAATTTTTATGAAGTCCATTTTATTACTTTCTTCCCTTAATGGACTATTCTTTTGGTGTAGTATCTAAGAACAATTTGCCTAATCCAAAAACACACAGACTTCTAAAAGTCTTTCTTATATTTAAAGTTTTTTCATTTACATCAATGATTAATTTTGAATTAATTTTTGTCTATGGTATGAGGTTTTTTTTGTTTTTGTTTTTTTGAAGTTGATATCCAATTATTACAGCAACATTTGTTGAAAAAATCTATGCTTTCTACACGGAATTTCCTTTGCACTTTTGTTGAAAATAAATTCCCATATGTGAGGAATCTATACTATTCCACTGATATATGTCTATTCTTTCACTAATATAAATTGTTTTGATTACTGTGGCTTTACAATAAATCTTAAAATCAACTTTGCTGTCCTTTTTCAAAATTCTTCTGGCTATCCAAGTTTCTTTGCCTTTCTGTATAAAATTTTGAAAAAGCTCATTGATCTTCAGAAAAGCCTGCTGGAATTTTAGTTAGGAATGCACTGAATCAACAGGGAAGAATTAGCATCTTATAACTACTGAGTCTTCTGGTCCACAATCATAGCTCATCACTTCATTTCAGTCTCCTTTGAGTATTTTTGTTGGTGTTTCTCGTTTTCAACATACAAATTCTAGGTCTGTTTTGTTAGATTTAATCAAAGTATTTAATTTTTTTGGTTTAACTGTAACTAGTACTTTTTAAAATTTTCAGTTCTAATTGTTCATTGCAAGCATACAGCAGTATAATTTTTATATAATGATCTTATATCAAGATGAATTATTTCATTTAAAATCTATCTTTGCCCTAGTCTTCTCTCAGGTTATAAATTCTTAAAGGTATCTGCGTATTTTTTACCCTTTTTCTCCACCTCCCTTTTCTCAGGAAGAACCTGTAAAAACATTTGAAAAATAAATCAAAGGAATACACTGAATAAGCAATCTATTCATCTTTTGATAAATCAATATTATTTCCTTTCTCTTGACAAAAGATATCATTAGCACAACGAAAGAGGTATGCCTGCCAAAGGTGTTAAATCAATGTGGTCCAATGCTATCGCTATGTAAAATTTGCTAACAAATAATTGAGATTTTTTTAAAGCAAATACATATTTTAAGGTTCTTTATTTTTGCCTTAAATAATTCATGTATGCAACATATGTATAAATCTATACAGTGAATGTTCAATTTTCTTTGGACAATTTAGCCCATTATGGAAATATTATTTTTCAAATGTTTGTACAAGTCCTATTGAAAGGATGGGGGAAGTGGAGAGAACACTGCAGAGTAATATTGTAACTTACTTAAATTTGGCTATACAAATTTGGCAAAAACAGGAGAGAGGGTAGCAATAATTCAGGCAATCTCATCCATTATCACACCCCAGAGCAAACATGAAATGAGATATATATATATAGATTTTCTATTTCCTCAGATGGTTTCAATTTTTGCACACATCTTAGACTGAACCTCCTGAGCTATATATAGTTCTAGGGTTTAAAAGCACAAGTTTTTTAATATCACATTCCTTAACACACACAAAACCCCCACCTGGTACATCATCAGAGAAAACAGCAATCTGCTAATAAGAGGAACACCAAAACTTGGAATTCTGACTGAGTGAGGGTCGGTCTCCAATGTGCTGCCGTGTATTTAAATACATGTTTTTCCCCTTAGTGTGTGACTTTAATATATAAATCTCAGAAGTTTTAGGAATTCATGATCAAAAATTTAACTAGGGCAAAACAGGTTTTAGATCAAATAAATTCTCCTGGAATGTGACGTATTATGTTGCTTTGCCAACATCTTAACCTATGAAGCCTGGAGAGGACGTCTCCCTATCCACCTGCCATGCTTCTACCTTAGCCTGTAGGGACTGATTTTCCCCTTGTTTGAAGTTCTGAGGAAGAAGCTTCTATGCCTCTCTCTACATTGCTTCTCTCCAAGTAAGAATAGGTAATCTAATCAGAGTAGAAATATTCATCTGGCCCTATTTTACCAAAGTGCCCCATTACTGGGCTTCGAAAACAAAAATTAGGCTCCACAATCATGTTTTTTTTTTTTAACTTCCTTTAGTTATAGTCAGTAGACCAGTTTCTACCTTGTAGATAAATACAAGGGATAAAAAGCCTTTTCTATCACTTCCAAAGGAGAAAGCTGGGTCATTTCTTTATGCTTTCTTCCCAAGGAGCCTAGGCAGCTACAATATGGGACAATTTATGTCAAGTTAGCGCTGGACATTGGAAGAAAAGGCACATTTTCATAAAGTCTGATTTCCCTTCTGACAAAGTTCAGTAGATGTACTGTGGATTGATGTTTCCTCTCACAGCAATAGTAACATCTCAACCTGTGGTTGGTGGGGATAAAAGAAGTAGAGTTGGGGTCTGAATGTCGCACTGAGGAGTCCTGGGACCAAGCCGAGTTCTATGCTCCAGCTTTGGCTAGAGCTCTGCATTGAGTGTCCAGGGCTTCCCTCGCCATTGAAATATGTACTGCATTCGTTTTAATGTGGCTGTCCTTCCTTGTGTGTCATTCCTTCAATGAGAAACTAAAGACAGAAAAAGGAGTACCAAGGTAACCACCCCTAATCTCCAAACTCCCTGCTGTCACTTCTGTGCGTGTGTGGATTCTTGGGGGTTAGGGCAAATCAGTAAAACTACACTGAATCATGAAGTAGCTTGACATACTCCGTTCAAGGGGTAATGGGTGGGTAGGAAGGGAAGTTGGAGGTTTTCCTAGCATAACACTGTCAAATGATAGATGTTGCATAGCCAGATAAATTTAAGAAAAATATTAAATTAGAAAGATCAAATGAACAAATTCCTTGGATACTCAAAAGATGGAGTTAGTTTTTTTTCCTTTAAAATCAATGTCATCTCCCCATCCCTCAGATATTCTCTGTGAGTACATATTCACATCTTTTATTTCTGTTTTTCCATTTATAGAAGAAAACCAAACCATTTGGAGACAAACTAAAAAGTCATTGGTAGGTCAGTAATTGCCAACTAAAACAACAAAGAAATAGCATTTTATACTTATTAAATTGACAAAAATTAGAAAGTTAGTTAATGTCACATATTGGCAGGGATGTGGAAACAAACACTCAGGTGTTGCTGGGTACAGATTCCACTAGTGTGGCCATTTTGGATGGTGATATGGCATTCTTAAGCGTGCATATACTAGGACTCATCAGGTCTGTTCCTGGATAAGTACCCCAAATATGTTCTCATAAGGGTGCGTAAGCAGGAAGTCTACAGATGTTCAACACACCATTATCTGTGGTGGCAGGAAATTAAAGGCTATGTGGTATGTCCAATACTAGGTGCCAGATACGTAAGATGTGGTAAACGCACACCTCTGAGCACTGAGCAGAAGCCATGTAGTACATTAACTCATGGTAACAAGAATAGAGTTTAAAGACAATGATCAGTAATGTAAGGTAAGAAAATGAATGGCATATACCATAATATTGTTTACATAATTGAAATACACATTTTTAGGAACATATATCAAAAATTACACAGTAACTGAGAGAACAGTTAACTCTTTATATTTGCCATTGGCCATTTGTTTTAACACCTCTAAAATTTGGATGCATTTATAACTGAAGAGGTCTTAGATTTGAGGAAACTTGGTAAAATTGTAAAGCTTATATTACCTAATTCATGTGGCAGTTCATGACAGAAGACAGCTATGGAAGTACTGATTCCTCCTGTCAATCCAGCACTGAAAGCTGCTCCTGAGGTGAGGGGGGTGGAGGGAGAAAAAAAAAAAAAAAAAAAAAATCAAAAAACGTTTACTGATCTTCTGTTTTTTCCATTTGCGTTAATGACAGGTACAGTCTCTTTTGCCTATCTAAATTAATTTCATAATATATGAGTGACTCACTTATCTTACACACTGTAGTTTTTGAGCATACAGTGAGGTACAATGTGTTGATAACCAGAGAAAGCACTAGTCAGTGAAAGAAATGTTACCTATTGAATTAAATTCTCTATTTGTGTAGCCTTCTAATTCACTAATAGTTTGGGAGTGATAATGGTCTACAGTGTTTCAATCTCTGAGTGACAGTTTGATGTTCAATTTTAAGGCATCAGCCTATGTAGAATTGCACTTGCTATCTCATATTAATATTTATAGACATTTAAATAGCTAGTAGTATCCTTATCCAAATCTTTCTGGGTCTAGAGCATAAATGGTACAAAGTATTATTTGGCTGATGGTCTTGAGGACTGAAATCAAAGGTATAAATGCATCTAATTTGACTAGTAAAATTCTTTATTCTTTAACATTGATAGCAACTGTGGATTCAAAAATATGATCTCTCCTTTCTGAAAGAAACCAATGCCTACTTCTGAGTGATTATTTCATCAGGTCTGGATCTAAAAGAAAATCATGCACTGATAACATTTATTGTTCTAAACTGGCAATATCATTTTACATTAGCAAGATTCTAATATGTTACATTTGAATCTGGTACAAAGAATTTAACATTATAAAATTTTTCTTCACCTTTTTAAAGATGTAAAAAAATTATCAAATCCAATATTGAAATTAACTTGTTCTCATTTGGGGATGTGTAAATATATCTGAAGATATAATGTTAAGATAGCTTTTTCAATATGGTGACAATGTCTTGAATAAGAAATTAAGTTATTAAAGAAGTATATCATAGACATTTGTTTACATGTTCAAAGGAAAAAAACAATGAAATTATACCTGTCCATCCCCAAATAAACTTATCAAAAACATTAACATAGCCTTTGGAAAAACCAAGTGACAGGAGTAATAAATAACAGCATATTTGTTAAACTCCAAAGTTTAATCTTATGTATCATAGTTCCTAAGATCAGCACTGAAATATTCGAATAAGGAAAACGATCTTCAAGAGCAAATTATAACCCGTTTCCAGACCACTTACCAATGGCTAACCCATCACTGAAGTTGTGGATGCCGTCCCCCATGATTACCATCCAAGCTATATTAGCTATTCCTGTTTCTTTCACATCTGATCCAGAATGACAGGGACCGTGTGAATGATGAGAATGTTTGTGGTGCCACTGATGGTTATGTTTCCTCAGTACAGTTTTACTCTCATCATGGTGATTATGTGTAGCAGCATGGAGATCATGCTCATGAATGGTATGTAATCCATCACTGTGAGAATGGTCCATGATTTTCTCCTCTTCTACACAAAGATAATTTTTAGGAGGGGATTCTTGTTGGCCTTCTAAATCTGTCAGTTCAGTTTCATTAAGTCGATCTTCAGAAACAACCGAGTCGTCAGTTCCTATATTTATAACAGCAAAGGATATGCTTTATCAACAAATAAATGAATGAACATTTGCTAATTTAAACCCAAGAATAGAGTGTAATGAGTATTTCTTAAGTGAATGTCTTTAAGAATTCACTAAATCAATAAGTATATAAAAACAAATAAAACAAATAAAAAAATATGAGTGAGCACACACAAAAAACAAACTGGGGTTTTGAGGGAATGAGCTAAAAGCAACAGCAGGGAAAGTGAGGAGAAAAATTGGCAAGCATGAAGATACTGTGAAACTTAAGGAATGCACAATGAACAGCTGATAAAAATCAAAGGGTGAAAAGTTACTGTAGCATTTGCAGGATAACAAAATGAACCCCTAATTTTTCAGAGAAAGAACGTCCTTTAAAGTTTACCCACTTTAACCGTCTCTTATCTTTTCAGAAAACAAAGACGAAATTTAAATAACTTGCATCCTGCCATGCTCCACCTATCTGATGATGCTACTCAGATCATTAAAGAATGAAGTTCAGAAACTCATGTAAGTGACAACAACATGAGAACTTTTTTTTTTTTTAATTGAGGTTGGCCTCTTACATAGTTTTCAAAAGTTATTTATTATGTGACAAAGATCTTAATACTTCCCAAATTATATTTGGGGCCAAATCTACAGGTAGGGTCCAGGCAGCCCCTTTTCTGCAGAAAATGAGTAGTGCACTCAGGGTAAACACAAGTTCAAACAGAAAGAGGGCAAATTAGGTTTAAAATGTTTTTATGTTTCCCTGAAAATTGTAAGCTACCTTATTACATGTATCAGGCAACAGAATAGATGGATGGATAAGCAGAGATTTTAAGTACAGAGACCATTCTCCTTTAAGTACAAAGGCTGATTTTCCTTTTTCTGTATAAAACCAATCACAAGTGGAGGCCACAAAGATTTTGCATTGTCAAGAAATAAAATTAACACTAATCTACCATTCACAAAGCATTTGTATGTGTTTGTTTCACTCTTTGTCTTTCAGTAAAGTAAAAGTGCAATATGTTTTTTGCCCTGTAATATAATTAATTGGTCCCACATGCCAGTATAAGTAAGGATAAAATTAACAAAAATCCTAACAAAATCATATTTAAGGCACACTAACATTTAAGAAAATAACAAGTTAGACACTAAAATTAAGGAAACCATAAAGACAAGAAATTTCCAACAACACAGACACAGTTTAGAAACAGTATTTCAATTTCTATGTTTTTAGTCAGAACTGTTGTCTACCGGCAAGAGGCTTGAGCTGAAGCCAGTCAGCATCGGGTGTGTTATTTAGCTTATGATCTGAAAGCTTCCTTCCAATAGCTGACTCTTCTGTGCTCTGCTTCATAAACCATTTCTGTTTTCCCTGAGGAAAAAAAAAGATCTGATATTAGTATCAACTCTGCACCCACAATTAGCAAAAATATTCAATTATTAAAATGTATAATAACATGTAAATGGTGGTAACTTTATACATAAATCATTTAGTAAAGGAGAAAAAAAAAATTAGAAGTTAATCAAGGGATGTAACCAGATGAAAAATCCAACTAAATTTATGTGGTTTTTTTTCCAATACTCAACTAAAAGGGTCAATTCACCTACTTTCAAAGTTAAGAATAGGGTACACAGTATTATATTTTTATATGCACCCCAAATGAAATATGTGAAATATACGTATCTCTCTTATCTAATAGTGTGTGGGAATCTCTCTTATCTAATAGGAAGCTCAAAAAAACTAATACTTATTCCTTTGAACTTTATTCTGTGATTAATGCAAGCTCACATTTCTCTACTTGTGACATGATGGACAGAATCAAATGAGCAAAAAATCCCAAATTTGCGGTTTACTTCTGTAAGACTTGGGCAAGTTTGTTAAATTTTTTTAACGTAAGAATACTCATCTATAAAATGAAAATGACAGATTCTTATGAAGATTAAATGTGATGTATGAAAATGACCTATAAGTAACTGACTTAGTTTTGAAATAAAGATAAGTTTTCTTTCTCATCTAATCTGTCCTCAATTACTAATAAATTCTAATTATTGTATTTCATTGCTTAGGTTAGAATTTTCCTATCTTACGTCTAATAGTCTGCTTTCTTCTCTTCAATGTAACTACCACTAACAACTCTTTCAACTTAAATGTCTACTTCTAACCTATGTTAATTTAAGACAGCAAATAATTAAGCATATTTGAATAGTGTGAACGTAAAAAGGCAGTGTTCTCTTGGACATGCTTACTGACTGACAGCATTTTGGAGTTGCTAGTATTGTGTACAGACTATGAACTCTTTTGCAGATGATTAAGTCTAACTGATGCATAAGTAAGCCTGTTATGGCGAGTTGAGTGTGTGTGTGTGGTCGTCTCCAGAGGTGGTCACTATCAATTTCTTCCCTCCCTGTATGAGCACTCTTCTCCACCCATAAGGAGGCAAAGTCTATTCCTCTGCAGCGGAATTTTGACTGGCCTTTTGACTTGCTTTCACCAACAGAATGCAATAGAAGGGAAGCTGCGCCAGTTCTGGGACTAGTCTGAAATAGGCCTGGCACCTTTTGCTTTTGCTCAAGGAAGCGAGCCACTACGCTATGAAGAAGTTCAGTCTAAACTTTGAAGAGAGGCCATGTGTAGGAGCATCAAGATGTAGACACAGACTGAAACATTCTTGGACCGTCCCGACTTGCCCTGACCAGGCCAATGCAGGCCAACTGAGTTTGAATGTAGTTGAGTGAGTGACTCTCGCTGATGCCAAGTGAAGCAAATGAACTGCCCAGCTGAATGCTGCCTAAATTCCTGACAAATTAAGAGAAATAAAAAATTGTTATCAATCATTAAGTTCTGGGATGTTCTGCCTCAGAGCAGTAGGTAACAGAAACTGGAGAAACAGAAAATGTTCAAAAGAAAACTATATGGTGACATCCTAAAGAGAAGAAAAGAAACAAGTCATGAGTTAACGAAGAAGGGAAAGAAAAATAGAGGAAGGAGGAGGCAACAACAATACAAAAAGTCAGTAGGAGGGATATAGAAAGTACAGCAGAAAATGTGAACACCGGCTGGAATTGTTTAATAGCTTTGGTTCTGATTGTCCACTTTCCTAAAAACTTACCAAATCATTATCCTCAAAACCTCAGTCTTGCTGAAACCAGTCAGCATCTGGTATATTATTTAACGTATGCTTTGAAAGCTTCCTTCCAATAGTTGATTCTTCTATCAGCTGGTCAAATGTGTGTTCTATTCAAGTATCACTAATCCCCTTTCTTCAAAAAATGCCTATCCTTTTTCGCTTTAGATTACTTATTTATCCTATTTATCCTAAAGAAGACACACTGATTTATCTGCCCAGATTCCTTTCTTTGATATATTTGAAGAATTCCTTATTATTAGATTTAGAATACCCCTCTGCCAAAGGCATTCCCTTCAGTGTTTTTACTTCCCACAATTTCAAATCTACAAATCTGCATGTTTTAGGAACTCTGTTCTCCTACATTAGTTTACTTTACAAAAATAAATGTTTAATTTTGCCAGTAAATTTAGGTTTAAAATGAGATCAAGATTAAATTATAAGAACAGAAAACATTTATTTTGCACTATCTCTTGAAGGACTACATTTTATACTTATCTGTAAATTCTGCAGTCCCTAATATTTTGTACATAATACTTAATATTTGCTGCTTCAATGTTAGTAGATATATACAACTGAAGAAAATTAGAGCATCACAGTAATTCAAAAACTTCTTTATATACTTTGCAATATGTAATTTTGCTCTAAATTAGGTACTCAGAGATGGACTCTAAATTCTTGTATTTCTTATATCTAATCAAATATCAAGTCTTATTCTGTCACTTTAATAATTCTCTTAATCGCCTCCTCTTCCCCATTTCCTCATGTCATGACTAGTTGAAGCCTTCTTCTCTTCTAAATTCATCTGCAGTAATCTCCTTTGTTGACTCATTTCCCTCCAACCACTCTTGCCTTGGCATCCCTCCCACCATATTCTGTTCCTCACTCATCCACATGACCTTCCACACAACCCTTCAAAAACTAAATGCTGTTAAATCTCTTTCACTTTTCTCTAAGTTGATCCTTCCTAGTTTCCATTCCTCAGATTATTCTTCACTGGGCACCTTGATCACCCACCCCTCCTTTGAAGACAATTAAATGAGAGTGTGCTAATTAATGTGTCAATTAAAATTAAATGCACTAGTTGGAATATGATATAAAAATAAAAATGAGAAGTAGGATTTATTTCCCATAGATTTAGATAGCAACTAGAAATCACGAGGAATGAGTCAGTTTCACAGCTAGTTTCTGGCTGAGCAAGAATTAGAATCACTCCCCCTGAAACTAGTTCAGAACTGATATAAACCATTACTTTGTCTCAAGGAGATACATACAAAACACATACAAACAAAATATATACATAAAAATAGTATAAAAGTTGTATCATATATATTATGGACTGTATATATTATGATCATGACTACCCAATGTTCTTGAGGAAAAATAAAATATTTTGTTTCTTTTTTGAATATTTGTAGTTAACTAACAAAATATAAGAATTTTCAAACTTTTTTTTGTGGAAAGCTTCCTAAAAAAAGTTCTCTAGATTTACTTACTTAAATAGAATGTACTGAGGATAATCAGCATTAATGTCACAAACATGTTAGTGAGATGCAGTCAAGAAAGACAGAGCTTAGGAGACCAATGTACACCAATGGCAACAGGGAGGGGTGTAATCATAGTGGACGGTAGTGGCCCTGAACTTACTTTCCTGTGGGGAAAATTTTTTTTAGGTATTTGTCTTATTCTCATAAATGTGACATGAAATACAGACAGTTCATGACATGAAAGGTATTTAATCAGCAGTCCAAGCATCACCCCCCAAGTGGTCTGTCACTCTTGAGATTAATCACCATTTCCTTCTAAATTCTTACTTCTACCATTGACAAGGCATTTCTGATAAATATGTTGTGTGAAAACATTTTCATTAAAATATATGACAATAAAAGCCACTTACACTTGAAAATATTACCTAAGAAGACTGATGAGGCTTGCTTTCTATTTATAGATTTTTACATTTTTATAATAAGCATAAATTGGCCCGTAGACTTTTCCATCCTATTTAAGTCAATTAGACAATATGCAACACAAATTAACTGAGACTGAGACTGTCATACTTTGATTATAAATGCCAAAATAAATGTAATGGCAAGAAACGGCAAAGATCAAAGGTATTTTTCCTGTAAGGATAATCTATTAAAAGATAGAGATTTAACATACACTAATACCAAATTAAGAAGAGACGTCCAAAAAAACGATGGTTTTTGTTGAGTTTTGTATCTCAGAAAATGAAATCAACAACAAATACTTACTCTCTGCTGTTTGTAGTGCTTAAACATTCTAATGCAGTGCTCAATGATAAATAATAAGTAAATGCCTCCTAGAGCAACAAGTCCTTTCAACACAGCATCATATTCTTCCAAAAACTTCTTCGATTCGTGTCCATGAGAATGTCCGTGCCCATGTGCATGCTGGTGACTGTGGTCATGTCCACCTTGAGACTGGGAACAAGAATAAGGAAAACTTCTGAACGAGTCATTAAAATGCTACTTAAAATTTCCAGATTACAATCTCCTCGAGGACACAGAAAACATACTTTCCAATTTTTAAAGTGCTCCCCTAAATATTATCTCACTTAAATATAAGTAGTCTTCCATGTAATTTTGCTATGCTCCGTAGCTTGGAAAGTACTACATCATGGTAACTCTGATAAAAACAGAGACACAAACTCAAATGCCTATATGGGTTAAGTTACATACTATACAGTGAGCAATGAAATACTAGGGAGTAACGATTCTTTTGTAAACTGCGGTAAACAATTAAACAAACAAATTCACCAGCAGGTGATTACTTGTGTAATCTAACATTTTATTAAACTGATGATGTTTTGATAATAGTTTTCTCTTATTATTTCAAAGTAATGAGGTGCTACCTCTGCATAAACTGTGGAACATAAGCAAAACTGTGTACTGAAACATATGCTTAACTTTCTACATTTTAAAGCTTTAGCAAAAAAGAAAAGAAAAAAATGTACATACAGAAATAAAGTTATTTTAGAATTGTGAAAGGTACACATTTCACAATACTAATTTTAGAGAACTTAATCGTTAGATAACTTTGAAAGTTTAAAAGGATTTCTTACATGGGGCAGTAGATGTAGAAGAGCATCTCCACTCATTGTTCCTACAGCTAGAGCAACAAGGAATGTGAGAAGGAATTTGAAGCATCCTTGGTTAATGATGGGAACCAAGATCACGCCAAGCAAGGAAAGCAGGCTAATGACAGTGATAGAAATGATACCACAAATCCACGCTGTAAGAAAGAAATAGTCAACATTAGTATGACAATATAAACTGAAAAAGCTCCAAAGAAGAATAAACATAATATAAATGAGTCATGGAAGGTAGATTATCTCACCTAGACTATGCTTTTAAGAAGCTTTATTTTGACACTGCTGTGTTTAAAAACAAAATAAAACTATATAATTTGAATACTTAAAAAAGAAACTCAGACCACTTCAGCGGCCACCTTATTAGAAACGGACTTAAAAATGACTTAAGGCTCTGATTCACTCTAAATATATAGACTGAAAATAAAATTTTACCAAGGTCTAAAAGCAGAGCCACAGCAATAAAGCTATTTATTTAGAGAATATAAGTATACAACTCTCCTGTGAGCATTAAAGGAAGCCAAGTATCTAATGCAATGTAATCTTTGTACATCCTCCTAATACAAAGTTTAAAAATTAACAGTCAAACCAAAATAGAAATGTGTTCATATAAGATACAAAAATGTCTTATTACTGGTAGCTTTATTGTATTTCATTTCTTATTTTCACAAAGGATAATTCCGTTCTAATGTCCTTGATATCATCTCTTCCACACCCAGTTCCAAACTCTCTTTCCTCCAATTTGGCTTTCTGTACAATTTACTACTTTAAATTTTTTTCACTATATAATTATAACTTTGATCAGAACACAAGAGCAATGTTTTCACAATATGACTTGTGAGGAACACAGGTGTGGTGGCAAAGGAGAATTCTGTGCACATTTCTTAATCTAGGTTATTCACAAGCAGATAAGATACCAGAAATAAATGCCAGTAATTCAGAAGGTGAGGTATTTTCATTTAAAACGTGAGAACACTTTCTATTAATGGCCTAAAATGAAATTAAAATGTCGTACATTTAAAAATTCTATTTTCATCTATGGAAAATTTCACTGAAGAATGCTAATTTTTCAAAGGCTTTAATATGTTATTTTTCTAATCAAATCTAACAGGATTATAAATCTGCTAAAAGATTTTATGCTAGTCTTGTGATAGAGAACTAAGGAAAAATGCATTTCTTCATCAAGATAACTTAAAATTTTCAAAGACAAAGAGAAGTAAGGATAGATAAGGAAATTAAACTTTAATTGGTCCACTAACTACTGAACTTAATCAATAATTTTGTGTTTATCCTTTAGGCACAGTATCCAGTAACATTAACACTAAGGCTAGTTTTCATTAGCTAAATTAGCTCACAGGATTAAAACAATAGGTCATCTATAATCACTAATGGAAGCTCTGGTTTATCCTATAGCTAATAGATAATTGCTATGACATAAACACAGGGAATTTAAACACCCAAAAGAAGATCAAAATAGAGTTTAGATTCAGTGGCTTTAATCCTTGAAAGGATTTTGGGGCAAGGAAGGGACAGAAACTCAATTCCTGAGGACCAGGGTAAAGAAAAGATTCATTATAAAAGGCAGCATCCTGGTTAGTGGAACCAAAGGATAAGAGGGAGATTCCCAACTATGGTTGATACTACAACGCAGTGAAGTGAGATCAAAAACCCAATTCTAGGAAGAAAAAGATAAGGTCAAATAAGGTTTAAAATGACTAAATTGATATATATGAATATGGGGTAAAAACAATTCTTTTTAAAATTTATTTATTTATTGTTTTTAAAAACAATTCTGATAAAAGATTGAGAGGGCAGAATTTAAATTTTTTTCTTAGTGTAGTAATAAGGTAGATGTGTTTAAGACTATCACATTTTAGTATATAAGAGTTTTATTTGGGACTGAGGTATTCCTTAAAGCTTGGAAGAATGCAAATAAAACGAAATGCTCTGAATACATAGCAAAGTAAGTCTCTTAGGTACTTACCTATTTTTGGTTAGTTTCTTTGCAATAGGAAAATAACTTTAGAATCAACCAATCAATCACAATAGCCTATCTTTATTGGAACCTTACCATGTGCTGTTCTAAACACTTTTATAAGGATATTTAATTTGTTAAACCTGTGAGATAGGCACTTTTATTTACTTCCCTTTGCTGAGAAAAGGCGCTTTTGAGAAGTTAAGTAACTTTTCCAAGGTCACTTAGCTGCCAGGTACCGTTAGCAGAGCCTTAGAGGAACTGGAGTATTCTCCATCTAAAGCCTGTAATCCTAACCACTATGCTTTTAACCTTTGCTATGCTCAACTGCTTCCTGCTAAAAAGATTTTTAAGTATGCTTTGCTAGAATGTAAGTGACAGGGAGAGAAAGAGAATTATATTTAGTTATACTTAGTGTTTAACAGATAATGCAGACATAGATAGGAAAGTGGTATAGAGGCAAATATTTGTACAAGTGTTGCTGTACGTATAGATTAGTCAGTATAAAAGGAAAAATATCCAAGAATAGTCTTCTAGGTAGACAGGCAGGGTTCAGTCTGGTATTATCAGTGAAGGCAGAGAAAGTGAGTCTACCCCCTAGACTGGAATTCTGATCTTTGGATAGATAAAATATGTCCCCTTTCCTGGCTTCCTGTTCACTGATCTTTGTAGATGAGTCAATACCTCAAAAGCCACAATATCTCTCAGGGGCTTATAAATTCTCCCTGTGACAGGAGAGAAAGGGAAACTAGGTCTGAGTTTATTGAACTTAATTAAAAATAAAATACATTTGTTCTTTACAAGGAAAAATGGAGACTGGTGATACTGTCACATCCAGAATTAAAATTAATAGCTTTTTTTTTCATGTTTAAGGCTTCTAAAAAATTCTAGTTTTTCCAAACCAAGTGTGGATTGTGACTTAGAGTTGCCTGTGTTGTAATATTGACATAATATTGTTGTAATGATGGCATTTTATAATGAAGTTGCCAACAGATGCTTGATTATAGTAATATTGAAAATTATAGTTCATTCAATCTGAAAAGCCTTAAAGGAAATTGTAGTTGCTTTGAAGACAAATGCATTACTAATGGTGAATATTGATTAGTTGTTTGCAGGTGGTTATCAGCATTGTCAGAAACGAAGATTGAATTAATTATCTCCTAATAGATGTTAATAATTGTTGAATGCCCTGCCAAAAATTATTTTTAATGACTGCTGCTCCAATAAGAAAGGTTAACTTGTTCTATATAAATCCCCCATAGTAACACAACTACTACCTCATTATTGTTCAAAAACTGCTGTAAACCAAATATGCTATAATACTGTGTTTGGAAGAAATCATTTGTTTCACAAGATTGGCTCATTTACTCATAGAGTTGACCCTATCTTAATTACCGAGGGGGGTTGTGAATAGGTCGCTAAGCATTTTCTGCCAATTAAAATGCTGAAACAGTGTAGAAAACTGCCATCTTGCACATGCTTTGAACCAAGTTAATTAGAAAGTTTCCACAGATGAGCGCTTCTTTTTAAAAGAATGCATTTTCTCTCTAGATAATGAGGAAGGGAGTTGGCGAATACCTAAGCTTGAAGACCTTTAACGTTTTAAGCGACCTAATTTACAGAATAAGTGAAGCTTATTTCAGGCATTTAGCATTTTTAAAAAAAAATTTTTTTATTTATTTATTGCATTTGGTATCTTGGATATAAATAAAAAAACATTTGCTGGTTTTATTTAATAGTTTACATATTGTTAGTTTGGTATAAGTTCTATAAAAGACGCCTTGTATTTTGTTGTTGTTGTTTTTTTCTTTGTACCAAATAAATTATGATCGAAAAAGTACAATAATTTGGTTAGAAATCAGAAGAATTTTATTACCCGAATTGCTTTTTTTCTACACCTACGAAATTAGAGTTTATTTAAGCTCAAATGTAAATATTATTCTAAAAATAAGTAGTATTGAAATATTTTAAGTACATTAAATTCAAAACAACTTTATTTCTCATAGGTCAAAAGGACAGTAATTTTCCTTGAACATTTACAAGTTGTTAGGAGAATGGCTATTAATTAAACTTTTAGTGCTGGAAAGCTAAAATTATTTTTTAAAATTAACAATCAGTATAAGAAAACAAATATCTATAACAACATACACTTAGGGAAATAGTAGGGCTGTTTTGCTAATGAAACAGCTGTGATGGAATAGTTGCAATATTTAGAAAATATATGGAACCTTTATGATTTATCTGAAATGGGTACTATAGCTCTTTACCCCTTATTTCTTAGCACTGGCAAAAATAAGTGATAATTTATGTTAGATGCAACATAAATACCTTAACTTTACTCTTACATAACATTGGACATTGGAATAAGTATAAATATATTCTGATAATTTTATGTAGTTGCAAGTTTGTTTGTTTTTTGTAATCTTTTGTCTCTTTCGCTCTATCCTAATTAGGTTAAATTTTGAAAGACTGCCATTTGAATTAATAAAGTTAGTATTCTTTCTTTTGTGTTTAATTATACTTATTTTTGTTATAGATCCTCTTTTATGATAAATACATAAGTGATAAATCCCTTGGCCAAAATTTCTCTAAAAATACTATGATTTAGTTGAGAAAACAGCGGATTAAGACAGGGCTTTGGGTTTCATTTTGAGTTTGCCATTTTACCTAGCTATTTAAGTATTTTTCATTGTGGTAAAATATATGTAGCATAAAATTTGCCATTTTAATCCATTGAAGTGTACAAAGCAGCGGCATTTATTACATTCACAATGTTCTGCAACCATTATATTATTTTAAAAACTTTTTTAAAAAAAGTTTTAATAATTTTTTATTTCCCCTTACCCCCAGCCCCTGTTAATCTCTAATCTTTCTTTTGTCTTTATGGATTTGACTATTCTAGATAGTTCATATAAGTGGAATCCTACAGTATTTGTCTTTGTGTCTGGTTTATTTCACTCAGCATAATATTTTGAAAGTTCATTCATGTAGTAGCATTTTATTAGAACTCCATTCCTTTTCATGGCTGCATAATATTCCACTGCGAGTAAACCCATTTTATTCATTCATTTACTGATGGACACTTGGGTTATTTCCACCTTTTGGCTATTGTGATTAATGCTGTCATGAACAGCGAAGAGAAGCATCTTAGTCTCTGCTTTCAGTTCCTTTGGTTATATACCTAGGAGTGGAATTTCTAGGTCATATGGTAATTCTGTTTAGCTTTTTGAGGCATTACTAAACATTTTAGACAGTAACTGTACCTCAATATACGATATTTCTGTGCCTTAATATGCAAGTTTGTAAGTAGAAGGACATTGGTCTATATAAGCATTTTGCGAATTGTGTTCTGAAGAGTACCGGCTCATTGACAAATACTAAATGGTTCTATGATCAAGTAAGTTAGAAAAAGACTGCATATTGTGTTACCCTTTCAGAGATTCACTTTGCTTATTGAACTGTAGAGGTTCTAAGGGAACTTGTTTAACCCAACATTACCAAATCTTTTTGATTTGGTATACTTTGGAGTACTACCTATCTCATAGAATTAGATGAGCACAGTTTGAGAAATGCTAGTGTAGATTATTAAAGTCCTTTCTAGCTATATAATATTATAGTAGCTAGTATGTTGCCAGTTTGAATAGCTACTAGTATGCAAGGAATTTAAAAAATTGTCTTTTTAAAGGGGCAGAATCATTGAAAGCATCATTGAAAATATTTTTTTAATAATTTCCAATTCTGTCAATCAAGGGAATATATATACATGGAGGATTAATTAAACTATATTATAATGGTACCAATTGTGCCCTCTGTTTTATGTACAAAAAATTTTATTGGAAGTTATAGGATCCTTGTTAGTCCTAGGATTTTATTTTAATCAATTTAAAAATCTTTCGAAGGTAGTAAACATGCTATACAGTATTTCCTCTAGTCAGAATACTGGGAAAACTCTTTAAAACTTGGGCATTTCAACCAGTACTGCATTCATCATGATTTTGCACACAATGAAGTTCATGAAAATCTCACTCACTCTGAGAATACCGTACTATCTAAGTACATTAGGCTGACTGATACACTCATAAGGTGATCTCCAAAGACTCATTTTCAATAAATGTCTTTCCTGGGTTATAACTGAAATCTTATAGACTAATATTAAGCAATTATCATTTGATCATTATGAGTGCTTACTTTTTGTTCAAAGTGTCCTTTATCTCAGGCACTAGGGCTGAGATGAAAGACCCAGCCACTTCCTTTAAGTGACTCAAATCCAACAAAAACAGATAACTGATCTAATTATTAAATCCCCCAAGATTTGTACTATAATGGAATCAAGAAAGGGGACTTAATTAATCCTAGGATGATCAGTAACTCATCCCAGAGGGGCAAATCCTTGAGCTGAATCTTTGAGGAATCATAGTAGTCAGTCAAGTAAAGAGGTTTATTATGTGAAAAGGCAGAAGAGAAATGAGGGAGAAACAGCATAATCTATTATCAGGAGTTTGTTATGTTAGAGCTAAAAAGAAAGAAATGAATGGTGGGGATAAGAATGGAAAGATAGGTAGGCAGGGATTATATTCTGGAAAGCCTAACTGGCCAAGTAAAGGACTCTGAAGTTTGATCAATATAGCATAATGCAGCAGTTTCCTAAAATACACATAGAAAAAATATAACTAGCACATCACATCAAATCCTTGTTCTCAGATATTATTGCTTACTTACAATATAAAAGATATAAAGAAAAATATTAGAGAACTAATGAAAACTATTAGTGTAAAGACATATGGCAACAACTGTAAAGCACTAACTAAATTTGAAAGATAACAGCTTAGTGATTAATTGCCCAGAGGATTTATCATACAAACCTTAGGGTTGGTGGGCTCTATCATGTCAGGCCAGGGAATTTGGGTCAAGTTATTAAATTTGTCTATACCCCAGCTTCCTTATCTTTAAAAATAAGAATTATAGAATAGCTCCCTCATGTAATACTATATTGTTAAAGTTTAGTGAAAAGGAAAAAAAACAAGTAAAGCACTTAGTAAATACATAGTAATAGTTAAACTTCCTAGACCCAAATCCTATCACTATCACTTACTAGCACTGAGACCTTGGCCAAGTTATTAGGATAATATCCTCTACCTCATAAGACTGTTGTGAGGAGTAAATGAATTGAGTTTAGAACAGTACCTGCAGTTGTTGGTTGTTAATATATAAAATAAAAATATAATGTTAGCTATCATTAAAAAGAAAAAAAAACAACTCTATGTCAGAGAATCTCATTTGCATTTTAGAAAGATAAATCTAGCAAAAGTGCTAAGGATAACCTAGAAAGGGGACAAGAATACAGCAGGAAAGATTATGAACTTATTTCAGCAATTCAATAAAGAACCAAGAAGGACCTGAACTAAAGTTATGACAGAGTGAATAGAGTTAGAAGATTTTTAAGAGAAGACTCAGTTGAACTTGACAACATACAAGGGAAAGGGAAATGAAAAAGAAACATAAAAGAAAAAAGTCAAAGTTTTCTGATAGTCTCAAAAGCATAGATTTTAATGGCATTTGGAATTCAGTAAGAGGTACAAATTGTGTATGGAATAAAGTTTGGAAATATTAAGTGTGAAGTACCTGTGAACATCAAAGTGGAGGTAGTCAGCCAACTAGATATGAAAAAAAGAGCCTACAAAGAAGTTTTAAAATAGTTTTGGTTTTACATCACTTAGTTGAAGTTCTCTAGAAGTGCCTACGATAAAGTTCATATACCAAATACTGGCATTTCTGAGACATTTCTAGAGTTTAACCAGACTGGCTTCCCTTTTTACTTCCTTAAAAACTTAATAATCTTAGCTTTTCACCAGAGGCCCTCAAGCCTGCTAAATGTTAGGCAGTCAGAACACCAAATAACTTTAATCGGGGTCCCATTATTTACATTTACCCATCAAGAAGGATCCATTATCATAAACCACTATTTTCTTTTTAATCTAGTTCTCTAGCAAGATATTCCTCCATAATGCCAGAAGAGATAAGTAAACTGTATTGTGCCCCCTGTATTCTCCAAATCTTTTTAAAACACACATATCTAAACTTGATTAAAACATATTGAAAGACACCAAAAGGCAGGTGATACTTGGAATAATTTTCTAATTCAACTACATAATAAGAAAAAAAAAAGTACAGAAACTATTTGGAGAAAAAGCTTAAATCTTTCTTACCTGATGCCCCTATAGGTGCCTTATCTTCAGGAACCATATTTTTATCCTTACTTAAATCTTCAACTAAAAGTTTGTCAAAATGCTCAATACAAAGTCTGCTGTCGATTTGATATAACAAAGCAGGGCAAAGGTAGGTAAATAGATCCGGTGAGATTGGAGAGTTGGCACCATGACCATAGTATTTTAACAACTGAGTGACGTTCAAACACTGCAAGAAAATTGATAAAACAAACTAAGTAAGAGTATTTTAAGAAGATTATGCAAAAACTACTATAATAAAATATATTCTAATTATTTGAAAATAATCTGCAATACAGAGATACCTATTACAAATAAAGCTTTTGGATAGGAATTTATAATAGGGATACTTATTCAACTTACTACCCAAGACTTTTATGGATTTTAATAATATTTTCCACTCTAATACATGAATGATAATGACTTTCTGCCATCGGTGACTCACAACTACATTCCCAAGATTCTTAAGAAATGAAAAGAAAAACCACTTCCCTAGTCAAGTGTATTTGTCAAATACTCAAGATTTCTTACTTGTAAAACAGTGTTAAATAAACTTAGAATAATTTAATAACTTTATATTAAAACATATCATAATATACACATTTTCATTGCCTAAGGTACCCCAAAGGAATATTATATTGGAGAATTCTAGCCCAATGCTAAACCTGGAAGATGAAAAAAAAGGCAGCTTCATCCATTGGTACTTCCAAGTACAAAATAAAACAAAGCAGAAAATAAATAGCAAACAATTTTGAACCCATCATATAGTAAAAGCAAATATCTAAAATTAAAGCAAAAAAAAAAAAAAAATGGTACTGCCTCTTTTTCCACACACATCCACTCAGGTTGCATACTTGGTTATTGACTTGCTACCTCATTATATTATTTTACCAATATACAAAAATAAATAAGATCAGAACATACATATAAACAAATAAATGATTCTTCTGAGTTCTCAACAAGAAGTACTACCCTATCCAATGCATAGAACATTTCCATAAATCCTGAGAAAGTTCCCAATATGCATCAGACTTGCGAGAATACAAAATAAGAGATCTGATGATGCAGACCCCACAAGTTTGATACAAAAAGTAAACATTAATGATAACGTCCAGTTAGTATCAAGAACAGATTCTGGGACATTATCCACAGTAATAAACGAATATATTCTTTTAACAGTACAGTAATATTTTAAAATATAAGTTATTTGAAAATCAGTGTTTATAACTACTAAAAACCAAATGTCTGATTATTTATCCAGGGAAGCAGCACAGAAATATTTACTTAGATGCAAAACATACTTCAGTAATAGAGACATAAATGACAAAGGGTGAGGTCATTTTCCACATTAGATGGTGCTTCTTTTTCTACATATGAACAACAAATTCAACAATTTTTCCTAATTTAATAAGAGTAATAAAAATTGGAATAAAAAAGGTGTTGATATACCTTTAATGAAACAAAAGTGTGTTTAAGGTGTATAGTTAAAAAAAAATTAAGAAGGAATCAATCAAATGTGAAAATGCTCAAAAAGCATGAAAATTTAGAGGAAAAACACAACCACCTGTTACTATTGGAGTGTTCTATTATTACATCTTCTTGGCATTCACCCTAAATCTGTCAAAGGTATAAGAAAAGACTGCATCATGAACAAGTATGCCCTATCATAAAATGACATAGAGAAAACCTACCACATGTGCAAAATACCTGATTTAGAGCTGTATCAATGACTGGGAACCATTTCATAGTTAATTCAGTAAGTTAATAATTATGAAAAAGAAATTGTCTAGTAATTTCCCAAAAAAGACTGAACAAAAAAGGCTTAAATCTTCAAATATCTGGAAACCAGCTAAAAGTGACATGAAAACTAACTTGGGGAGCCAAAGAAGTCAAAACCAAGAGAGTAAAATAAAGAATGAAAATAAGGGACCTATTTTCTGATAGCTTTTAAACATTCAGATTTGAAGAACCCAAATTTGAGAACACATAATGCAAGTGAAAATCCAGATTAAAATCTTTAATCTGATTTTAATTCCTTAATGTATTTATTTTGGGGACCATTAACCTACAAATGTTTGACTATGATTGACTATTCCACTGTTAACTTCTTTTACCTAAAATGCTCCACAACTTCCTGAGAATTATGGAGCAACTATCATTTTATGCTTACCTCATGTTGACGGTCATCTTCATTATGATCTTTGTGACTAGCAGCTGAATAAATTGCACTTTTTTTAACATGTGGTGCTTCTCGTTTTCTAGTATGTCGAAGTTCACCTTCATTATCAGGATCAAGATCTTGGTGTCCATGACCAGGATCATGACCATTATGTTCTGGAAGACGTACATGAGAATGACCTGGGTTATGTACACGATCAGGTTTATGGACCCGATTATGCTCATACTGTTCACCCTGACCATGGTTAGGGGGAAAACCTGGTGTAATAACCTCAGAATTTTCATTATTCTTCTTCCCTTTTCTCTTCCTCTTTCCTTTTGGTAGCTTACTTTCAGATTGTTCCTGGGTTTTATTGGTCTCTGTTGAAGGTTCATGGCTAGGCTCCCCACGCTCACTGTGAGTAATGGAATCATTAGAAAAATGGCGAGTAGTATTATGATCGAGGTGGTGGTGCAAACAATGGTGATGACATAAGCGATGATTCCGGTCATGCATATGTTTATCATCAGATTTGACAGATACGTCAATTGTCTCTTTCTCTGGATCACACTTGTGGTTTCTTTTTGATACACTGGTCACAGTTTGATTTTCTGAGTTTAAATGATTATGGGAATGCTGGTGGTTATGTGAGTGAAAATGCTTTCCCTCCTGAACTGCCAAAATATCTAAGTGAGAAACATGATCGTGGCCAAGATCCTCATGATTAATCTCAACTACTTTTATCTCTCCAAGACCTAAGTTTGTTAAAAGTTTCTCCAGACCAAAAAAGGATAATCTTCCATTTTCACCATAACGGTCAAAAAGTTTTTCAATGTAGTATTTTTTTTCATTTTCAGCATCCAGCACTGAAAATTTGCTTGACTCCGATTCTGTCATTCCACGATGGTGTCTGTGATGCTCTTCGGGACCATGGTCATGGTCTTCATGGCAATGGTTGCAATGATGAAAAATAAATGTCAGCAAACAAATGAGGCAAAATTTTGTGTGCATATGTACCTTCATTTCTACTTTTCCTAAAGGGATTTAAAAAGAGAGGAAAACAGTTTATACTTAGGCATGTTCAAAACAATCAGAAACTTCCCAGCAGTTATCAATCCACCAGACAAATGTTTTACCACATTTCTTTCATGAATCATTCTTTCCTTCTCCAATTCCCTAAAAAATGGCCCCTTTAAATTTATCAAAATAGTGAACAGGTCTTTGAATGACTACAAACTGCTCAAGACTCACGTACGAGACTACTCTGACTCCCTTCAAGCACAATACTTGAGAGTCTACACATTTACTCAGGAATTGTTGGCTTCCTTCCTATCTGGTCCTTTACAAAAGTTTGCTGATCCCTGCTCTTAAGGCCCTGATCAGTGCAATAAGGCAAGATGAAACAAAATGATAAAATGTGTAACTGTGAGAAAGAAATGAAACTGTCATTATCCACGAATGTCAGGACTGAGTATGTGGAAAATCAAAAAAATTGCTAAGATTTAATACATTAATATAGTCAAGTTGCTGGATACGACATAACCTAAGATCAGCTGTATTTCTATATACCAGTAATAGTTAGAAAATAACATTAGAAAACTGTGTCATTTACAATAACAAATAGCTAGGAATAAATCTAACAAAAGATATGCAAGACCTTTACATGATGCAAGCAAGAATATGGAGTCTACTGGAACTTGCATACAATGCTGGTAGGATTAAAGACTGATATCTTTTGGAAAACCATTTGGCAGGATCTGCCAGAGGCTGAACATAAGCATATCCACTCACATAGGTATTCTACTCCTAGGTATATGCTCTACAGAAATGCATGTACAGGGACACCAGGAGACATGAACATGAAAGTTCTTATTACCATTATTCAGCATAGCTCAATAAAGGAAAACAGCCAAATGTTCAACAGTAGAATGAGTGAATAAAACAGAATCATCTTACAATAGAATACTACACAGGAATGAAAATGAAATTATGGCTTCACACATTAACAGATGAATTTTACAAGCATTAGACTAAGCAAAAGATGACAAACACTAAAGAAACCATACTGCATAATTCTATTTACATAAAGCTAAAAATAGATAAAACTAAACCAAGATTACTTTTTGAAAGGAAGGTAGGGGCAATAATTGGGATTAAAAAGCATGGCAATGTTCTCTTTCCTGACTTGAATAATGATAACACCAATATGTTTACTTTGTGGTAAATGATAGAACTTATACATACTCTGTACTTTTCTGTATACATATTGTACTTCAATGAAAAGGTTTTTAAAAATCAATTTTTGTCCAGTGGAAAATTAGAAAATGTAGTTATAAACAAAAATTATAAGGCTTCTAGAAAGAAACCAAAAAAGATCATTAAAAGGAGAAATGTATAAGACATTATTGAAAGACAGTAAAGAACTGCAAAAACTGAACACCTACATGGGTAAGATAAATAGCGTAAGGTATATATTAATATAAAGTATTCCCAAGTATATATATACCAATTTAATTCAGTGTCAACAAAATCCTGGTAGCTGTTTGTTTTTGGTGAAACTGCACAAGCTCATCCAAAAATTCACTTGGAAGAGCAAAAACCCAAGGACAAACAAGACAATTCAGAAGATTAATATGGTGATAAAGACTTCTTTTTATAAAGTTACACTAATTAAAATACCATAGAACTGGCCCAGGGACAGCCAGACCAAAGGAAAAGAGCAGAGTTCAGAAAGGGAATCAATAATATTAATTGTGAAAAAACAGTTCTTCCTCACACCATATACAAGTGAATTCCAAGAGGATTAAAGACCTAAATGTGAAAAGCAAAATTCTTAACAAGTTTTAGAATTAACTACAGAAGAATATCATGACTTTAGAATAGGGAAAGATTTTTTAGATAAGACACAGAAAGCACAAACCTTAATGGAAATTTTTGATTAATTTTAATTAAACTAAATTCTCTAAGTATTACTCTACAATAAAGAATACCATAAAGAAAGCTTATGACAATCTATACCCTAAAAGATATTTACAATGTGCATATATAAACCATACATAGAAAAGATCATTACCCAGAATATACAGAATATATAGATATATATATATACAAAAAAACTTCAATATTACATAGACAACTACACAAAAGATATCAATAGGACAGCTGGTTGAGCAGCAACATGATTGCCAATAATCTATATAATGCACCAAGACATTAACAGGTAAAAATTAATATCTGACAATACCAGGTGTTAAGCATAAATGTAATGGAGAGAAACAGAAATTACCTTACACTACTGGTGGGTGTATGTATTGGTACATCCATTTTGGGAAGCAATTTGACATCTCTGAGACTGAGCCCCAAAATTCCACTTCTATCTACATACTATAGAGAAACTCTTGCACGTAGGCACAGGAGACACACAAATTCAAGAATCTTTACTGTAATATTTTTTTTTTTTTTTTTAATTTTAACTATCTTTGTAACAGAATGCTATGGCTGCAAATAGTAGAACACTCAACTAAACAAAGAGGAAATTTTAAAACAAAGAGGAAATTTTCACATAAAAAGAAGGTAGGAGAAATGTGTGCTTCCAGGACAATTCCTCAATCAAAAACCCAAGCTCTCTCATCCTCAGATGTGTTCCCTCAGTCTCAAGAAACGTGCTCTTGCTTCAACCATTCCATCCATGCACAACCATATCGAAAGCTGGTTGTGCAGCTCTGCAAGCATTTATCTTCAACTTGTAGAGCTGAGTTCTTTTAACTCATCACCACTGGCATTCTAATAGGTCCTGCCACTGCTTCAAATCTTTATCACTCCATCCATCATCATTCTTCCCTTTGTTTCCCTTTTTCAGCATCCTGTCACTGTTACACATCTCTGATTTTGCATCAGTTTGCCATTCATAAGTACTGCCAGCTAAAATTACCTTTTCTTTCTATGAGGTCAAAAAAATAAATAAATAAATAAATCACAGAATGTCCAGGGCAATCTTTGTAACGTTAACATTTTTTGATGCAGACAGCACAGACTGCTTCTTCCCCACGAAGGAAGCTTTCCGATTAATTTTAACTGTCCTTATAATTATTTTAAACCATCAAAGTCCTCTTAATTGTTAAACAAAGTGAACTGATCAGTTTTGCCATTTAGCAGAATCTCACAAAAGTGTAATTCAAATGTCAAAGTTACTTAATTTTTCCTAGCAAACTACCAATTTCATTATCGATCCACCTTTATTATAAAGTCTCCCAATGTCCAGCATATAAGAAAACTACATAAATTCTTTTACAAACATAATCCTCTTAGAGTACATTTCCTTTTCTTATAGAGCTACATTCAGATACACAGAGCTGGATAGATTTTGTGATACATAGGCACATAGAAAAAGAAAAAAGAAAAAAAATGTTAATACTATAAAAACAAATTTGTACAGGAAAGGAAATTTTATTACAATGGCTCAGTTGTAAACATTTATAGTAAAAACTACAATACCAAATACTGTTGAAACCAAAATTACAATATAATTGTATGGAAAACCGGGTAGAGGAAATGGGAAGGTACATGGAGAGATGGGAAGAATGCTAAATCCTCATCTTTCATTAAAAAGAAAATGGCAAAATTGAAAATAAACAAAGAATAATGAACATGTTGGAGATGTGCAAGGAAATAGCAAACTAATCAACTAAAGGAACTAAAGGAATTCCTTGTCTCTCTAGACAGAAGAATATGAACAAGGTGACTAATTTTTTTCCTTTTACCTAAAAACTTTACAGAACTATTTAATTTTTTAAACTGTATTTGTGTATAGCTTTGATTGAAAAAAACTGAAAATAAAAATCAGCAATTAAAAATCTTAAAAAGTTTTTGTTAAACAAAATCACGTCACATGTGGAAGAAAATGACTACAGTTTCCAGATGTTCACAAGCATTTATAGAGTTTTAATCACAATAGGCAATCATTTTAATTTCAATTTGGTTATATGAATAATTACAAGATGTTGAGAAAGACTACGAAAATTTTTAATTTATAGTTCTCATGACATACTTCCAAATTGGTTTCTAGAGAAATTAACTTTTGTTTATTCTGCCACCAGTATGATCATAGCATTCTCATTAATACTTGGTATTAACTTTGGAATAAGTAAAAGATCTTGCCTTATTTTTATTTATACTTTTAGAATTACTCCTGGTGTCTATTCTTGTCAACAAGTATGTGCTTTTATATAACACGACTTGCATATTTTCTGCAAAAAAGATATTCAGTTCTGTCCAGTGCCTTTTAATTTTGATTACAATGTTTTTTCCCTTTCATGTACAGATGTTTTCATGAACATGCCCTATGAATTTTTGTGTAATTTCTTCTATGATTTCTAAATTTAAGAAGTTGCTTCTCCCCATATTTAACATATTTTCTTCTTAAAAAAAAACATAATTAAAATTAACATCATCCCTAAAGAAGTAGGGCACCTAACACCCATTCTTTTTAGGGAAAATAAAAACATCCATTGAACTAACAAACAATTTTTACATACTTATCTGTTAACTAAGAAAGTTTAATTTACTCTGGGTGGTAAACACACAATGGGATTTATAGATGATGTAAATACAGAATTGTACACCTGAAATCTATGTAATTTTACTAACAATTGTCACCCCAACAAATTTTTTAAAAAAAGTTTAATTTTAGCCTCAATAAAACTTTCAAGTACTTGTATTATGTAAAACTCTTGATAGGAAAAGCTCTAACACTTGTTTTATACATTATAAATTATGTACTACATATTATATTTACAGTAAATTTAAAGAACATTTTTTAAAATCACTTTCAGTGATATTTTAGCATACCTTTCTTATTTCCTTCTTCAGTATTTTTTTTTAATTGGTATGATTTTCTTGAATATAAATTTTTTATTTACACTGGTTATACACATCAAATGATTCACTTTATTTGAAAAAACTAGAATATCCTAGTTAAATGAAAATTTTAAAAAGTATGTTCCAAACATTTAAAAAGTTATGAAGTCAGTTGCAATTCTACACTAAAAAGGTCTACCGGAATAGTAAACATGATCTCATTGCTTCATAATATATGTATCATATATAATACACAGTACCTAATTGTTATCTATTATCTATGTAATATATGTAATTATGTAATATTAAATACATTATGTTTTTCTAACATTACAATGTTTCACTGTTTTGTTTTATAATGTAATTAAAATATTATTCTATTAACAATGTATATAAATCAATCTTTCCATAGCTCCCTTCATCAAGACTATATAACAGCGCAAAGTATATAAACAGAATAAAGTAGTAATTCACTTTCAGAATAGGTGCACTAAGTTATTATACCAAAAAATTTGTTCACAAGCCTGCAAATATGTGATCATGAATTGCTTTATAAGGGAAGTAGGCGGAGAGGAAAAAGGAGGAGGAAAAGGGAAGAGAGAAAAGGGACAGAGGCGGGGAGATGGCATAAAAACAAGTATGAAACATATCCTACTCTGAGGGAGATGCAAGGAAGGTACAATCACCTTTATTTAAATTAGTAAAGGTAAACTGTGAGAGATGCTACAATAGTAGAAACAGTATGATAGTGTTAGGTGGTAGCTCAAAGTTAAAGGCCATGGATTTCACATTCCAACTCCAGCAAAATAAAGGTGTATACCTCCTATAGAAGAAAAATGGAAAGGGGAAGAAGAGATGGAAAGCCTCTACACTATTAGGTGAAGAATATCTGGGAACTCACATTATTACCTATGAATTTATATTTGACAACGTTTTTCTACTAAAGCATTTTACTCACATAGGTTCTAGGAAAATTTAACTATTTTAAATAACAGCGGCATGTTAAATAATGATAGAATATTAAGAACTGGATCCAAAGATTGGCAGACTTAAAAGGATCAGATAATTACTATTTTAGGTTTTACGGACAGTATAGTCTTTATTGCAACTACTCAATTTTGCCTTTATGGCATAAAAGTAGCCATACACAATACATAAACGAATGAGGAGGCTGTGTTCCAATAGTATTTAATTTACAAAAGCAGGCTAATTTTAGTCCATGGGACATAATTTGCTGACCCCTGACTTAATCTACACTTTTTCTTTTTAATTACCAATTCAGCAGACAACTGTAAAGTACACCAACATCGTAAAATACAAAAATTCACAGTAGTGAATTCAGCAATAAAGTTCAGAAAGAAGTGTGAGGATACATCTGAAATGGTTTCTTCTTTTTACAGACATTTAAGTAATAATAGAACAGTGGGGTGTATGTCTTTGTAATCTTGTTACAACTGAAAGCTAAATTTTAGATTTTCTACCTCCTATATGAATGAAAATCTAAAAACTACAGTGATCACTGGCAAGTCTTAGATAATTACCAGAGGATTAAATATAACTTTCACACATAGTTCGTACTAATTCTTCTAATAACAGTATTTCTGGTCCTATGAAAGTACATAATCTTATTATATTAACAGGATAAAGATACTTCCTACACCGTTCTGATTCACTTTCCTAAGGCCCAAAAACCTCTTTTCTGAATAAGATGGTCTCCAAAAAGTAGGGCACATATTAGCAAGGGTAAACATGGCTGTTAGAAATGTTACTGCAAGGGCAAGTATTATCTGATACAGTACCTCCCTTTCTTTCAGCTGTAACACATAGAATAATATGAATCATCATAAAATACAATTAGGTAATTATAAAATCATCTACCAATGGGACAGTCGGATGGTTCAGTTGGTTAGAGCGGATGGTTCAGTTGGTTAGAACGCGAGTTCTGAACAGGGTTGCCGTTTCGATTCCCACATGTGCCAGTGAGCTGTGCCCTCCACAACTAGACTGAAGACAAGGGGCTGCCGCTGAGCCCGCAGAGGGGCAACCAGATTCAGTTGGTTAGAGCGCAGAGTTCTTAACAAGGTTGTTGGTTCAATTCCCGCATGGGATGGTGGGCTGCGCCCCCTGCAATTAAAGATTGAAAATGGCGACTGAACTTGGAGCTGAGCTGCGCCCTCCACAACTAGACTGAAGGACAACGACTTAGTGCTGATGGGCCCTGGAGAAACACACTGTCCCCCAGTATTCCCCAATAAAATTTATTTTAAAAAAAAAATCATCTACCACTCTTAGTAAATATAAACACTAAGATTTTAGATTTTATACTTACACCCATAAATACCACCCCATTCTAACTTTTAACATGAAAAATCCAGTATTAGAAAATCTAATCCTTTTACCTGTCAACCTGAAAAACCCCCCTTGTTCTGATAAGAGAATAGAAAAATATAATTTGACACGCTGTTATTTATGTGATATAACAATAAATTGTGTTGTTTTAACATGTCTGAACATTAAGTGTGGTCTAGTAAGCAGTTGGAAACAATTTCAATGCTACTATTATTTAAAACTTTATAATTGTAAATTGCCCTCATACCTACTGAACACTTGAATACTGACTGTGGTAAATTTTTATTGAGAATATATTTGCTTATTTTAGAAAAACCTAAAAGTCACTGTGTGGCCCACTCAGACAACTTACGAACAAAAAATAATGAAAAAGAAAAAAGTAGTATGGAATATTGATAGCTGGTATAATTTGAAACCTTAGTTTACATAAATGACTAAAGGAAATCTCGTGATTAAAGGTCCTAGAGACCATTTTTCAGAGACCATTTTTCAAAGACCACAGTTCAAAATGAACTTCTAAAAAAGCTCACCATGCGATTTTAGCATTTTCAAGTTTTATTTTCAGCACAGTCAAGGCAATACAAAGTTATTATGGGACTAAACTGAGCCAGAAAGCAAATTTTTATATCACTCTTCAAGGCAAAGCCTAGATTAAGTTAATAAAATGCTGTTATTCATATACAAAGCTAACTTCAAAGACACATCTTTAGCATATACCCCTCTCTCTGCTTTGAAAAATCCCATATCTACTCTTGCAAGGAAACCTGGAGGTGACATCAATAATTATACTATGTTATCTCCACCTAAAACTCACCGCCTATTTGGAAAACTGCAAGCTAAAAGCAATCAAAGTTAACCGATTCAAAATGTCTATGTCCTTCCTAATAGGAACACTAACCATCTGGATCCCCAGATAGACTAGGTATATAGCACTAAGGGATCTGATTGTAATTTAAGTAGACCTTGTTTTAGGTAAAGGTGAAGGTAAAGGTGAAGGTGAAGTTAAGCTCAAGAAAACTTCAAGGGGAATCAAACACTAGGGGGCAGCATCAAGCTGTTGGGACAGACTGGGCACTTCTCTAACTTGCAAACTTGAGGCTAAAGTTAGTATATTTCTGAGAATTTCACTTATAATGAAAGATGACTTTATAAGGTTATAAAACTTGTTATAAAGGAAAAACCTAGCCTTCTGTTTTGATTGCCTACACTTCTTTTCCTTTTTCTACTATGTACTTTCTTTTGCATCTGATTATTAGTTTAAAATGCTCGAGTAATACTGTAATGTCGTTTTAATATAAAACAAAGGAAACCCATGGCATTTCCATTCTTAAGGTAGGCACTACATAGACAAGGGCTCACATTTTTACCAAAGTACTTCTCTGGGTTAATGCTAGATTTAAGCTGTGTTTTAATTAACAATTTAAACTTAATTAAAGAGGTTGACAACCAAGCTTTGCACATTCACTGAATGTGTAATGAGCATTATGTGCCCCTCAAGGAATTTAGTCTGACAGGGAAAACAAGATGTATGTAATTATTAGAAAATGCAAGCAAGGCAGAAACAGTTCTAGTTTTTACGTATGAGTAACAGTAACAACAGGCAACTGTATCCTCTGCAAAAGCTCAGTAGAGACCATTACACCTCATTCAGGGTGTAATCGAGTATTAGTATTAGGGGAAAGGACAAGACAGAAAGTAGTCCTTCAACCACTGAAGAACTGAAATATATATATAAAATGAATTAAATATCTGTAACCCTTTGGTTCATTATGTCATTTAATGGGTCACAGTAAACACGTGAGGTAGGTTTTTTTATTACTTCAAGTTCACAGATAAAAAGATAAAGCAACTTGCTCAAAGTAACCGAACTAGTTAACAATGGGTCAGTTTTGAACTCCAAAGCCTTTAATTCTTGCCAATACTGGGGGGTAAATGAGGGGAGGGGGGAATATAGAGTATCAACAAGGTAAATTATTTTTAATTAAAAGCAAATGATCATTCCTGTTTAATTTCCCTTCTATAATACCTATATTGTATATTCTCCATAAATCAGTTCTAAAAAACCCCTCCCCCTACAGTAGTACTTATATATAAAACTTGAGGCCTCCTAAAAGTATTTCAAATGAGTGCTTAAAAAAGGGGAAGAACTGTATTAGCTTTTAAGCTATCTGCTAGTGGAATATAAATTAACAGGAAGAACAGGTACAGATTAGCATGAAACATATTATTGATGTCACCTCCTAAGAGAGGTCTTCCCTAAACACTTTTTAAAAATAGCACCAGTCATTCTTGCATAGGGGGTCCTTAACCAGAACCTGTGTATAAAATTCAGGTTTGTGAATTTTGATAGGGAAGAAAGACATATCTTACTGTTAATTTCTAAAATTTAGCTTTTCCTTCAGTTATGAACATAGGCAAAAATCACATACAGTATCTGATACTTATCACCAGAAATCAAATCCTTTAAAGATCACAGTCCTTACTAGTCATAGACCTGCCACTACTGATATTTAATGCTGTACTAAAACATGGGTGACTTCATCATACATATGTAATATTGATAACATTTCAATATAATTGGTTTCTGTTGTAATCCTATCTTTCATACATTTAAAAACATCATTCTGAGGTTCATCAAACAAAGTTTACAAGTCCTCCAGTACATTGTTTTATTTTCTTCATTCTACTACCACTGATTGATACTATGTATTTCTCTCCCCACAGGTATGATCAGCCAGATGATGTGGATTGTCTGGTATGGGCCCCCAAGGCCTTGAACAAGTGAGACTCCTAAGACATTCAAAATTTGTAGAACAGAAAGTCCTAATAATGTAACAGTACGTGAGTCTTGACTTAAAGTTTGCAATTACATTACCAAAATTAAGTACATTCTAAATTCTCCAGCTTTTCCAGTATCTTACTTGCTTGTTTGAGAATTTAGATAAGCATCTAAACACACACATGAAACCTGTCACATGCTAGTGTTGCTCCAAAAATGACTCACTTCCACGGCAAAACTGGAGTACTGGAACAGCGTTACATTAAACGAAAGTTAGAAAAAGGAAAAAAAAAGAAAAACGACAGCAAAACCTACCATCTTAAAAACAAAACATGTATGTGTTTTAATGTCAGTCTTTACTTAAAACAGGGACTTGAGTGAACGACCCTTCGAACTGAGGGGCTGCGGGTCCTGCTGCGACACTTCTTCCTCGCGCCCGGCCCATGTGGGCAGGCTCCCATGTGAACACTTCTCTACAGAAGCCACAGGAAGACCTTCAACGTCACTTGTCGCCCACGTCCGCGGAAGGCCCCTTTCTTAGCTGGAGCCCTCGGGGGTCCCAAAGGAGAAGCATTAGGAGATGAGCGGACCCCGTCTCGGGTGGGGGGGCCGTGAAGATTCCCCTACGTCCTCCCCCGGCCGGGCCCCACATCGCTGTCCGCCAAAGGGCTTTCAGGAACAAAGCCCGGGCTGCGGCGCCACCCTCCCTGCCCACCCAGTCTCCCCCACCGACCCCGCCCCACCCAGCCCTCAGCGCCAGGGACCCCAGCGGGCTTAAACGTGAACTCCACGGCGCCCCGCCTCGGCTTTTCAGTTGATCGGGGGAGAAAACAAGCCCCCACGAGGCCTCCCACAGGCACCACCGTCCGTTAGCCTCCCGGTGCCGGAACTGCGGTGCCCAGGCTCCATCCTGGGGTCCCCTCGCTCGACCCCACAAGACACGGGAGGGGTGGTCCGGAGAAGAACCGGGGCCGTTCGACACCACCCCTCCCCAAACCCTTTCAAGACCTGACTGCAGATCCTCCCCCCCTGGGCTCCCAGGCAGCCCGCGCGCAGCCCCCTAACCGCCGCCGCCCGCCCAGCCGTCACTCCCTCACTCCCCAGCCTCCTCCAGAAGCTAAGTCGGGCACCGGGTGCCGCACGCGGGGCGGAGGCAGCGCGGCCGCCAACCCCGCTGCAGCCCAGAGCGCACACGAGGAGCCGCGGAGCCCCACGCGCAGCCCCACGAGCTTTGCCCCGGCTCGCCGCCGCCGCGGACTGCAGCAGCTGCGGGAAACCCAGCACCCGGATCCCCGAGGGACGCAGCCGCGACTCCCAGGTTCCAGTCTCCCTTTCTACCCCCCGGCCGTCCCGGGACTCGCAGTATCCGCCGCGCATGGGGCCGGTTCTGGGGGAGGGAATGTAAACAAATCGGGGTTTTATAGTTACCTCACACTCGAGTGCCGTGTGCATCTCCTCTCCGCTCGGTACCAAACCCCGGCTGCACCAAATCGTGTATTCACCAAAGCTGGCTGCGCTAAATGCGTCGCGGAGGCCGGCGCGTCAGACACCACACTACGCTAGCGGCGTACAGGCCTACTCAGGTCCCTGCGCAGCCGCACCCCGTCCTCCTAATGGGTGCTACGCTCTGGGCGTACACGCACCACCCAGCCATTCACTTCGGATAACGTAACTTGCGTAGGGGAACGGCACCACTGGCGGATTCCACTCGGACAGTCAGAAAAAGAGGAAATTCGAGTCTACGCAAACTGCGGAGCTCCCTGGCTCCGCGCTAGTTTTGTTCCAAGAAAGAACGCCGCGGGGTAGTTGGGGCGGCTTCTAACGCATGCGTGGAGAGCCCTTCACCGCTAGCCTTTTCTCCTGGCTTTGCACGTCGGTTGCTGAGGCCTGGTGGAGGCGAATGAATAGTGGAAACACTGAGCACAATGCTGGGACCAAAAGGTTTCAGATTGATCAATTAGGATATTTATCTGTACACGAGTTAAAAATCTACGTTAATCTAGCTCATCTCCTTTTTAAAAGTACCCTTTCAGTCTCAGGGCAAAAAGGAGCTAATATTTAGTGCTAAGTGCGAGGTTTTTTGCATAGTTCTTCCCGCCCCGCCACCCCCAATTATTCTAAAGCGCACTTCCTGCGGGACTTCAAGCTTAAAAGAAAAAAAATGGGTCCAGAGCATGTTACTTAGAAAATTCTTGAGGCTATTGGTAACTTTCCAAGGTTTTCCACCACCTCCTACTGATTAACTCGCTATTTCTTAACACCCAACCAAAGGCAAAAACTCCTAATCCAGCCAAGCAATTCCACAGACTTCTGCCTACATCGTGCTCATTCTTGCTCCCATTCCTTTGCTCACACCACACCTGACACCCGAATTGTCTCCTCCCATCTTCTTAAGCAATTCACAACCCATACTTTCTTAAAAGGTGGCTCTGGACACCTTCCATTTGCTCCATTACTCTGCTTCTTGCCACTTAATTCTCCATGGTGAGGTTTACCTACATTCTGTCCGGTTTGCCAGTTTCTGTATCCAGCTAGAATGTGCTTAATAGAGAACTGGGGGTGCCTTGCAGAGTGCATAAAACCATGATCAATAGTAATAACAAGATTTACTGTGTGTCAGGTACTTCCTAGATGCCTTACATATATATTCATAGCACAGTGAGGTGGGTATTATTATCCTACCCCCAGGAAACTGAGGCACAGGAAGTTAAGTAACTTGCCTATGATCACAGAAAAGGTAGGGAGGAGAGTTGGGATCCAACCCAGTTAGTATGGCTACATATTCTTGCTATTCTGCATATTTACCTTCATGAAAGAAGATTGTTTTGTTTCTTTTTTTGTGTCTCTACAAAGAACATCTTTTAGGTGCTTAATAAATGCCTACTGATTGCCAGGATACTAAATAAGCTGCTCATATCCTTTTTTTTTTTTTTTCTTGTTTGGAAAAGCCTCATTCCTGCCGGTTCCTACAGCTGCTATGAGGCAAAGGGAGAAGTCCTAAGGAAAGACAAAGGAGATCAAGTCTGAAGCCTAGTTTCAAGTCTAACCACTGTCCCTAGTTGTGGAAGACAATGTCCATGATCCTCAGATTTACGGATAAATTACGGGAATTGGTCTAAATTTATTCTAAAGTCCTTGGATTTAATAATATCAGAACGAAATACATTTGGTTTCATAGAATCAATATAGTTCACGTACTATATATCAATATAGTACATCTTTTGGATCCAAAGCATTAAAAGCTTCCAAAATACCCTGGTATTTTAAGGCTTACAAGTATTTTATTGAACACATTATTATCAGCACTCTTCAAATATATGCAGTATCTTTCTTCTAAATATAAATGAGATGTAGCACTTACATTCCTCATACTTTAGGGCACCCACACTGCTTTTTAGTTATGTATTTATAAGGCTGTACCTGTTCAGCTGGTACAGGTACAGCTCAAACAATTGACCAAATATTGAAATACTTTCATACAAGTTGGTCAACAGATGCAGCTGAGTCAAAATCCCCCATGATCTCTACCTCTGTACCAGCCCTTTTCTCAGGATTTCCCAGACCTCCCACATTTCAAGGACTAAAAGGTTAAGACCTGGTTAAGAAGGAAACCTGCAAGACCCATCTCTTATCAAAGGCTTCCAATCTAATTGTTTGGTGCCTATGCTTTACTAATGGTTACATATTTTAAATATTATCTCTACATAAAACTATAGGATAAGCTACTTGAAAATAGACTATGTCTCTCCTACCACTTCTTTTATACACTCACTGTGGGGACAGAGTCCCAGAGATCAGTTTCCAGGCTCTCGGCCTCACGTGGAAAGGTGCTGGCTTGGTTATTAGATGGCCATCAGCTGTAATCAGATGTCCATCCGCTGTTACCTGTTAGCCATTAGCCACTAATATAACTGCCGTGGCTACACTGGCAAGGGTGTTGGTTGGTTGGCAGGTTGCGGATCGTGTGGTTCCTGCTTCCTGTGTCTCCAACCCAGCCACCAGCGAGAATATGATGGTACGACTCCCCTATCCCTGGCTCCGTTGCTGTTCCTTTTCAGCCTCACCATATCCTGTGTTCTTGTGCGGGGTAGGGCTTAGAATAAAATTACTAGGTAGCGTAAATGCTGCAAACTAGTATATGACTTTTCCTATTAGGAAAAGTAATCTCAGGAAATGACCTGCAGGCTTACTCAAAATCACCCACTGAGTTAAACAATGGAGAGTGCAGCAAAAATATCACTATAATGTATGTTTTATTTTTACGAGTTTTATACACAAGAAATGTGTCAGGATAAGGAATATCTAATGTGTTAGAATCATAGAACTTTCTGAAAGATTCAGGCATTTTTTTCTAGCCACCTCATAGGATTCATAAAGAAGCTCATCTGAACTATAAAAACAGTATAGCTGATTCGCAACTCCTAGGGGGAAGAAAGAGTATTAAATTATGTGTAAATGGTTTACCTTTTATTAGTTCTGCTTATTCACACTGCTTCAATCACAATTGTATTTCACATATCCAAAATTTTAAGCATGACCAATCTACCTTTAGAGGCATGATACAATAAAACCAATGGCCTTTTTTGCCCCTCAGGATTAGAAAAGGACCTTCTTCAATAAGTAAAGGAAATAAGGACCATACTTCATACCTCAATCTTTAGCTGTAACTAAAGGAAGTGCATGGCATAACTTGGTTTTTCCTCTAGTAGAGAGAAAATTGTAATCATTCGCAACAAAGTTAAGAATTTTTCATTAAATTCACAAAGAACATGACTGATTCTAAGAAATCAGATCTTTCAAAGTCAATTGTTCTTTTCATGAATCAAGATTAGTAATAACCAAAGATAAAGAAACCTCCTTAAATTCATGTTCAATTGAAACTGATTTTTACATGGCCAAAAAAGTTTGGTTCAGACAAGGTTATGCTTAGAGGCAACAGTACAAGGAAGACTAAATTATATTGATATATAGCCCTAAGGTGGGGGTACTAATTACCAGAAATAGGTGTTAAAGGATTAGGAAAGAAGACCTCAGGAATATGTTCTAAACATAAGCCTCAAAATTAACCACTGCCTATTCATTTTTAGAGACTACGTATTTCAGCCTGGAGATTAAGGCCCCAGCTCCAAGTCTGAAGCCACAGAAATGTAAAAGGTACATCCCATTCCTGTTCATTGAGGCCTATGGTACTGTGTGACATGTAACATGTCAAGCCCATGGTCAGGAAGGGAAATGGGGCCTGTGGGGCAGTATTTTTCTTTTTCTTTTTCTTTTTCTTTTTTTTTTTTGCACAGTATTTTTCTGATCTTTTGAGAAATTATGGCTCCAATGTCTCATTTAAAGACTTGCCATTTCTAAAATTGTGATAAACAGGCCTTGAGAGCTTGCATGGAAGTTCACATTAGAGGAGTTCTTTCTAAAGAGCAGGTCTCATGTAACCGACAAGGCCGTTCTCCTCTACTGAGCCCATCACATTGAGGAGGGTACACAGTGGCAGGGAGAGGTGAACCAATCCCACCCTGGTGAGAGACAAATTTGACTGATGTGCCTGTCAAGTGAGACCATTCTGAGTTGGTAGGCTTATGTTACAAGATGAGTTTCAGACTATCTGCAAAACAAATATAGATTGGAGAAATGAAAGAGTTAAAACTGCAATTCAGGCAAGTCCCCATGCATGGTAGAAAAATGAAGTTCTATATCATTTGCTTGTGCTAACATTAGACTACCCAGATTCCTTAGTTTCAATTCATCACAAAACAGACAGAAGGCCTTTAGCATTAAACAACTCTACTGGAAGAAAGACCGTAATGGAGAGGCTTAAAGTCTCTGATTCACCATGACAAGTCCTTTCAAAAATAGGAATGAGACCTAGCCTAGGGAAAAGAAGAAGACTCACTCAGAAGAATGAAAAAAAAAGGCAAGAAGCTCAGAACTAGAGCTAGGATAACAGGCAGACCACATATTTGCCTGTGTGTTGGTGCCAGGAACGCTTTTTGCCCCAAAACTACTATATTATGCTCTCCAATCCCTGGAAATCTACATTTAGAATTTCAATCTAGACCTTGAAGCCAAAGGGAATTTTGACCCCGAGGGAAATTATGATCATTTTATTATTTATCTAAGCTGCTCTGAGAGTATGTTTCTTCAAGTCTTTTCTGAAGAGGAAGTTTTAAGAAGTGAGAAAACAGGATTATCTGCAGTAATGTAGTACAAAGGGACATAAGGAAAGTTAGACAAATAGCTGGCTTCTCAGTCTGGCTTCTAGCCAGCTTTGATCACTAATAGAATACTAAAATGAAGAAAAACAGCAGGGTAAGTAGCCACTGGTACCAGTCGTGGGGTCTAGATGCCAACAGGTAGCCATTTTGCATCATTTGGAACTCTGGATGGAGGAGGCACAACAGAAATCAATTTTACAAACCTTAACTTCTAATCAAAAAGAATTTTTAAAAAAGGAACATAAACATCCACATGAATATTGCAAATTTGAAAAGTATTTGTGGACGGTTACACTTTAAGGAAAATTATCAACATGCAAATTAATTAGCGATAAGCTACCATGTAAATATTTTTTAAAACAGGTTCATTTGTTTAACTGGTTAAAATGAACTCATTTTTTAAAATGTATTTTAATATATCATCACATGAGAGCAAATTTAAAATCTTGCCTAGGACTTCCAAGATAATTAATGAGACCCATTTCACAACTGATATTTATGAAAACAATCAAGTATATCTTTTAAAATCAAGACGAAATTGGTTTATCTTAACAAATACTGCTTGCCTTTATTAAAAATTTGACAGCAAGGATGCAGCAAAATTCTGATTAGGGAAGGCAATAAATAAATTATCAAAACAAGAGTAGCTTATAGGGATTTCTGAATTTTTCTCACATTGTTTCTAAATAAAGCTCAAATCATATTTTATTAGTAGTAGAATAAGTCACTTTTACTTGTTTCATAGCATCCCATAAACCACCTCTTCTTACCCATACACATCTTTACAGAAGCTTCCTAATGTTTTTAGAAGAACGATTCTGGCAGGGCCCAATAGTCAGCAACCTACTATGCTTGGCTTTCTTTCTTGTAGATGATCTCATCTATAGCCTCTGATGATTTCATTACACTCGTTTCATTCCAATTACAATGACAGTAGCTTTCTCTAAGCAGTTATGTTTCACAGACCTTTTTCCCACCCTACACACATGAAGGTACATAGTTTAAAATGTGCCAGGTAAAATTTAAAATGGTTTAAATATGATGACTCATTTTATTCCCATGACAGCCCTGCAAGGTAGATATTATTATGCCCAGGTCATAGATGAAAAAAACTGAGGTGGTTGGTTACACAGCATGTGTCAGAGCCAGGACCCCAACTCCCCACAGTCTGGCTCTAGAGGTGTTCTTAACCCTTACATTACCTTACCTCTTATATCAAGGCTGTGTGTAGGTCCCAATTTTTGTGAGATAGCTACATTACTTTCTCTGCAAAACTTGGTAATTAAAAAAAAAAAAATCAGTAAACTTGTGGCTTCCCAGTCCATAAATATTGCAGTTCAATGGACGTTTCAAAGGGAATAAAGAATAGCATAAGAATATTTCAAGATACTTATAATGTGAACATTTGTTCTTTTTTGCTTTATCATTCAGCTTGAGTGGCTTGAATCAATTCCAAGGGAGATGTTTATTCCACAGTCTCAAATTAGAATGTTAATCAGTCAATCTGGTTATACATTTAGTCAAATGCATTCCCCTCTTTATGGTGATTTGATATAGTTGTTCAAGTATTTATTTATACCAGTAAGGTTGTATTAAAAATTAGGCAGAATCAGGAGTGTATGTTAATGACTTTGATCACAGTCATGTAAACACAAACTACTAATCTGGTAATCAATGAAGAATTGGTCAGGTCCAGGCAAATATATACCAGCAGATTTAAAGTGCAATTCATTTAGGAGATTAAAGGTTCATTTCAGTCAGATTTATATGAATCTACATCTTCTGCAAGTCTACCTTGGAAAAAAGAGTCAAATGTTAAGGGATGAAAATATCTTCAAGTAAAAACTTTGCTCCTTTTATATGCAAGCCACTCTGTTAAGTAGTTGGGAAATGAGGGCAAACAAAATATAATTCTTGCATTTAAGTAGTTTACAATCCAGTCAGGGAGGTAATTAAAAAGACAATTACAGTAGAGTGGCAAGAGCTATGTTAGAGAGAGGTATGGGTTGCTATGGCAGCAAAAGGCCAAAAATGGCTCCCAAAAGGAAGTGACATCCAACGTCTGACTTGAAGGATAAGTAGAAAGGGCAGGTAAAGAGCAGGGGCCACGCAACCCAAACAGAGGAATAAAATGAGTGAAAGTGTGGTGCTCCGTTTGGGGAACTGAAACACAGAGATGGTGTGGGTGTGTGTAAGAGAAGAGACAAGAGTAAGCAAGGCCTTTGTGTGCCCCATATAAGTGTTAAATACTACCCTGGGGGCAGTAAGAGCTGCTGAAGGATTTTAAGCAGACAAATGGCATGACCACAGGCAAGAAGGAAAGTAGGTAATAAGATGCTTTGGTAGGCAGACTACTGCTTTCCTTCCCTTCACCCCAAAGTTCTAATACCTGAAATCTGTGATGTATTCGTTTACATGACAAAGGGAAATTGAGATTGGGGATGGATTTAGGTTGCTAATTAGTTGACTTTGAGATAGGGAGATCATCCTGAATTAGCCAGGTAAACTCAATTCAATCACAACAGTTCCTAAAAGTGGAAAGAGACAGAAGAGAGTCAGAGAGAGCTGTGACTGGAAGCATAGTCAGAGAAAGCCATAAGCTAAGGAAAGTGGGCAGCCTCTAGAACAGGGGTGTCCAAACTGCAGCCCGCAGGCCAACTGCGGCCCGCAATCCATTTTTAATTGGCCCGCAGCAAATTCCAAAAATATATTTAGTTTACTTAAATAAACCAGGTGAGGCAATACATACTTCACCTCGAGTGACTGAGTGGCCCGGCTATTTGTGTATTTTACCACATATGGCCCTTGGTAACAAACGTTGAAAAAAGTTTGGACACCCCTGCTCTAGAAGCTGAAAAAGGCAAAGAAAATGGGTCCTGCACTAGAGCTTCCAGAAGGAATGCAGCCCTGTAAATTACCTTGGTTAGCCCAATGAGACTGTGTCAGACCTCTAACCAAAGAACTGTAAGAAAATAAATTTGTATTATTTTAAGCTGCCAAGTTTGAGGTAATATGTTATAGCAGCAGTAGAAAACTAATACAATTAGGAAGCTATTATAGCAATAATTCATGTGTGAAGTGATCGTAGCTAAACAGAAATTGTTGGACTTGAGAAGCATCAAGGAGATTGAATCAAACTGGAACCTCAACTGTGTTAACTTACTAGCTGTGGACTTGAAAGACCCTTATTAACCTGATCATTCAGGTTTGTTTTAAAGATTTATAGACTGAGCAATATTGCAGGGTTCTGTTTGTTTTAATTTCTATTTTTCTCAAGGTAATACATTAACATTAGCTTTAAAATACAAATAGAACTACATGCTACAACATGAATGAACCTTGAAAACATTATAAGCAAGTCAGACACAAAAACACAAATATTTTGATTCCACTGATATGAGACACCTAGACTAGGCAAATTCTTAGAGACAAAGTACTAAAACAGAGGTTACCGCAGCCTGGGGGTGGGGTGGGAGGTGCAGGGAAGAGGTTGAAGGAGAGAGAATGGGGTGTTAATGTTTAATGGGTACAGAGTTTCTATTTGGAGTGATGAAAAAAATCTAGAACTGGATAGTGATGATGGCTACACAACATTGTGAATGTGCTTAATGCCAATGAATTGTACGCTTAAAATAGTTAAAATGGTAAATTTTTGTTATATATATTTTACCACAACAAAAAATATGACTAAATCAATTCAATTTGATTGTATGATATCTTGGATAACAGAAAGAAAAAATGAAAAATTTTAATGAATTCAGCTCCATCTACTGATAAATGCAAGTCAATAAAACCTCTTTGTTTGAGTATTATACCTTTAAAAATGAAGAAAATAGTATATTTTGTTATGTATATTTAAGCACAATGGAAAAATCAAATAGATTAGAAACAGCAGTCCATCTCCAACTCCAGGATCTACCTCCTCAAAATAAAACCTTCAATTATTTTAGTTTTTCTCCAGGGATTTATCTCCATATTTTAAAATAATATGCTTATCCTGCTATTTCATCAATTTTAGGTATCTGCTATTGGCTTTCAATAGGAAGATCAGGATTTAATTCCTTAAATACACACTCTCACAATCTGAAAGATTGGGGAATCTGCTCCTTACATAGATTTTTAAATATCTTCATTTCCAGGCATACTATTCACCTCTTTTCATAAGGGTCGGTGCTTTCAATTCTCAAGTGTTTTGGGGGCACTAGAGCGCCAGTGGGCTGCCTTCTTCCTGCCATTCTCATCCACAGGGACTAAATTTCCTGAAGGAGTAGTTCACCATCCCTTTCCACCTTCCAAAAGTGTTTATTATTCTTCTCAGTCTTTATAGCTGTATCTTTGTTATTTCTTTACTACTATTTTTGTGAGTTTTAATGAAGGAGCAAAAATAAATACACATGTTCATCTGCCACGTTTAACCAGAAATACCCAGGGTTGCTTTTAAGAGTAAATGAACTAATACAGGGAATGAGATAATGTAGGCAAAAAAAGCATTGCAAAATCCCTAACATCTAATAAGGTCGAACCCATAGCAACATGAGGCTGCTATCACCATCATCAGCAGCATCACTTACCTAGCAAAAGGTTGTTAGTGTGGGAATTCCATGAAATACTCCCTACAACGCTGCTGACTTTCCAGCATTAATTGGATTGGATCAGAAATGTGTTTTTCTTGAGAAAAAGGTAATTTTCACAGTTGTGTTTAGCCAATGGAATGTTCTGCAACTAAAAAGGATAATCTAGATTACCCGAAAACTCTCTCATCCTCTAGGTTTCACTTTCTCAGAGAGGCCTGATTTATCTCAAGAACTTTTTTCCCCAACTTTAACTCCTTATGATTCCCTCTCATTACAGACTATTTCTCTCCTTTATAGCTCCAATCACAATTAAAAATCTCTTTCTTTCTATGTATGTGGGGCGTGGGGGTGAGGAGGGCAGTGTTTTGTCCCTAACCAGACTCCTTAAGGTCAAGGGCCCATGGGAGCTGTAGTCACCAACAACGTCCCTCAAGGCCCAACATAGTGCCTTCAATGACTCTGTTTTGAAAGAATAGAAGGAACACCAGGTATAATGCAATATAGAACATGTAATGAAATGCTATGTTTGGAGAAATAAACACATTATCTTATTTAATTCTCACAGCAACCCGATGTACTCTTATGATTTCCATTTTACTGGTAAAATACAACTACAGAGAAGTTAATATAAACCTGCCCAATTGAGGACACCTACTAAAGTTCAAACCCACAGTCCAAAGCCTCACTCAGTCCAAATTCAAAGCCACGAAGCTATTTTAAACCACTAAGCTATTTATCATTCGTGTGTGTGTGTGTGTGTGTGTGTGTGTGTGTGTGTGTGTTTGAGAGAGAGACAGACAGAGCTAGAGACTGAGACAGAGAAAGAAAATGTACTTGCTAAATTCTCAAATATGTTTTAATAAGCTAAGGACAAAATTGTTTTTGCCAACAAAAATATTCTTTTATTGAACTTTCAGCTATGTTTAGAACTAAAGTTCTAACACTCCTATTTGTATTTCATTTTATTTACATTTTTATATTTTGTAGCACTGCACATTTATACAGAAGCAAAGCACATCTTTGAAACATTTACTGCATTTCTGCACTATCTAATCTGATACTCAACATTGTTAAATAATAGGTTTGGTGACTGATAATCAGTCAGTTATAAATTAACCTGGTAGTGGGTGTGGTGTTAAGGAATAAAAAGGAGGTAAAACCTATCACAAGATTGCTGTAACAATAGAGTTCTGAGAAGCTCTTCTTTATTAGTGATAGGAGAGCTGACTTTTGGGCCAACCATGGTTAAATGATGGTAGAATCTTGCCAGTTTGGTACTGGAGAGGCAAGCTCTGCCAGTTACGCATGATTGGCCAGTAGAGGACAGATAAGAAGACTGAGAAATTCAAATTCAAGGTCCCAGTTTCTTTACCTTTCTTGTTCCCTCATCCAACCCCAACCTACCATAGGTTGGCACTTTCTTCAAACCATCAATAGTAATCAGCTGTAGTTTTTCTGCAAAATGGTTTATTACCACAGTTAGAAAAGATGATACTATGAGGGAACATCATTTGATTGATTTGAATGTACTAACACAATATTATTTAATAGCTATATTCTATGAAGCATGTAAGAGATTATGGTTTTATATTATGGAATCGACCCACACAATACCGGGGTTGCCAAAAAAATGTAGACACATGACTTGTATTCATCTTTTGTTATTGGTCTATACTGAGTATTACAATTTTTATACAGTTTTTTCCTTTCTTAAAATGTGTATACATTTTTTTGGTACCCTTGATAGAAATAAGGATGGACAGACTCAAAAGGGCATTCGTCTCTTAGTATTTCCTAAGTGAACATCCATTTATGCCCGCCACTTTCTTTCTCCCTTTTATAGCCAAAATTCTTAAAATGACTTTTTTACACACTCATTCAACCCACGTTTTCAAATCATGTATTGAAACTGGGTTTCCATCCCTACCAGGCTACCCAAATTGATACCGCTGGCCTAAATTACTAAATCCAATGGTCGCTTTCTATTTGATTGGTCTCTGGTGTTCTATTTGATTTCTGCTCTTTTTGGAGCAGTTCACCACTTCCTCCTTCAAATACTCAAGGAATTTGATGGGTTTATTGGAAGTTTTAAGAAGACATGTTGAAGACACATAGCTTGAGAAGCAGCCAAAGGGTGATGTCTTTTTCCCCTGCTGACTACCCCACCAAAATAAGATGCCTGCCTAGCTGTCCCACCTCTAGCCTTGTTCCCCTTTAGGTAAGAATCTAACTCCCTCTCCTCTTTCATAGCACATAGCACTCATCTGATTTTTCATTAACCTCTCTAGTGGCTCATTTCCTATCTTCTTCAAGGGCTTTTGTTCTGTAAACTTCGGTGTGTGTAGGCCATTTTTTCTGGGTCATCTTATTTATCATTCTACACCTGTGTTTGTAAAAGAGTGTTTTAAGGAACCACTTGCATCAGCATCAAAGTGTCCAGGGGTTCTTATTAAAAATGTAATTTTCAGCCTTTCACCCTAATGAACCAGGCTCTTGGAGATAAAGACCAAAAATCTGCATTTTAAATCACCTCTCGTGTAATTCTTATAAAAAACCTGAGATTGAGAATTACTGTTCTGCACACTCACCCTAGATAATTTTATCCAACCCCATGGTGTCAGTTACTATTTATATGTTTATGACATCTCTCTGTATTTAGATATGAACATACCGCTTGATGTCTCACAGGCAACTCTTATAATTTATGATGTGCCAAAATGAATACATCATCTCCCAATCCTGCCATTCTTCTTCTTCTTTCTCCCAGTTCTCAGAATGGTTTGACTGTACTCCTGGGGGGTGGGGGGACAGCAGTAGTGAGGTAGTCATTTTTGTCTCCTCTCTCAGTTCACTCTGTCCTGATGACTTGACTTCTACTTCTCACCACACCCAAGTCACTCCATAGTGAAAAGTATTATCATATATGGCCTAGAACTAACTAGCTGGCTGTGGTCAAGCCCACCTCTAATCTATTCTCCACAGTGAAGTTGAAGTACAGATTATTCTCATGCATAATTTTTTCAAAGCATCACATTGCCCTAGGGTTAAATAATTTTGCCAACAAACAATATCTTACCTAATCTGCTCCCATATTATCTCTCTAGATTTATCTCATTAGTTTACTCTGCAATTATACTGTCCAAAATAGTAGCCACTAGCCACGTGAAATGTGGTTAGCCCAAATTGAAATGTAGTTAGCCATTAGCACTTGAAATGTGGTTAGTCCAAATTGAGACGTGCTATAAATGTAATTCACACACTGGATTTCTCAAATGTGGTGCAAAAAATGTAAAAATGTCTCAATAACTTTTCATATCAGTTACAGGCTGAGATGATATGATTTTAAAATATACTGGGCTAAATAAAAATATTATTAAAATTAATTCTATATGATTGTTTTTACTTTCTTAATGTAAAACACTGAAATTTGTTTTAATGACATAAATGGTTTGCATTATACTTCTACGGGGCAATGTAGAATTCTATGATCCAGCCATCCTGAAAGACTTGTTGCTCCCTCGAGTGTTAGGCATTTCCTTGCTGAAAGTGCCTCCTCTCTTCTGCACCCCTTCCTTCATTTGATTACCTCCTACTTGTCCTTCAGGATGCAGTTTAGTTGTCATTCTGAGGAGCTTCCCTGCCTCTTTCTCTCCCCAAAACCAATTCTGGTTTGGCTGTATCTCCTATATGCTCGCACATATATAGCACATAGCTTGTAGTGTACTACACTTGTAGTTTACTTGTCTATCCCCAATCTCCATCTCCTGTACTCACCAACTGCTTCTTAGCAGGCCTGTGACTTGTTCAATGTAGTATCTTCAGCATCTAGCACACTGCTTGGTGGAAGTAGAGATGGAGTAAATACTAGCAGAATGGTTGCTGGAAATGATTTCCTGGGACCCGAAACACAAAACATGTCTGCTGCTAATAGTATGTGTGGGAGGGGTTATGAATGAATATTGCTTCTTCATCCTTAACCAGCCCATACCCTATCAAACACCCTAAATGAACCCGCTCTTACTTCTTTTGCCCCCTGTAAAATTTTAAAACTTCCATCAGTTGATTCAAATGAGGAAATAATCAGAGAACAAAACAAACACGTGTTTTATCTTCTATATGTTTTTAAATTGCTTTACTTCTAGAAGATATTCACTGTGAGAAAAATTACCTATTCATTGGAAAACATTTTTATAGCATTTCTGAAGATCAAGTCTTTGCAGGAATTTAAATGAGACCTTAAAATCACGTCATTTTCTCTATAATCCTACATTGCTGGCAGTTACAGAGAAGTTTTGAGAACATCAAAAATTCTGGCTTACATTATAATTAACGTTTACCACATTACTGTTAAAAGAAAAAAAATAGTGTATGGGAAATATAAAAGCAGTAAGAACAGATTGTAACTATTTTCTCAGTCTCATCAGATATAAATTTTAAGTGGCGTCCTCAGTGTTCATCCAAAGATCACTTTGGGTTTTATGGTTTTGCTTTTTAATGCTTTGAGGCTTTTTACGACATAGCCAGGACCTGTATCTATTTGTGTTTTTATGAGATTAAAATGTCTAGAGGACTTATAAAGACACATAATAAGCCTCACCTTGATTTGAGGCACCACTTAACTGTTTTTCTGCCTCCACTGCTTTACCATTTACTTCTCAACACACTGCTGGGCCTGTGTTTCCTGTTAGGTTAAAATGGCTTATTCGAAAGTCATCGCTGAATGGGGGTATGTAAAAAGACACAGAAGCCACTGGAAGAGCTTCCCGTGGCTGGAACAATTTGAGCAACAAAATTAAAATAGTTTTGGATTACAACCCAAAGTATAAAATATTCAGGAGTCCATACTTATATAAATAAATAAATGATTAAATAAGTTAAAAAATTGGGAGAATAAACAAATATCCCATGCAGAAGAATTCCAAATAATTTATATAGATACTCTATCCTCAAGGAGGATCGTAACTCCCCACGTGAAGAGTGGGCTATACACGGTCACTTTCTTTCAAAGAACACAATATGAAAAGGCAGGGGGAGTAACTTTATAGTGGGGAAATGTGACACTCACTCAGCCGGGTAATCAAAGTCAACATCAACAGTGATAAATCATGTTGCTAGTATGTGCCTTTGATACAATGTGATTAAAATGGAACCTCTGTGGTCTTTCTCCCTAAAATCCACAACTCCAATCTAGTCCTGAGGACAACATGAGGACCTTTCCACAAAATACCTCACTAGTACTCCTCCAACTGTCATGGTCATCAAAATAAGGAAAACTTGAGAAACTGTCACAACCAAGAGGAACCTAAGAAGACAGGACAACAAAATGTAATGTGAAACTGATGGGATTCTGGAACAGAAAAAGGACATAAGTAAAAACTAAGGAAATCTGAAAAAACTATGGACTTTTAGTTAACAATAGTGTATTGATATTGGCTCATTAATTGTAACAAATATACCAAAGTAAGATGTTAATAGGAGAAACTGGATGTTCCGTATGTAAGAACTCTATACTATCTACAATTTTTCTGTATATTTAAAGCTGTCATAAAAATAGTTTATTTTTTTAAGTCATCATTGATTCCTTACTTGCCAAATCTTATTGCCTTTTCACAATCTTCATCCTGCACTGTAGAGTAATCTCCTTTTGGAAACTCTCTTTTCCTTCAGCATCTTCAATAATACCTTCTCTTTATTCTCTTCCTGTCTAATACTCTTTTCCAGTCTCCAGTCCTGGATTGCTCCTCTTCCCACCCCTTAGGTAATATTTCCTAAGTTTCTACCTTTAACTGCCTTGTCTTATCACTTTATCTCTCAAGGGGAAAGAAATCTTATCAATTCCTATAGCTTCAAACATGACCTTATTTTGAACACTTCAAGGTCTGTATTCTAAGCCCAATCTCTGTTTTAAAGGTCAGATCATATTTCCAACTGCCTAGGGACACATATACCTACAGACTTTCAAGGATATTAAACTCAGTACTCTGAAAGAGAAACGCTTGCTTTAAATCCTAATCCTGTGACTCCTATTGTGTCCTTAATCATGGTTACAAGCATTATTATTTCCCCAGTCATCGAACAGCATCCTTGCATATGTCCATGACTATTTTCATTATCACCATATAATCCTCTGACTTCATAGAAATGTTGTTTGATTCTGTTTCTACCTGTTCCCTTTACTATTATGCATTAATTTTCCTGAATAATCACCAATCCAATCAAAACAGCCTTGGCTGACTTGCAGAGCCTGGAGGTGGGCCTAGATACAGCTGAGACCTCCAGTCCTGGTATGAGGGGGGCAGTGAAATGCTATGTCATTGTTTTGTGTTCTCTGGGAAAGAAACAAACATCCCCGGCAAAGACCACTGTTGCTTTCAAGGGCCAGACCAGAGACTCAGGTTGATCACCAATGGGCATAAATGGCAACAAACTGCCTCTGTCCATGTTCTGTGCGCAGTTTCTGAAGAAAACTTTCCGCTAAAATCCGGCAGCTCAGGAGCACTGCAGTACAAGGTCCCTGTCCCTGAGAACTGAGAACCTCTTGCCAATGTTCCCAAAAACAGGTCACAGTTTGCTGATTGCTACGCGCCACTGGAAAAATTCTCCTGCAGCTTAACTATGGTAGATCATTGCTGTCTAATGAAGCCATTAGCCACCCTGTTAATAGAATCCAGATTTCACTGAGATAACATAAAATCATGTACACAGGGGAGCCTAAAGCTAAGACCCAAATGGTAAATCTTTGATTGGTCTAAAGCAGGTGGTCCTCCATTTTTTGGGTTTCAGGATCCTTTTACACTCTTAAAACTATTTAGGACTGCAAAGTACCTTTGTTTATATGAGTCACCTATCAATATTTAACTAAAAATTAAAAACATTATTTAAAAATAAAAACAATAAACCCATTATGTATTAATATAAATAATTTTTGTGGGGAAAAAACTGTATTTTTTAAAATAAGGAAAATTTTTTGAGAAGTCTGGTTTAACAGAAAACGTTGATTTCCATATCTGCTTTTGTATTTAATCTGTTGTTTTGGTTGATGTTACATTAAGAAAATCCTGTATCATACAAATAAGTAGTTGGAAAAAAAATTTTTGTTACAGACTAGTTAGATAATTTTGGATATTCTTCTTCAATACTACACTAAAACTAAAAAGGTGGTAGTTCCTCAAAGGTTAATTACCATGTGGAATGTGAAAACAGATCAGTGAAATTTTGTACTCATTATCTTTAAATCTCTTAGTCTCTTTTGTTCTTTGAGTGGATGTATTACCCATGAGTGATTTTATAACACGTATTTGTCATTGGGGGGGGAATATTGGTTCACTGAGGTACGCAGATCTTTCAAATGCTGATTTCACCGTGCTGTATGAAAAAATCACTTTTGTTAATATCACCACCAATTTTCTCAGAAAAATATGTAACTACTAGGAAGCTGTCAAGCTCACAGTGGTGCATACAAGTTATCCAGCATTTTAATTTTCACCTGAAAGCTTGAATTTTATCATTTGCAACAAATATCATCAGTTGTTTTACTTGAAATGACAATCATTTCATTCATTTTCAAGAAAATGTCTACAAACTACCCCAGTCTGAATAACCACACTTTGTCAGCCTTTCAAGTTAAAAAAAAAAAAAAAGAAAAAAATATTTCATGAGAAAAACAGCCATTTCAGCTCATAATTCAATCACACAATATGAGACTAAATAAATAAAAGCACTTCAGCAGTACGGGCCAGAAAACAACAATAATAATGACAACAAACCTTATGTGAGTGCCTGACAGTGAAGGACGCAAAGGCTACTAGGACATTTTGGTGCCTTGATTTGTGACAAACAATGGGGAGTGTTACCCACCACTCCTGCATTTGCATTCCTCTATTGATGAATGGAGTGAAAAAGGCAAATAACAGCATAATTAGGGGAAATGATTTTAACCTTGTGAACTCCCTGAAAGGATCTCAGGGCACCCATGTTCCATAAACCACTGCTGAGTTAAGCCAATGTGATACTCCATTTCTTTTACAAATTAGTTCTAGAGTAGGTATGTGACATAATTCTGGCCAATACACCAAAGAGGCCTCTGTGAACAAAAGTTTCTGCCTTCTAACAAGACATGCAAGCAGACATTTCCCTTTTCTGCCTGTGGACTTTGTCATCTACCTGGGCAAGCCAGAAACAACAGGCCCAAGAGGACAAACAACACACTGAATTTGGGAAAGTGGAAGAATGAAAAACAGCTGGGCAAAGTGATGTCATTGCTGAATCACTGAATTATTCAACTTCAAAACTACCCTATCTCTAAAATTCTTGTTATGTGACATAATTATTATACTTATTGTTTAAGTGACTTTTCGACAGAAGCCTCTTTACTCATAATCTTAGACTTCTTGTCAATCCATCACTATTCAAAAGACGCTAAGAGTCTGACCACCATTCTGAAATCCCCGAAATGAGCAAGCCAAGCAAAATTATTATAAGCCATTTAACAGCAGCTGGAAGGAGGGATACCAAATTGAACAACTAAAACGAGTGACTTATATGGAGGCAGTAAAGAGTTCTCAAAATAAAATACAGCACATCCTCGAATAACAACATTTTGTCAAACATCCTTTCATTGTAACGTATATGAGTTGCCTCAGAAACTTAACTCTTGTTTATATCATTTAGCCTGTGGTAAAACTGGTTTCGTTATACATGGTTCCACTTAAGGTTGCAGAACCTGTCAACGACATTAAATGAGGATACTTCCTATAGGCCTATCTTTTGATACCTGCACATGTGGGTTTGAGGATTTCTGATTCAATTTTTCTTTTTTAACTCTCACATTGTGAGATTCATAAGGGAAAATACTTAAATCAAAGAAATAAAAGAGAAACAAACTGATCTTGTAAATAGAAAATATATATATATGTATTTTAATTTTGCCTTTCCACTTCCTCTCTGTGTGAAAAACCAGAAATGGATCACAGCTATTTGTGCCTTGAAAGATCAGAGTTCCTGCCTCTACAAGGAAAACCTAGTCCACTGTATAAAGAGTGGCTTTAGGAAACAATCTCCCACTGTAAAAGTCAACATTCAACATCTGTAATGTACAATAATTCTATAATCAAATGACATAAAGATATGTTTTAAGCTCAAACATTAAATACAATTGAGTTATTGGAATATTTTAATTTAGACTAGTTCTGGAATGAATAGATGTTACCACATCAAGATCTATTATTTTAGAGGTTTCAAAATACAGAGGGTGCCCCAAAAATGTATACACATTTTAAGAAAGGAAAACTATTAAAATTATACTACTCAATATACACCGATAACAAAAGATGAATACAAGTCACGTTTGACTTCTGCATTTACAAGAGATGCTCAAAGTGGTTACTATCAGCGTCCAGACACTTCTGATTATGGTGAACTACTGCTTGAGCAACGCTGACCAAACTGTCCACTTGTATATATATTTTTTGGCACCCCCAGTAGAGAAGTACTATCATTTTATCACCAGATGAAAAGTAGAAATGGGTCTAGATTCCTAAAGGACTGGATGAAACCATGATTATTAATTCACATTAGCAGATCAAATACTACAATTGTTTAACAGGAAGTGGAATGAGAGCTGAGGACTTTTCTTTGTACTTGACACTATTCCTCAAATTCAACTTCACTGAAAATGTTTTGAGAAGAACAATCCATTGAAGTACTTTGGGCATAGCTTATCTCAAATCAAAAGCATGAAAAAATTTCCTCTTGTCTAATATCAAAACAAATATGGAAAATGTAGATCTCTGAAATTCTTGAGCAGAGAGCCTAAATAATTAAGATTACGGTACCCAAATTAAGAGTCACAGCCACTGTATGATGGAGAAGCTTCAGTAATTGTGCTTTACAAAGATAATTATTGGTCTAATATATGGTAGTAATTGTGGATATGCTGAAGTATTCCATCCCATATAAATAGTTGTTTTGTCTTTTATAGTTTATGAACATTGATCAGTATACCCATAAATTTTTACATTGCTTTCTATATTAGAATGTAGTAAAATTCATCTTGTGATATCAATACTTGTTGCAAATGGGTATAGGTATTATACACTGGTAAGTAATCACAAAGTGGGATTGCTTTCAGAGGCTATTTTTCAGAAATAACTCCAGAACAAGACCCAGCAAGGATTAACTATTTCCATTCAATAACATGGTTTTTGAACCATCCTGAAGCACTAACAGAAAACAAAGTATCAGCAACTTTTAAGTAAATTATGATTAAATGAATTAAATTACAATTTCATTTAATAATTTGGTCTTGTTTTTTAAAAAAGAAAAATAATTTTATTTAAAGTTTGAAGTAATAGTATTTTGAGGGGACTGTTAAGTGTTTTTAATTTTTTTAGGCAGCTGTAGAGCTTGGGGCTAAGATATGTTTGTTGTTTTAATTAGAGATTGAATTTTTTCATCACATATTCAATTTGACATTTTAAATATAGATAGCAAGTGAAATAACTAGTTCGACTCTTCCAGCAATAGTGTGGAATTACTTCTTTCAAATTGTCCCTTTCAGTCAGGTGCCACAGGGGAAAATTAATTTCAAGTTATGAGTGGCCTTGCTAGCCATCAGAAAAGGAATTTTGCCAAGTCATTTGCATAATGTAAGTGCAGAGCACTTGCCATGACCTACTCTAGAATATATTAGGTGAAAGTCTCCTCCACCAATCTGAGACTGACATAGTCTGTGGATTCGCAGCTGTGGTTGTATTCAGACATAGATGCTGAGTTTGAACTTACTAGTGCTATTGCAGTAATCCAAGCCAAAGATGCTGGTGTAGAAGCAGTGTCAAGAGTAGTAACAGATTTGAGATATATTTTGGAGGGAGAATTGATGAGACTTAGCTATAGCCTGGTAAGACTGTGTGTGGGGTGGGGGTGAAGGGTCAAGGATAAGTCTTGGGTTTCTGATGTGAATAACTATATAGATAAAGGTATCTTTTACCAAGAGGGAGAAGACTGGAGGAGGAGCAGACTTGGAGGTGAAAGTGGGAGATGAAAACTTAATAGTTTGAGCTATTTTAAGTTTGAGGTAATCTAAGAGACATCTCAGTGGTAATGCCACATAGGTAATGCAATACCGAGGTCAAGCTCCAAAAAGAAGTGTGAGTCAGATAATAAATTTTGGAGTGGTGTTTAGATGATATTTGAAACCACAGGACTGGATAAAATTGCTCAAGAATAATTGAGTAGCATGTAAAGAAGGCCCGGTACCTCTGCCTGGAAATTTTGAGGAATTGTGCTACTCTATTTTCATTAGACTAACTTCTCATATTTAGATTTCTGTTTAATTTTTACTTTTTTCAAAATACTTTTCCTGACCCTTCAGTCTAAATTAGGTAATCCCCACTCTAATATGTCCTCATTCTTTTTGTTCAAACTGATTATCACAATTTCCAGTGAATTACTTGTGACTATTTATTTTGTATTTGTCTCTCCACTAGAATATACATATTTCATGAGCAGAGACCATTTGCTTCAAATTGTATCCCCATTGCCTAGCACAGTGCCTGGCACGTATAGTCATTTGAACATTGAGTTAAAGTGGATGTGGAGTAGAGATCGATTAAATGTAAGATGAGGCTGTTAACAATTTAGCAATTGTTTAAAAATATAACAACTTAAGACATTAATTAATTATCATTATCTTGAACTTTCTAAGGGAAAAATAAAGAGCAAAGAATTAAACCATTTTAGTTTACTTTACTCTCCATGGAGGATCAGTGATATATGAATGTTTATGGAGAACTTTATATGTTCAAAGTACAAACAATTCATCAACTTTACAGGGTTCTATCATAAACTCCCAGAGTTTAGAGCCTGTTTTATTCATCTGTATCTCCCCCAAGGTTCTATTATGTATGATGAATAGTTCATAAATATTTATTGTTTCAGTGTATGCTTTAATTGTTGCATTAAAACATTTTCTTATGTTTCAATTATAATTTTAGTAAAGCAGGTGGACATGACATTGATTTTGCTGACATTTTGCTGATCTTACTCAAAGTGCCCATCTTTGTAAATGTTCCTTCTACCAGTTTATTTCTAAAGTTTAACAGTTCTAATTCACAAAGTTATTTCTTCCACAAGGGACTTAATAAATTGTACACAGAGCAGACACTGCCAGAAGTAGGAGGTCTGCATAATATGATATTGATAATGATCTGCTCCCCTCTTTGGCATTATGATTCCTCTCTAAGATAACCAGTGGTTTCTTGCTGTCCCTTGATATCTAAAGATTCTCAGTGCAACACCCAGTCATTCAATATTCTATGTACATTTTCCTTCTGTCAGCTTTACCTATCTTGTTTCTAATTCCTTCCTGGTTTTATTTCCTATTGTAAAAGAAAATGTCTGGCTGTGGATTATTTAAAAAATTATTTTAAGAATCGCAGAATGTTAGAATTTGGTAGGTCACTAGAAGTCTCTCTTCCTCATATTTCAGGTACTCATGTAATTATCTTCTGGGTTTTGTTAATTTGTGTAACACAATTGCCTTTAGGGTGTGTTGCTAATGGTGGGAAGCTGGTACTGCTCAGATCACATCACCAGCCTCTGGTACACAGAATGACATAAACTGGGCACTTATTTAAATGAGTCTCTTCATAGTTTACTCCATGTTAAAGTGAAAAAAATGGACAATTACTGAAGTTGTAGCTCTTTTGTTTAAATAAAACATTGAGGTAGGTATGAGTCATGGAGGAGGTTTCTGCTTTGTGTTCTTTTAATGCAGACTTCTAGACCTACTGTTTCAAAATGTTTTGAGAGATGGATCAGGAATAAATTACCCAGAGTCATTATAGCAAATTGCAATTTACTCATATCACTGATTAAAATCTCCCAAATCACATCACTTTTTTTTCTTTTATTTTATTGGGGAATATTGGGGGACAGTGTGTTTCTCCAGGGCCCCTCAGCTTCAAGTCATGTCCTTCAATCTAGTTGTGGGGGTCACAGCTCAGCTCCAACTCTAGTCGCCATTTTCAATCTTTAGTTGCAGGGGGCACAGCCCACCATCTCATGCGGGAATTGAACTGGCAACCTTGTTGTTGAGAGCTCACGCTCTAATCAACTGAGCCATCTGGCCGCCCCTCCAGAAGCTCAGTGGCAGCTAGCTGTCTTCAATCTAGTTGTGGAGGGCACAGCTCACTGGCCCAAGTGGGAATCGAACCAGTAACTCTGTTGTTCAGAGCTCACACTCTAACCAACTGAGCAATTCAGCAGCCCCTAAGATAACTTCTTAGATACTGTGTTTCCCCAAAAAGAAAACCTCGCCGGACAATCACCTCTAATGCATCTTTTAGAGCAAAAATTAATACAAGACCGGATATTATATTATATTATATTTATTATATTATATTATAGATCCGGGCCTATAGTAAAATAAGACCAGGTCTTATATTAATTTTTGCTCCAAACGATGCATTCGAGCTGATTGTCTGGCAAGGTCTTATTTTTGGGGAAACACGGTAATAGTGAACCCTCAATTTAATACAGAAAAGTAACATTTTAAAATACAATTTAAGGCAATCTTTGAGCTGTTGAGAATTTACTGATGCATCATCATGAATTTATTTTCTCCAAGCAACAAAGATTAACGCTTTGAAATAAAAACAGCTAAGGGACATGGGAAGACATTTATGTGCAAGGAGAGAAATTGTATCTCCAGGCTATAACTGTTTATCAATTTTCCTGCCACTAAAACTTGCCAGCCAGTTTGTGAGTCTGAGATACAGATGAGTAACTTTACATAGAAAAAAAATCTCTTTTGGGAAAATGTACTCAATGAAATTATTATCCATTGATGATATTTTTCCTGACATCCTCTTCATCCTTATCTGCCCTTTGCACAGTTATTCGCCAACTGACCCTTTCTAATTACTGTCTATGCTCTTCAATAAGAATCCCTAACATCTAGAAGTGGCTTGGTTTGTAAAAGGAAGTTCTTCTACTTCCATTTCCACAGAAATATAGAAGAGTTGTTTTAAGAAATATAGACTAGTAATCCACATTTTGTGGCCATGAGAAATAGTACTTGCAAATAGTCTCCTTTATATGTCAAATTGAAATTTTGTTTGTTGCTGTCTCATTTCAAAGTTTCAAAAACAAAGCTATCAAGACAAAGGACATAAATTGGAAATTAGTCCTACTATACAGTCAGATCATCGAGACAGAATTAGATTCATTGCTGTCAGGGTCTCGCTATCTGAATCTGAATAAAGCCTTCTTATCCCAAGGAGAGTTTGACAAATTTTAGGGTTTCTGATCATGACTGCTATCTCCAGGGGGGAAATAAAGACTGTAGAACAGGAAAAAATAGGATTTTTTCTATCTCCTCAAGAGAAGGAAGGTGAGAACAGAGCCTCATTTAGAATGTTTAGAGGCCTAGAGCTCTGAAAGATTATGATTCCTTATGTATTGTCCAAATAAAGTCAGCACCAAGCTATTAGTTTCAAAATGCAAAACTTACATGCATACTTAAATTAAGAGCTTCTCTCCAGTATTTTTTGCTTATAAAAATTTGGATACGTTTGTTATTGCTGAGCTTTCTTCAATTTTTGATATCCCTGCTTTGCTTCTGTCTGTTGAGCAATGCAGGATGGGCAAATAACTTATTTTAGACATGAATTTTCCTTGCTCACCTTTCATCCCAATGCCTTGCACACAATAGGTATTTACTTCATAAATGGTTCAGGTGTGGGGCAGCATAGGGTGAACAAGCACTCCTTATAGAACTGGCTGATCAGAGGAAGTCGTCAACTAAGTTTTAATCTTTAATACCTTATTAGACAAAGATTGTAACTCTTCTCGAATATACATTATCTGCACCATTTGAAATTGCCTTTTTTAAAGTTTGCTAACTTATGAGCAGAACATTCACCTTTTCCCTTCTCAGTAGGCAATCACCACATATTGCATCTTTAATATATGGAATCAACAGGCCTTCTTTTATGTATGGATACAACTGAAGGAGTCACCAGATTTTGACTGGTCAATGATCCTCCTTTATTTCTTCCTGACTATACATTTTTTAGGAAATGACAAAGCCTTTATTTGAAATTTTGAGTCCTTGGTCTATTTTTTCCCCAATCTATATATAAGGGTGGGAGGTGGGGGAGAGAGAGAGAGAGAGAGAATTTTGCTCTTTTTAATGAACAATTAAAACATCGTTATTTTGATGGAATACTTTTGCAATGTTACAAGCATATTCACAATATTTTCAGGTTTTTTCAAAGGATGAAAAAAGCAAGTTGCTGAGAAAAAAGACAATACAAATAAAAGTATATATAATACAGTGTATCCATTTTGCCTCATTTAAAATTTGAAAATTTTATAAAGCCAGAAATGTTTTATTTTCTAGGCCAAATTTCTGTTTGAGAGCTAAAGCATGCGTAAGTACTAGTTTTTTACTTCGCAGTAAATATTAGGTTTAATAAGACCTCTCTTATTTAAAGAAATGTACACTGAGCTCAAAAGAATACATTTACTTCTAGTATAATAATGCATCATTAACATTCTATTTACAATAAATTATATAATACCGGGCAAAGTTGGAGGTCAGTGGGGAACAGGGGACTCTGTGTTCTTATAAAAATTTATAAGGTCACTAAGGCAATTTTAAATGAACTTTAAACCGAAACATTAATATTTAAATATTACAACTTACACTTAGGGGAAAAAATAATATTATTGATAGAACAGTACACTCAAAACCAATCATCTCATAAAAGTACATGCCTTTGTATAATTTGGCAGAACAGCCCTGAATACACTGGATCTTTTTATTAAATGGATCTCAAATTCTACTTTAAAGTGACATCATTCATTTACATACATACTTTCTCACCTCTATTTGCCTCATATCTCTTTTTTTAAAAAAAGGTTTAAAAAATATAGTTCATATACAATATTATACTAGTTTCAGTTGTACATCATAGTTATTCAACAGTACCACCTGGCACTATACATAGTGATTACCATATTATTGATTATATTCCCTATGCTAAAGAAGTGATAACTGGGCAGGCCCGGTGGCTCAGGTGGTTGGAGCTCTGTGCTCCTAACTCCAAAGGCTGCCAGTTCGATTCCTACATGGGCCAGTGGGCTCTCAACCACAAGGTTGCCAGTTCAACACCTCGAGTCCTGCAAGGGATGGTGGGCAGTACCTCCTGCAACTAAGATTGAACACGGTATCTTGAGCTGAGCTGCCTCCCGGATGGCTCAGTTGGTTGGAGAGAGTCCTCTGAACCACAAGGTTGCCAGTTCGATTCCTAGAATCCCACCAGGGATGGTGGGCTGCGCCCCCTGCAACTAGCAACTGCAACTGGGCCTGGAGCTGAGCTGCACCCTCCAAAACTAAGACTGAAAGGACAACAACTTGACTTGGAAAAAAGTTCTGGAAGTACACACTATTCCCCCAATAAAGTCCTGTTCCCCTTCCCCAATAAAATCTTTAAAAAAAAAAAAAAAAGAAGAAGTGATGACCATGGTAAGTCCAGCAACCATCTGACACTGTACCATACTATCACAATATTATTGACTATATTTCCTATGCTATATATTACATCCCTAAGACTTATTTGTTTTATACCTAGAATTTTGAACCTCTTATTCCCCTTTATCTTTGCCTCACTTTTTAATTTTTCAATTAGAGTTGAAATTCAATATTATTTTATATTAATTTCAGGTGTACAGCATAGTGGTTAGACCTTTAAATAATTAAGAGGTGATCCCCCTGACTAGTACCCATCTGGTACCATACATAGTTACTACCATATCATTGATTATATTCCCTATGCTTTACTTTACATCTCCATGATTCTTTTATAACTACCAATTTGAATTTCTTAATCCCTTTACCCTTTTCACCCTGTCCCCAACCCCCTCCCATCAATCACACGGATAGATCTAGTACCCATCAGACACCATACATAGTTATTACAACATTATTGACTATATTCCTTACGCTATACCCTACATCTCCATGACTACTGTGTAACAACCAATTTGTACTTCTGAATCCCTTCCCCTTTGTCACCCATCCCCAACCCCCCTCCCATCTGGCAACCATCAAAATGTTCTCTATGAGTTTGTTTCGTTTCATTTATTTGTTTATTTTGTTATTTAGATTCCACTTATAAGTGAAATCATAAGACATTTGTCTTCCACTGTTTGACTTATTACACTCAGCACAATACCGTCTAGGTCCTTCCATGTTGTTGTAGACGGCAAGATTTCATTCTTTTTTTATGGCTGAGTAATATTCCATTGTATACATGTATGGCCTCTTCTTTATCCATTCATCCATTCTGGGACACCCAGGTTGCCTTCATATCCTGGCTTATGTATATAATGCTGCAATTAATATATGGATGAGCATGTGCTATTGAAGTAGCATTTTATGTTTCTTTGGATAAATACCCAGAAGTGAGATTACTAAGTCCTTCTTTGTCTCTTGTTAGTCCTTGTTTTAAAGTCTACTTTGTCCGGTATAAGTATTGCTACCCCACCTTTTTTGTTTGTTTGCTTCCCTTTTCATGAAATATCTTTTTCCATCCCTTTACTTTCAGTCTGTGTCTTTGAACCTGAAGTGAGTCTCTTGTAGACAGCATATGTAAGGGTCTTATACTTTTATCCATTTAGCCTCCCTATCCTTTGATTGGAGCATTTAATCCATTTATATTGGAAGTAATTGTTGATAGTTATGTAGTTATTGCCATTTTTATTATATTTATTTATTTGTTCATTTGTTTATTTATTTATTTATTTTTCATCTTAAAGAAGGCCCCCTAAGATTCCATGTAATACTGGTTTGGTGGTGATGAACTCCTTTAGCTTTTTCTTGTCTGGGAAGCTCTTTATCTGTCCTTCGATTCTAAATGATAGCTTTGCTGGGTAGAGTAATCTTGGTTGTAGGTCCTTAATTTCATCACTTTGAATATATCCTGCCAATCCCGTCTGGCCTGCAAGGTTTCTGTTGAGAAATCAGCTGACAGTCTTATGGGGGTTCCCTTGTAAGTAATTAACTGCTTTTCTCTTGCTGCTTTTAAGATTCTCTCTGTCTTTAACCTTTGGCATTTTAATTATGATGTGTCTTGGTGAGGGCCTCTTTGGGTTCATCTTGTTTGGGACTCTGCACTTCCTGGGCTTGTATGTCTATTTCCTTCACCAGGTTAGGGAAGTTTTCTGTCATTATTTCTTCAAATACATTTTCAATTCCTTGCTCTCTCTCTTCTCCTTCTGGTACCCCTATGATGCAAATGTTGGTATGTTTGATGTTGACCCAGAGGTCCCTTAACATCTCCTCATTTTTTGGATTTTCTTTTTTCTTTTTGCTGTTCTGTTTGGGGGTTTTCTGCTATGTTATCTTCTAAACCGCTGATTTGATCCTCTGCTTCATCTAATTTACTATTGAATCCCTGTAATGTATTCTTCATTTCTATTATTGTGTTCTTTATTTCTGACTGGTTCCTTTTTGTTTCCTATCTCCATTTTTATGTTTCCTTTCTCTTTGTCGATGTTCTCTCTGAGATCACTGAGCATCCTTATAACCAGTGTTTGGAACTCTGTCTCTGGTAGATTACTGGTCTCCATTTTGTTTAGTTCTTTTTCTGGAGATTTGTTCTGCCCTTTTATTTGGGACGTGTTTCTTTGTCTCCCAATTTTGGCTGCCTCCCTCTGTTTGTTTCTATGTATTAGGTAGGGTTGTTATGTCTCTTGGTCTTGGTAGAGTGGTCTTTTTTAGTAGGTTGCTGTGGGGTGCAGTGGCACAGTCTTCCTGGTCACCTGAGCCTGCAATCCAGGTGTGTCCCTTGTGTGTGCCCTCCTGTTGTAGTTGAGGTGTGGTTGCTATTTGCATGTCAGTGGGAGGGATTGACCCTTAGGCTGACTGTTCTGAGGACTGCCTATGATTACAGTGGAGGAGTTGTGGTGCAGAGGCTGACCCTACAGAGCAGGATCTGCCTCAGCAGGGCTCTGGTGCCTACCCAATCCTCCCCTTGGGTGTGTTTTCTTTGGAGGTGGCTGGGTGATGCTCCAGCCTGTTTTGAAGCTGGCTGCTGGGGGCATCAGCCCCAGGGCAATCTGGGAGGGGACACACTGCAGGTCAAGTTCAGCTGCAGCCTGTGCCCTACCCAGGGCTACCTGGCAGGAGTCATAAAGCAATCTGCAGATGGACTACACCTTTGCTGTGCTTGGAAATATCTCGGGAGGCCAAGCCAACAACCAAGGCCAGCTGCCGCTAGTTACAGGCTTAGGGCTGCTCAGCCAGAGGTACAGGACACTCTCAAGCCAAATGTTACTTGTCTGTGTTCTGTGAACCTTTGAGAAATCCTAGGAAACTCTGCAGCATGAACCAAGGCAGATGGTTTGTACGAAAAAGCCACTAGAAGCAACTTGGGTGTGCCTGAAAGTTGGGTGGGACAGGGTCTCGAATAACCAAGGTGTGGTAATGAATGAGATAGCGAGCTTGATGGCAATTTGAATATGGCTCCCACCTGAGTCTGCACACCGGGAAGGGGAAGGGTTCATCAAATAAACAGGAGGAGTTTCTGCTGGCTCCTCTGTCTAGGAGAAGGCTGCCCCTCCAGCCCTTGTCCTGATGCTAGACAACTCAGTTCCCTCCTGTATGTCCTGTCACCTCTGTAGCTGCTGCCCCAATGCTAGAGCTCAGAGCCAGTGATTCCATCGGTAAGTCCATGCGCGGCACCTTTAAGAGGAGCATCTGGAATTCCAACCATCTTCCATCTCACTCAGCCACAATCTCCGCTGGTTTTCACAGCCAGAAGTTATGGGGACTTCTCTCCTTGGCACTTGAACCCTGGGCTCGGGAGGGGCTGGGATCCCTTGCTCCTCAGGGGTCACCTCTGCAGTGAGATATCCCTCCCTATTTTTAATGGTTACATGCAAGTGTGGGACCAGCCCATTGCACGTCTCTCCTTCTCCTGCTAGTCTCTGGGTGGCTTCTTCTGCATGTCTTTTTTTGTAGGGCTTCGGTTCAGCAAAATTTCAGGTGATTCTCAATGATGGTTGTTTTGTGGTTTAGCTGTAATTTTGATGTGGTTGTGAGAGGAGGTAAGCACAGTGTTTACCTACTGTGCCGTCTTTACCGGAACGCTCTCATATCTCTTTCAATTATGTTTTCTTGGCTTAGCTGACTTAGCTTATGTAATCACTGCTTGGTGACACTGTCTTCAGCTATTGTTATTTTTGCTTATTCCTGAAGCCCAGATATCAATCATGTCCAAATTATCTTTTGGTTTTTAATTACAAGACACTTTGTCACATTCACCACAATATCTCTTCGAAACACTTGAATTCTCTTTAAACCCCATACTTAAAAATTACCTTGCCCTGTGCCTTGAAGATATGGCTGGTTCGATAACAGTTGTCACATTGGTATCTAACTGCCTCAAACAAAAAATGTTTACTTTAGTGGGTCTACCTAACTCAAAACACTTCTGGAAATATTGGAATGCTTGAACTCAATGGGAAAATTCTAAATCACTCATTTTCTAAAAAAGTGTAGTAATAGGAACAATAAGAATCAGTGTGATTTAATGAAAGAGCACAGATTTGAAACAGATTTGAACTAGAATTTAGTTTGAATCCCAGAACCACAGTTTTCTAAGTAGGGGAAATTATTTAACAATCCAGGCCTCAGTTTTTTCTTCTGCAAAATAGTCCTTACCTTACAGGATGTCTATGAAGAGTTAACAAGATGAAGTTTATAAAGCACCTCGCATATTTTCCTATATATGGTAAATTGGTCATTGAATTTATTATAATAGGTAATTATTCTATAAAAACAATTAATTTGCAGCTGCTCTGGATCCCTCCCCACACCCCTTACATCTTTTGTTCTCAGAGTCATCAGCCACCAAGTTCTGCCTATTCATGCTCAGTTACAAAAATCTTCCCGGTAACATCTCTCTTTCAAAGCAAACACTGTTTCAATGTTGGGTCACTTAAACTGCTACAAATTTATTCTGGCTAGTTTGCACATCTCTGAATTGGTGAAAATTTTACCATTAAATGACCTTTTTCAATCATGCTGGCCCTGCACCTTTTCTCTTTAATCCTACCTTCTGCCAACTACCAGGCCCTCTTTCTGAAGAATTAGATTAAGTGATATGGGGATGCTTCTCAAACAAAGCATTTGGAAATAGTAATAACAGGAGGAATAGGACTTCCTGTCCTACAGGTAGCTTGTAAATCAGCGTGCTTGACTTCCACAAAGAGAGAAACAGCTTTTTGCCTCTATGCTGAGTTCAACACCAAAAAAGCGAATTCCGTCAAACACCATCTTCAAAGAAATCAAGGAACTTGCAATCCATATGGTAATCAATTTCCAAGTCTAAAAATGCCTTTAAAAACCTATTCAGCTAATTTCTAAACATGTATTCTTGCAGTTGCCTTCTTTCCAAGAACCTTGTATTACAAAGCATCTAACAATACATGGTACATCTACATGAATTACATAAACTGATTACCTAAAAGATACATATTCTAACATTGCCTATCTGAGCAATTAAATTAAGTCACTCTCATGAAAATAAGTTTCCAGTTAGCACCATCAATGAGCATCATGCTGTCACATTCACGAGCGGCAGTCAGATAGCATATAGTCAAAAGGAAATGAGTAAGCCCAATGAATAAGCTACATCTTGAGTGATTTTGAATCAAATTAAAACTACAAACAATCTGTGTTCTAGTTGAAAAATATATTAAATCCAGACTCTTGAACTCTACTTATTTTTGGAGCAGGGACTGCCCAGTCCCCTGCACTGATCTCTGAGATACCAGACTCAGGCAGGGACTTGGGGGAAAACAAATGAGGGATCCAGGAAGTGGGGACTAAGGCAAGAAACAGGTTTTCAAGAAGGTGGGCGTTAGAGTTCAGCAGCTAATTACTTAGTACCTGGTACAGAGCAACACTCAACAAACTTTAGATACATTCCTTTCTTCTGTTTTGCTTACCCTGTTCCTTGGCACCTAAAATAATGTCTCACATGTATTGTTCAAAAATAGTTATTGAATGAATACATGGCTCTTGAAGGGGCACTGGTCGTGGAGATGACCTTCTAAAATAGGGGTCTATGACAACACCTGGCACAAAGTTTATGGTGAATTTTTGCTGGCAGGGATCAGGAACTGGATCCTTAAGTACAAAGTTCTTGCTCAATAGAGAATTTCCCATGTAGCTTTCCATGCTTTAGAGATTCACCAACAGGTTTTATAACCCCCAGACAACTTGAACTACCGAATTTAACACTAATGTAATATTTAACCTTTATCTCAGAAAGTTTTGCCCCATGTCTTATGCATATCAGTTTATAATTTAATCCCTTCTTCTCTTGCTCCGAACTGAGGGAAATAGTTATTTCTCTAGTGCCTTTATTTATTTTGAATAGAGTCACCATTTGTTCTTCTTTTTCCAGGCTAACTCAAATACACTTTCATGCTATTATTAGCTATTATTTCTAACTCTTTAATTATCTTTGTTGCTCTTGGAATGTTCTTCAGAATTTTAATGTCTAAGTTCCCAGAGCCCAAGCATGGACAGGCTAGTGGAGGCTAACATGGAATTATTATCATAAGATCATTTCATGATTCCTAATTTATGTAAACTTTATAAGCGTTTGTTGTTGTTTGTATTATTACATGCTCCATTTGCAAGTTCATCTTTTCCCACAGTTTCTGAGGCAGTCTTCTGTTACATTAGGAATTCATAGACCTAACTGCATACTCCAGCTTCCGTGTATGTCATTTCTTTCAAGTAATTATCTTATGTGAATCCAGACTACATCTTTATTCCTAAACACATCATAGTTTTAACCCAAGGCAAATGCAAACAGTCCAAATTTAGTATTAATATCGTGTTTCCCCGAAAATAAGACCTAAACGGAAAATAAGCCCTAACATGATTTTTCAGGATGACATCCCCTGAACATAAGCCCTAATGCATCTTTTGGAGCAAAAATTAATATAAGACCCGGTCTTATTTTCTGGGAAACATGGTATCTAAAATCCAAAAGCAAACTCATTATCTTTATCATCTCTCCATCCCCAAATCGGTTCCTCCTCCTGCGTTCTCTGGGTCTCAGTACCACTGCATGCCCAAATTTGAGGGAGCAACAATTTTTATTCTGTCTTCTCTCTCACTACCTACAGCTAATTGGTTTTCAAGTCCTGATTAGTTTAACTCTTCATGTCCTGTTGAGTTTACCTCTTGAATATGACCCTTCCTCTCTATTTCACTCCACCACCTGAATTCAGGTACTCAGCATCTCTAGATTGAACTACTACAATAGTATTTGGTTTCTTTCCTTCAATCTATCATTCCCTCCTTTCTTGAAATATTTATCATGTCATTTTTTTTTGCCTTAAAAAATACTCACATTATCTACTTTGCTTAATATGCATTCAAGACCCTGACATCACCTGTCTTTTCATTTACCTCTTTTGCATTCCTCCAAAAAAATTCTCATTCCATTCCTAAAAAAAAAAAAAAACTACACCAGAGATGATAAATGTGTCAATTTTAATTAATTGTAAGTGGCTGCCTCGAACCATATGTTTTAAGGAGAAGTGCCATGACAGATTGGCCATGTCTACCATGAAGGGGTGGTGGAAACGGCAGCATCTATGTCATATATTTGCTGTCTATCTTGCTGTACGAATTAATGTTTAAATTTTCCTAACCTTTTATTTGCTTTGGTACCCCACAACTTTTTATATCCCTAGAACTGGTCTCCTAGATACAAGTCTTGCTTCCCTTTCTCAATGATCTCAGTTACCTTTTTAAAAAAAATATTTAATAAAGGGCATTTTGACAGAGGATGGGCATACAAAAACAATTAGATTCATGCCTTACATCATATACAAAATGTGAAAGATAAAATATTAAATGTTAAAAGGCAGAGTTCACTAGCCCGGTGGCTCAGGTGGTTGGAGCACTGTGCTCCTAATGCCGAGGTCGCTGGTTCAATCCCCACGTGGACCAGTGAGCTGCGCTCTCTACAGCTAAGATTATGAACAACAGCTCTCCCTGGAGCTGGGCTGCTGTGAGCTGCTGGGTTGACGTGAGCTGCCATGTGGGCTACCGTGTGCTGCCATGAGCAGCCGGTGGCCAGCGTGAGTGTCTGGCAGCCATTGTGAGTGGTGGGCAACCAGGGAGAGCTGCTGTGAGTGGCTAATCGGCATCAACCGGCAACTGACTGTCTCAGCCAGGGGGAGCGTAAGGCTCATAATACCACCATGGGCCAGGGAGCTGTGTCCTACACAACTAGACTGAGAAACAATGGCTTGAACCAGAGTGTGCGGATGAGGGGAGGGGAAGAAGGGAGGGGAAAAGGCAGAGTTATAAATATTCTAGAATGTAACATGAGAAGAATTCATTTATAATCTTGGAGTGAGGAAGGTCATTCTAACTATGACTTAAAATCCTGAAATTATAATAGAAGGATTGATAGTTTAACTCTCTCAAAACCAAAATCAACTATAAGGTAAACAAAAAGCAAACAAACAACTAACAAACACAAAACTTCACAACACTATAAGCAAATGCCCTAGACTGGGAGAATTATTAGCAACTCATATCAAAACAATATAATAGTCTTAATACATAAAGAGTTTTTAGAAATCAATAAAATTACTAATAACCCAATATAAAAATGGGCAAATATAAAAACAGGAAATTTACAGAGAAAATATAAACAGCTCTTAAACATCAAAAGAGTCTCAACTTCACTCACGATAAGATAAATCCAAATTAAACTATTAAGGCATCATTATTTGTACTTAAATCTGAAAAACACCCAAAAGGTTGATAACTTATGATTGAGGAGACAGTAGGGAAAAAAGGGCTCTCATATATTTCTGGGGAGAATATAAAGTGATATAATACTTATGGAAGGTAATCTAACCACATATCTCAAAATTACAAATGCATATGCCTATTAATCATAATTTCTCTTCTGAAAAATGACCTTAAATCTATACTTTCATACGTGAAAAATGTCGAAAGTACAAGATTGTTCATTGCGGCACTATTTGCAACAGCAAAATAGTGTAACCAGCCCAACTATTAGGTACGTTCTAGTTAATACATCCATGTAACAGAATAATGTTCAGCTTTAAAACAACCTTTTTTTTCTTGTGGAAAAATAAGGAACCTCTATAGTGAAATGAAAAGAAATATAGAATAAATTAAAGGGGAAAAGCATGGTTCAGAGATGAAAATACAGTGTGCATTTGCTTGAACATGGTTAGAGAGACTCTGAAAGCATATCCAAGAAACTAGCAATAGTTGGTCTTTCTGGGGACCTGGGTAATGGAGGATAGGCATAGGAAGACTTCTGATAGAAAAAAATTTATTTTAAAAATCATGCAAGGGTTATAGTTTTCTCTATCTGGAATGTTCTTCACGCTCATTTCCCACCTCAACCTAGTTATATATTCTTTAGCTCTCAATCATTTCCTCGAAAAGACTTTCTTTCCAATCTGGATAAGTTCAGATTCCCTCACATCTCAGTTGAACTCTGACATTTGTGGATATCTGTCTCTCTCATTTGATTATGAAGCTTTTAGAGGCAGGGAGGAAGCACAGCTATTTTTGCAAGGCTTGCTTGGCACACCGTCTCTATGTGAATGTTTGTTGAATGAAGAAATGCATGCTCAGGGCAGTGTGTGGGGGCACTGGTTTGGAAACCACAGGAAAAGATAAAGGAGGTGAGACAATGCCTGCCTTTAGACCGTTTATCAACTAGGGAAATTAAGATAAATTCACATATAATTATAAGGCAGAATGTCTTAGGAGTTACAAAATTAGGTTGTCATTGTTTTAGGAGTTACAAAATTATATAGGATTTAGAGCAACCGGACTGCTAGAATTTTTAAAATGTATTATGTATCTGAAAAACACAGTAGTATTTGAAAAGGGGTTTTGAAAGATTCATGTGATTTTCCTGAGGAAGTACAGGGTATTTAATTCATAAAATCAAATACATACAGGTGCCAAGCAGGTGGTACAATACAGTAGTCCCCCCCTTATCTGAAGGGGATACCTTTCAAGACCCCCAGTAAATGCCTGAAACGCAGATTACTGAATCTTATATATACTGTTTTTCTGTATACATACATACCTATGATAAAGTTTAATTTATAAATTAGGCACAGTAAGAGAATAACAGCAATAGCTGATAATAAAATAGAACAATTGCAACTATGTACTGTAATGAAAGTTATATGAATGTGCTCTCTCTCTCTCTCTCTCTCTCTCTCTCTCTCTCTCTCTCCCCCCTTCTGTCTCTCTCTAATAACTGATCTGATAACATAGTGTGGGGACAGAGTCCCAGAGAGCAGTTTCCAGGCTCTCGGCCTCATGTGGAAAGGTGCTGGCTCGGGTAGTAGGCGGCCATCAGCTGTGACTAGCTGGCCATCAGCCATCAGCTGTTAGCTATTAGCCACTAATATAACTGCCGTGGCTACGCTAGGGGATTAGTTAGTTGGTTGGCAGAGGAGCAGAATGCTCATTGCAGTTAGCAAGGGGTGGGTTGGCTGGGTGGTTGGCAGAGAAATGGACAGCAGATTGCGGCTCATGTGGCTCCTGCTTCCTGTGTCTCCAGCCCAGCCACCAGCGAGAATATTGTGGTAGGACTTCCCTATCTGTGGCTCTGTTGGTGTTCCTTTTTGGCCTCACCACATCCTGCGTTCTGGTGCGGGGAGTGGGGCTAGAGACCCTGTATGACACTAAGTGACTAACAGGCGGGTAGAGTATATACAGCATGGACAAGCTGGACAAAGGAATGATTCTCATCTGGGAAGGATGGAGCAGGATAAAATGAGATTTTATCATGTTACCCATAACAGTTTGCAATTTAAAGCTTATGAACTGTTTATTTCTAGAATTTTCCATTTAACATTTTCAGACCACACTTGATTATGGGTAACTGCAACCATGGGTAAGGGAGGACTAGTGTGTAAGTGAATGGATTACCAAGTGGAAACTGATTAAAAATGAGATCTAGAGGTTCTGAAACATGGCTGCATATTAATATCACTTGGGAGATTTAAAAAATCCCCAAGCTCAGGCCATAACCTAGGCCAGTTCAATTAGAAACCCAAGATGCGGTGGAGGAGGGAGGTAGAATAGAACGGAGCTGGAACCCAGGCATCTATAGTTTTTAAAAAAAACTGCCCAGAGGACAGTGTGGACCAGCAGCATTCTCACCACCTGTGACTTGTTAAAAATACAGAATCCCAGGTCCCACCCTGGACTTACAAAATTAGAATCTGCATTGTGACAATATCTCATATACACTGTAAAGTTTGAGAAGTCCTGCTCTAGAGAAAACTTTGTACTCTTCCAAGACAGTGGCCGTTCATTACGTAGTATCAATGTTTCCCTATGGAAATGAGTGGACCCCTAGCTATAGATACTCTAATTTTTCCACCTATACTGCTGACAACAACTGAAATAAATGAAATTAGGTGGAAGCCATCCAAAGGTGACTGAGGCCTCCCAGTTTGCTATAGAGGGAAAGGGGTGATTAGTGGAGTTTATCTAAAGCTTAGGTTATTTTAAGGCATGTCTTGCGGGGTGTTACGCCAGGTCTCTAGTCCCGCTCCTCACATCAGAATGCAGGTATGGTGAAGCCAAAAAGGAACACCCATGTAGCCATAGATAGGGGAGTCATACCACTATATTCTCGCTGGCGGCTGGGTTGGAGACACAGGAAGCAGGAGCCACATGATCCGCAACCTGCCATCCACTTCTCCCTCTGCCAACCAACCTCACTTGCTAGCTGCAATCCACTGTGCTAACTGCAATATGCGCTTGCTAGCTCAGCCCCCATTTTCTTGCTAGCCCCCATTTGCTGCTAGCGTAGCCACAGCAGTTATATTAGTGGCCAATGGCTCACTGGATATAGCTGATGGCCAACTAGCCACAGCTGATGGCCATCCACTACCTGAGCAAGCACCTTTCCACATGAGGCCAAGAACCTGGAAACTGCACTCCTGGCTCTGTCCCCACAGGCAGTTCTTTTAATGTGGGTTTTTGGTATTTACTTTAAAAAAATTTTTTTTTTGGAGCAGCTTAAACACCACCTGCCAACATTATCATGTAGTGTAACACTGTTCTCATGACCAGCTCAGCTACTCTCCTTCCAAACTCCCTTAAGCAAAATTTAAAGACTATTTTGGAAATAAAGCTATAAAGGATTGGAGGGCCTGGAATGCTAGAGTGAAGCTTATTTACTTAATTTTGGTATGTCAAGTCCTTCAATATTTCTAAAGCCAGGGTTGTAACTGCAAAACAAACAAAAAAAGAAAACTTGCTCCTTCATGATCTGGTTGGAAATACAACTGACATGAAGGAAACAGTTGAAGACTGTTCCAACAAGTACCCAGCTCCTACTATGTATCAGGTGCTATTCCAAGTCCTTTAACTTCATCCCTTGGGTGGTATTATTCCTAGTGGGCCAGCTCCCTGGAAAGTTGATGTCATTGTTCCTAGAATGAATGATCTCACAAGATAAAAAATGTGGCTGAGTCAGAGCAGTCCAATGGCTCCAACTAGAGGCTGTCAGCAGCTCAGGAGCATGGTCCGAGACAGAGAGCCTAGCAAAGGGAGGGAGGGGAGTTCAGCACAGGTGAAAACTCACCTCAGTAGGTCTCTTTCTCCATGGCTCAAGAGTTTGACAACAGTTACAACATTTAAAGTGGCAATACTAGGAGGTGGCTTTCAAAGAATAATCAATACCAGCAATCATTTTCTCTCGCTCCTACAATCCTCGTAAGATCTGTTCCTCCTTTTTAAGTTATGTTGTGCACTGAGTAATGTTTTTACCTACCTCTGCTGAAATGTTATGTAAATCACTTCTATGGATAAATATACAGATATATTGCCAGTGAAAAATCGGGCTAAAGCCTTAATCTGCTGCACTTCCACTGCACTAAAATATGCATAATTATTCCTGAAACACACTAGGCATTTTTGTAAACAATCCATCAGAGCAAAAATGAAAAACTTCACAAAATGGGTTTCTGTAAGTTTTTTGATAGTTTTTTTAAAAGAAATTTCTAAGCACTTTCAAAAATTTAAACACTCAAAGAATTTAATCACTTAGAACAGCAGTACTATTCCTTTATAAGTTTATAGACCATGCATTTATTTTGTGTTTAGGATGTACACAAGCATAGTAACCAAAAGAAGAGAAACAATGTAATGTATTAAGCAAGGCACACAGGAGGAAAAAAAAAAAGTGTCCTTTTTAGCTAAAAAGAAAACAAAAATTTTTCTGTTATCAAAGAGGAAGAAAGACACCTCTTAATAAGAAATATTTTCCCAGCAGTGAGCTTTGGGGGTAGGGAATAGACAAAGACCAAGTCAGAAAGTATTGCTATGACCCCTTGGAACAGAACTTCGATTTATGTAACAAGTCAATCCACTTACAGGATGTGCTTAACTTCACCTGTTGGGAGGTAGGTTCAGTCCTTTCTCCTTCGAATGAATGGGGAAGGCTATTAGCTCTCCAGCTGCCTCCCACCACAGGAATGTGTGCTATCAATCTAGAGTTATTTTGAAACCTACAGCACTTAAAAGAGCTGTATCAACAGGTTTCTCCAGCTCCCTAACACTGAGCCAATTATAAATGCTGAATGCAAAACTTGAACAAGTTCAACACCATCATAGGAATTCAAAACCAGCTCTAGATAGAGTGAGGGTATTTTTGTGTGTGTAAATAGAATCACAATTTATGTTTTTTATCACTTCAGCCTTTTGAGAACTACAGAACTAACAAAGGACTAGTTCCTCAGCTTAATACAGAGCACGTTTTAAGGAAAGCCTGGACAGAGAACTTTTTCCCAGATGGAGGTGCTAATGTGGTTTTCAAATTCAAAAAATGTCGTTCCAAGCAATGTAATAAATGCCAAGCCTTTGATTTATTTATTATCCAACACATTTCTATGGCCACTGCCCTTCAACACACATATTTATCTAGTCTCTCTAGGCTTTGGCCTGTATACTTTCCATTCTGTCTTTAAATAAAACTGCTTCCAGTTCCAGTGGTTGGTGAAGTGAAATACTCATCATAGAAGTTTCAACTCATCCAGCCCTAAATGCTAGGGGGAAGCCATAGGCAAATTCTAACCATATTTTAAATCTTTAGCTATGATTGTTAAACTGCAAAATGATAAGTATTTTTTTTTTCTTAGATCAACTCTTTTGGGTTGAAGCATTGATGTTCAGAACTTGGCTTGACGTATTTGCACAGCCATTTATCACTATTGTCATAGCATTTGCAATTTACAGTACTAGGTGGCTATACTTATGAGGGTCTATGGCTTGATAGAATTTGATTTATCATGAAGCCTCTCAAACTTCATGTGGCATGAACTTCATTGAAAATGACTAGAGTACGATTTCAAGCACTGAATGATTATGTTACAAAGAATATGTGTATTTCCCCATAACTAAACAAATAAGAACACAATTAAAAATAAGCCAATATCCTCCAAATGAACACTCAATAAAAAACAATCCTTAATGAAGGAAAGAAATGAAAACCTGTATAATAAAAAAATAAACTACTGAGCAAATAGCTTGCTAATTACCTTTCACTGACTATTTAACCAGTTTCTTAGATGATCTATATATCAAAATTAGAAAGGGATAGTGTCTAGATAATTTATTAATATAGATTTAGGACTTAGTGGAACAAACTTGAATGTCTGATGACTTTCCACATTTGAGGAAGCAAATTAAGTAGCAACAAAAGTTGAAAAATCTAGGGGAAGTGGAATAAGGAATCAAAAGATGAGATTCAGCGATTACTCGTAACTGCACAAAACAGTGAACACTTAAAGATACCTTTCACTGTTTTCCTCAGTCTTCCTGGGATTTGTTTAAGCATTGGGACCCTTCATGAAGTTAAAAACAGACAAACAAACAAAAAACATCCTTGTAGGAAAAATATTCAAAGTCAAACAAACTTCTTAGTGAAGTTGCCTCCGAAACTTGCATTTGACACTGAGTCTATAACTTCTTAAAGGGATATGACAAAGTTCTTTACTTTCTGGAGGGCATGGAGTATTTCCAAAAATGAGCTTAAAAGTCTGTAATCATGTAAGCATTACTTACTTGGCCATTGCAAATTAAGATGATCAACTGCCTCTACAAAATGGGAATTATGAGTTTCAGGTTTTATACTCACATGCCTATACATTTCCCTCCTTCCTCCCTTCTTTCCTTCCTTCGTCCCTTCTGCCCCTCTTTTTCTTTTAATTTGAGAACAGGATTTTTATTGTCCTTTAATTATAGTGTAAAAATAACCTGAAAAACTAATGTGGAGCAAGATTAACTGGAGCCTGCAAAACCTCTCCACAATTCTATTTATCACAATTCCACAGAGAGAGGGTCTGGAGAAAATTAAGAATCCACAGTAGATGACCGAGGCAACTTTACTTAAAATAGCCCAGTAATGGAAACAACACAAGTATTCACCAACAAGGAAGGGTAAAATTGTGGTATATCCACACAATGGAATACTATATAACAAAATAAATTTCTGATACATGGAACAATATAAATGAATCTCATTGACTTAATTCTGATCGAAACAAACTATACACCAAAAAGGACACAGTTTATGGCTCCATATATATCAAGTTTAAAGCCAGCAGAGTATTTAAAAGACAGGGGTTATTGATTGGGAGGGGATACCAGGAAGCCATATATGTGCTGAAAATGTTCTAGATCTTAATCTGGTTGAAATATGCAGGCTTGTCAATATATAAAAGTTAATTGAGCTACGCACTTTAAAATTTGTGCATTTTCCTATATGTATGTTATCTGCAATTAAACTTTTAAAAAATGAAATTAAAAGAAAATTCACAGCAGAGGAAGAAAATACAATTTAGGAAGCCTCCACCAAAATGCCAATGGCTTCAATGAAAGTGAGACAGTCCCAGTTTTAAAAATACAGAGAAATAACCCTTTACCAAGGGGATAGAAAAATGACCAATCTTTTCCTTTTAACATTTCCCAGCTCATTAGGCATAGATTGTTGTAGAAAGAGGAGAGGAATTAAAGAATGATTAAGCCTCTCCAAAAAGCTAGTAGAGTTTGAGGACTTCAGTTAAGTTTCAGAATTCCTTAGTGATCCTAAGGAAAATAGGATATAAAATCCCTTTTATATCCTTAATCCATTATAAGAGAGTACACTGATTCTCTTTTGAGGGAGATTGTTGCAAATCGTAACCAGGAAGACAGAGAGAAAACCAACTATTTGGGTTTCAGGCAGAGCATTCTGGCCTCAAGTGTACTTTATTGTTCAACAGAACAGGAAAGGAGGGAGGGCTGTGGGCAGGGTGCTGCTGTCCAGGAATGAAAGGTGTGCACATGGTTGGACTTGCCTTTGTGTTCTTTCTGTGAAAAACCACATGATGGATCTGGGAGATTGGGAGCAGATGAAAGAGAAAGCCCAATATTTATTTCTAGTCAGACTCTCTTGATATAATTCATGTGCTCTTCTTTTTCATAGAACCATGGCAAAGTGAATCCCTACTTCCTTACCCTTTTTTTTTTTTTTTCTCCAGGCCTTTTAGAAACACCATGAATTCTTTTGTCCCATCCTCCTCTCTCTGCACACTCACCAGTGCTGGCAGATCATTTCTAACAGCAGAGGCTGTGACTGGTGATGAATGTGTGGAAGGGCTGTGGCTTGGATCTTGAGCTTTGAGCTCTGGCATTCGGACATTGTCTCTGAAATTCTAACAAACAGATTGCTGCCTCTTTCACCACCCAAAGTATTGCCAATTACAACCTGGCGATATTTATGAAATTATTTTAAAATCCTAGACTAAAATAATGGAGAAAATTATGGACAATGCTAAATCTGAGAATTTCATTTAAATATGAGAGCAGAGGGGTAAACATTTAGAACCTATCTATGTGGTAGGTATTTTATATACATTATCACACTTAATCCTCTTGATATCTCTATAAGCTAAAAATTAGTACCCCTATTTTATAAGTGAAAGTCTCAGGCAACAAGCAACAAAATTATTAAATATGCACAGCCAGGGTTCAAGCCCAGGTCCATCTGACTCCCAAATCATTTGATCTTACTATTGCTTACGCAAGGTACTTAACTCAACACATGCAGAGCTTAACTATTCTTTCATCCTATGAAAAGAACATATAAGGCAAATTAAATCAGCTAAAATAGGTGGTAATCTCCTTGAGGGCAGAGGCTGATTACTCATCTTTTGAGTGGCCTGAAATAATACCTCGATGTGTTAGGTGTCTATTTCCAAATAGGTACGCATGAGATAGATGTTGATTGTTTTTTAAACAATCAACACAACACAACATACTTTCTCAAAGCATGTATAAGTATCTACATTATTGTCATTATAGATTCAAATACCTGCAGAAAAAAATTGACTCATTTAAGTAAAAAGTGAAGACAGTAAAAGGATGGTTAAAATGCCAAATGATAGCATAACCAAAATAAAGAACTTGTGTATTACATTTTCTGGTCTTTTAAGCTTTAAAGCCACCTTGGCTAACATTTCTGTTACACCAGGAATAACAAGCAAAGACAGAGCCTTTCATGGTATAACTGACCAAAACGTGGAATCACTTCAAAGAAAAGAACATGCAGATACAAGGTGTTCTGCTTACACAAGATGAAACCTAAATGGCAGATTAAAATCCAACTGTTAGTAAAATTACACTCTGATGACCAGTTCTTTACAACAAAGAATCTGAAAGCTGACTGAATACATTTTCTTTACAGGACTTTTCTCCCTCATTTCATTTCAGTTTCTCCAGGGGGAAGAAAAGCACTGAACAAGATTTAAATTCTTAATGCTGAAAGTGGTTGATTTACTTTTAAATTAAGTCAGAGTTTGTTACTGAAAGAATTGCATCTGTGTCTTTAGTTGCTGCATTGTGAATGAGTCTTTGCAGTTTAAGACATGCAGAATTCCAAGGTGATGTGCTCTGTTATTTGCTTTTAACTAGTAAAACTTGCAGTTTGCCGGATGTTGGGTAATTCAGAATTTAAAGTTATATCACAGAATAAAAGAACTTCTTATAAAGGCTCATTAAGCTTTCAGGTAGACTTATCAAAGTTTTCAGGATTGTGATTGCTGTGTTCCTGCTCCACAATTCTCTAGGATGAGTTTGCTTACAATCCTAACTGCACTTGTAAGTGATCAGTTAATCTCCATTAACAATCAACATGTCTGGTTAGGTCCATTTGTGAGATTACAAGAATAAATAGTATTTCTTTCTTTCTAGATTTTGTCTCTATTATTTTGTTCATGTTAGTTATTACAGTAAACAAAAAGTCCTGAAAGTTTAATAATGTGTATCTATACACTATAAATGTTTTCTTCATTACTTGAAATGTTTTCTCTTATTTTTTACTTTTATGATTCTCCAACAATGTTAGAGCAGTCATTACTTGTCAAAAGGAATATCTACATTGGCTAGTTTTTTTTTCCTTTGGTTTTTTTTCCCCTTTTTGGGCTAAATACCTCTTTTCAGCCATTTTGGGTTATCTTTTATAAAAATCTTCAACTGACCACTACATAAAATCCTTTGTCCACATTATGGTTCTTAAACCAGTCTGTATTGGCACATAACTCTCCCTCCTATTCTTGCTTCTCCATTTTTAATGCTTTCTTAGGCTCAACATTTTCTTGATTTTAACTCACTTTTTTTTTCTATTCCTTTGTATTAATTTATGTATTTCTTCCTTTTGATTGGTAGTCACTTTATTCTATTTTAAAGTCTTGAAAGTTTTTACTTTTGGTCCCCAGTGAATCCCCTAGTGATGCCAATTCATTAATACACCAAAGGTTTATTGCATGGCACACTCCTCTAATGTGACTCTCTGGCGTGTGTGTGGCGGGGAAGGAGGGGGGCAAATCTGTCACTCATTGTATAGATCCTTGTTTGGCTGAAATGAAAATGAAAATGTTCAGCTGTTTAGCCAATACATATACTTTGCTAAGTAACTATGCCTTTTTTTTTTTAATGGTAAAACGAAAAACAAAAAACTTACCCTTTAAAGAAGATTTCAATAGATGATATAGGACCTTTACCAATTTATTTCAGCTTACTCCAATTCAGGTAGCAGTTATAGAAACCCGTCAGGTCCCGAAGCTCTGGAGACCACACATGGAAGTTGTTAAAGCAAGTCCTTCCTCCTAAATTTACCATCATTTAGATTCGTTGAAGTGCTAAGGTTTCCAAACCCCAAGCTTTATATAAGGTGTTTTCCTTGAAGAGTGAGTGGTAACTGTTTTCCCCAGCCAGCAAGGATCTTAGGTTTTCCCTTTTAAGCTTCGGGTTGTTCTTCAATTAATCTTTTTATGTTGTAAAACCCTCAGGGGGTTATATCCGACTTCCATATTTAATGTCTTTTAATTCTGCCAGTGATGATCTATATATACATTCATGAGCTCATCTTCCCCTTAGGACTTACACAGGTAGCAGAGATTAAATTGGCATGCTTTACTACTTCCTGGCAAATGCAAGTCTGACTTCATGAATACCTTCATTTCTGTGCTTGCATCTAAAAGTTTCTGAGAGAGTGAGATTACTTGATTAAATAAATAAAATAAGGTCTTTTGGACTGATCTTTTTGTAACACGATGACTAGAGTAAACTGGCAACATCCTGGCTTTCCCTTTTTTATTTACATGCTCCCCCTCCAACTTTTTTAGTCTTGTGAGTAATGCCTTTGAAATCTGGAAAGGTTTGTATCACTTTCTCGTAGCCTGAATTATGCCCCTATCCTACCAGGGTATATGAGTATATTTTACAAACAGTTTGTCTGTTGTACTGAACCTAAGCAAAACAATACATTTTGCATTTGAAGAGAAAGAAAAGTATTTTCCCTTCCATTACTCTCTTCTTTTGGAGACAGAAGTGGGAATGGGAGACATGTGAGTAGGAGAGGCAATGACCCAAACAAAACCCAGTGAAGCTTGAGTCAACTGTGTGTGCCACCTTCCAGGAGGTCATGGTCTGAAAGAATTCTTAATTGAAATGATATCGTGTACCACCTCCTTTCACCACCTTCTCAAATATTCCACACTCCTCCCCCAGCTGCTATCTCCTCCCTCATTTAAATAATTGTCCTCCATAATATAGTCATCTCTGTATTGACTCATCTCCCCATTAGGAGAGATGCTGCTCTTTGTACTCTCTGCCTATAGACTATAACCTGGTCCTAGGCTTTCGATAAATGTTTGCTAAATTGAAATAAATTGCTTGGCCTTGCTCAGAATCACTTTTTTTAGCACATAGAAAAAGCTTATTTCAGTTCATACCTTCATCTTTACCGCACGCTATTAAGGTATAGTGACCAAACACAACCTAAAGAAAAGTAACATGGTTGAAATTACAGCATAAAAAAATTTAATATTTTTTTCTGATAGAGTTCAACATGAGCCATTCTTAATGTTTGGTGGTGTAGGCCTCAGGATGCAGGCAGAAATGTTTTTCTGATTTTAATATCTTTCTGGCTAGCGTGGGTGATACTCAAGGGTAATTAAAATACATTAAATGCAACTTTCACAAGTTTACAAAATTAAGCTTAAACTTGAGCTTGTCTTCAGCCATATCTACATAGTGCACAGGATCATAAAAAAATTTGGTGAATCACTGACTGGACTGTATGTCTCCATGTGACCTCACATGCAGATCTGGATGAGCTACAGACTAAGTTGCCTCTGTTTTTTCATCTGCAAAATTTGTCTGGCTTAGGGGAGGAAGAGACAGAGAAGTACAAATAACAAACAGTGCAGTGCTTCTCTGTACCCTACTTTGTGCATATGTTCTCGAATATGCAAGGTCAGCTACCAAACTAGGAGCAGCGAAACAAAGGAAAGAAAGCACACGTCCTCTTGGTAGGAGGGTGGTGTGTCAGGTTGGTTTATGAAAGGATATTAGGATTTTAAACAGAAGATAAAAATATTCCATTATATTTGGATCTTGTTATAAATAATTACAATTAGATTTTTAATTTCCTGGAGTCAAGTTATTTATTTTTACTTCCTCCTATCACCAAGGCCTTCAACACGTATGTTTAAATGGAGAATTTTAAGTTATAATGCATTTGCATATTTTGAATTGCTACATATATCTTAAATAATTACCATAACGTACCTAGCAAGTAAATAGATAGCATAAATATATATGAAATTGGTTATAAAATTTTTTTTGATCACTTGGGATGAGAAAATGTAATAAATATTTCTGATATTAGGTTCAAAGAGCAGTTCCTTATGCTTTTTGGGGGATGTAGCTGACATTCCCAAACTGCCATGACTGTAGTTTCAAAACTAAAAGGCTTAAGAAGGATGCCATTTTAAGGGATCATTAAAGTTTTGGAGGGAAAGATCCCACCAGAAACTGAGCATTATTTACTATTGAGCTGTATCACCAGACTCCTCACACCTTGCTGAGGGTGAGAAACAGCCTGCATCTGTCCAGGAATGTGGAAACTACATGATAGGTAGCTCTCTTTGTGTGGAGAGCAAGCACTAAAACAGAAGCAAAATAAGGCAATGGACATGGCGGCTGTGATTTACTAGATTAGGACACTGGCAGAACCAGAAATCCTCTACTGCCTGCAAAGACCAAATGTAGATTGGGCCATTAGACCCAGGCTAAGGGAGCTTCTAATAGGCACTTGTACTTTGCATCTATTGCTCTGTCTGTGTTCTAGAGAAAGGTGCGTTTGATAATGTTTGAGAGGGCGATATTTGGTGTCGGATAGACTTGGGTTTGAGTCCTGCGTTGTCATTTATTATGTTAGTTATATAACCACCACCCCATACCCAAGTCTCAGTTTTCTTATTTGTAAAGTGGAATAATAATTATACCTACTTCATAGAGTACTTGTTGTACAGGTTGGATGACATAATGTATGTACATATATTTCTTAGCACAATGCCTGGCATTCTCAGTGAATGTCAACTAAAAATGAAACATCAACTGCTCAGCCTCTCTTTTCTGTAAAAAGGTGGGAGTCAAATAAAGTCTATATAGTATGAGATATCAAACAGTTTGTGTGTCTCTGATCAAGGGCTGCTGTCCACCCTGTCTTCTTGTTATTTTAGATCACTTTCAGATCTCCTCCATCCTTGCAAACATCAGAGGTTTCTAAAGACATTCCTTCATTCAACAAGTATTTAGTAAGTGCCAACTCTGTGTCAAGTAGCAGCTATGTCAAGTAGTGTTGGGGGTGTATTGGTGAACACCTCATGGAGATAGTTGAAAAGATAAGTAATAAACAAGATAAACACACAAATACAGTAATTGTCACTTGTCTAAAGAAACAGAATGCGACTCTACTCTAGATTGATTAATAAGGGAAGATCTCTCTGAGGATGGGAAACTTCAGCTAAGAGGCCAAATTTAAGAAAGAGCAGAAATGGTTTCTCTCCACATCTGATGGCCTCTCTCTGCAGCGCATGTGACAATTGCCAGCCTTTCCTGTCCTGTAACTCCCCTGTAGTTGCTAGCTATCACAATCCAGAGGTGATCACAAGAGATATTTAGGACTATCTCTTGCCAAAAGTGATTCTAGGGTTGTGGTCATAGTTGTAGCCACAAGGCAGACACACGAACACTTGTGCGGCTGTTATTACATAAGGCCACTAGACAAGCCGAGTGCCTGGGCATAGGGCTGCATCCGCCTGCCTCTGAAGAAGAAGCGCTTTTTTTACTTCACACAACTAGAACTAGCCATCGGCCGTGTGAAGCCTCAAAATGAAAGCAGACTCAAAAACCAGTGAAAGGTTTTTCAAAAGCAGACTGGCACTGGGGACTCCAAGTACCATCCCAGAACAAGCCAATTCCTAAGTATAGGTGACACAGAGGACCCATATTACTGTAGACCTGCACCAGGATTCATAACCCACTTTTCAGAAGAAGCTTATATTTCCTCTTCTTGGCATCAAGGGGTTCAGGGATTGTGCTGGTTTTCTAGCTGAGTTAAGTATTGAGGGCCCGAGAGGCCAGGGCAACAGTAACTTACACCCCCTCTGCCCAAGTCCTCACACAAACCACTTCCTCCAATCACTGCTCCCATAAGGGACCTCTGTCTGGCAAAACTGGTCCCCAAAGCTGTGACCAATGGCCTCCTTCTCAGGCTCTCAAAACTGAGCAGTTCTTGTTGGATTTGCTCCTTCATACCAGAGCAGAATCATTCTTTCTGATCATCTAAAAGCAAGCCACAAAGAATTCCTTTGTGGAAGTAATAAAAGAAGAAATAGTCAGAAGGAAAATGTAGGAGACCATGACCTAAAGACAAGAGTATGTCAAGTTATGTGTGAGTACTCAGAGCAGTATCTAATTAAAATTGTTGGGGGGGGGGGAGGGCGGGGTAGAGGAAAGTTTTTATAGAGAATTGCGTTGAATTAGTTTCAATAGGTTTAACCCCCCCAAAGTCCACATATAACATTTTCTTGGCTAGCTTTCTTATGTATTAACACTTAATATTATGAAAATAAATTCTCAGGCTAAGACATGTTTTGGCCTAATTAGCAACCCCTTAGACTAGCAAACAGGAGTCTGTGATTTTAAAGATAGCATTTAAACTTAAGGTGAGAACTAACAAAACTGGCCAGACTTGATTTCTATCAATGTTTCCTTAGAGGCAGTTTAAAAAGAAACAGAAGAAAAAGGTATTAGTCTCTCAGAGAACTGAAGTGACAGAAAACTGAGCTGGGCATTCATAGTGCACAAATTTTATGTGGATTTAGATGCATTAATAAAGAAAAAATATAACTCATTACTTTTGGAGACTACTCGAGTTACAACTCGAGTTAATAAATTTCACAATTACAAAGCAGTTACAATCCCCATCCAGAAACCCTGGTTTTCTGGCATGCCAGTGTATCTACAGTAATTCTAAGGAGTGTTGTAAAAGTCTCAAAATAAAACTAATGTTGATTTGCTTAGATTTTGAAAAAGAAATAAATATGAAATACAATCATTGGGGGGAATGGTAAGGCTACTCTAAAAAGATTGATAATCTGGGTGGCAAGTACTACCATTTTTATTCTTGAGTCACAAACATAACTGGTAACTCTTTTAAAAGAGCCATGCAAAGTGACAAATGTTTTGGAAAGGTAGAGTCCATCAATTTTTTTTCAATCACTAAAGAATGTACTTAAGATATAAAAAATTCAGTGCCACAGTCTCTCTTTCTTCTGGCTCCCTTCCATTCCCATCCTCTGTTGTCCACCGCAATTAAATTTTTATTGACTCTCCTTAAATATATTTAAGTTCTTTTTCTCAGGATGTTTTCTTTCAAAACATTATTGAAAGACAGTTTACATCTAGAAAGAAATAATCAGCAATGTCTTGAAGTTTGAATAACTAGGAATACACAGTAAATCCTGCAGATTTAGAAATGACATAAAAGGGAAGACATGCAATCTAAATGGCCTTTCAACTTCCTGGTCATGTGCGATTGTTTAGATGCTAGCGAAATAGATGCACTGGTTAGATTTGAGATTACTCTTCAGACAGTCCACTACGTAGAATTCTGAGTGGAGGATAAAAATAATAATTATAGTCATGGCATAGATGTATTCATTCATTCATATGATAAATATTGATAGGGAACCAAAAGGTACTCAGGATGCAGTAGTAAACAAAAATTATCAGTACTATCAGCCTACTTGGTCTAATTGACAAATACAGAGCACTCTACCCAGAAATAGCAGAATCCCCCCCTTTTTTTCCCCACACTACATTGAACATTCAAGAAGATATGTCAGATTTTGGGCTTAAAATAAATCTCAGTGAATGTAAAAGAATTGAAAATAAAAAACTATGCCTCTGACTAAAATGTAAGAAAAAAAGAAATCAGTTTTCTTCCCACATGGAAAAAATCTTCAAATACTTGGATTAAGCAACATACTTCTAAGTAACGCATGATAAAAAGAAGAAAAAACTTTGAACTGAATAAAAGTAACACAACACAGCAAAATGAATGTGATGTAGCTAAAGTAGTGTTTGGTGAGAAATTTGTAATACTAAATGCTTATGTTAGAAGAGAAGAAAAATCTAAAATAAATTATCTAAGCTTTCACATTAAGCAACCAAATTAAGAATTAATGATGGATGCCTATATGCTACATTAAAGAAAGAAAAGAAAGAAAGAAGACCAAATTAAAACAAAAGGTAAATAGAAGGCAGAAAAAAGATAAAGAGCAGAAATCAGTGAATCAAAATAGACCACGGAAAGAAAAAAATCAGTGAAACTGTCTTTTCAAATAATGTAAACATCTTCATTCATTAGGGAAATGTGAACTAAAATCACAAAAATTACCACTATAAAAATATTGATAATACCAAGTTTGGATAATTATGTAGAACAATTGAAACTCTTATAAATTGCTAGTGGAAATGAAAAATGGTGAGCCACAGGGGAAAACAGCAGTTCCTTAAAAAGTTAAACATATATTTACCATATGACCCAGCAATCCCTCTCCTAGGTATCTATCTACCCAAGGGAAATAAACACTTACATTCACACAAAGACTTGTATGAGAATGTTCATAGAAGCTTATTTGTAACAGCCAAAAATTAAATATCCATCAACTGGTAAACCAATAACTGAATTGTGATAGACTCATACAATGGAAAAACATTTCACAATAAAAGGAATAGACTACTGATACATTTAACAATAAAAAAGAATAAGCTACTGAACATGGACAAAAATCTCAAAACATCATGCTGAGTGAAAGAAGTCAGAGACAAAAGAATACATACTGTATGACTCCATTTATGTGAAATTCTAAAAAGGCAGACTAGTGACAAGGAGATGAGTGGGCCTTCGGGGCTGTGATGGGGTGGGGGAGACTAACTGCAGAGGGCAGGAAGGAAGTCTTTGAGGGTTATGGAAACGTGTTGATTTAGGTAGTGGTTACAGGGCTTTATACATTTGTCATAACTCTTCCAAACGTACACTTAAAATTATTGAATTTTATTGCATTTAGAAATATACTTCAAGAAAACTAAAAAAATAGAAGCTATATGAATGACAGGAAAAATCCAGTCTAATCAAAGGTAGCTTTTTTTCCAACAAGTTGCTATGTTAATTTCTGTCATGCTAAGGAAATCGACCAAATCCTATCACTCTTGAAAGAGAATAAAACATCAGCATATTCATATGTAGAGTTGAAATAACACAATTACTAAAAGAAATACAATGGGAAAAGCAAACAGAAAAAAATGACTTTGGTATAAAGCATTTAACACAGTAAGAAAAAGTAAACCAAGGGAAATAATGTTGTTCAAAAGTCAAAAAGAATTGTTCATGTCAAGAGAGAAAAACTTTTTTTAATCTTTTGATCAGGAGGCAGCATAGAAAAGTCCAATAGGATGAACAGGGCTCTGTGGGCAGACTTAGTGTTGGGGTTGTGGCTGCCAAGAAGTGTAGGCCATTTCCAGAAATCAAATTCTAGATCATATAAATGTATTGTTTAGAGATCTGCTATTAAGTCTTTTTTCACAACAAGCCTTTTGCTTCAGAACAAGCTTTTTGCTTTTGCAGAACACTTGACCAGCCACCATACTCATATTCAAGAGCTTTTGTCTTCCATTCCAGTACTAAAATTGTGTTCCTCTTTTCAGCAAGTAGACCTGCAACTCTGGCAATTGGAGGTTCCCTGCAGATTCACACAGTTATCCTAACTTGTCTTGTATCATATTACTGATCTGCTGGGTCTGTTCTGCTGCGCATGTCTGGGGCAGACACAGCTGTTATAAAAGAAGACAGAAGAAATCTAAAAGCCAGTGTGTTGACTTAAGGAATTTCATTTTCTCCTTAAATGTAGGTATCCTTTTAACCTCGATCCACTGTACCAAAACTTTTCCCTCTATTTCTCAAACTCATTAAAAGGAGGCACTAATGTAGCAAATGATTTTTTTTCATACAGAGTGATTTTGATGGATACTCATTCCTGAAGTACCTGATGTCCTAAATATTTAAGGGCAAAAGATTCTGAGAAGGTATGACTTTGGAAGAGTGCCCCTCACGTCCAGTGAAAAAGAGCACATTCTGCAGAGCACTGCAGAGCATGCACAGAAATAAAGAATCCTGGTGCAATGAAACCTTTTTCCCAGCAGTTTGTGAGGTTTCTGAGTACCTTTGGCCATTTGTGGGGAATGGCATAAAGATGAGGGTTTATCCTTTACCTGAGTCCAGTGGAACTGAACAGCCCACTGCACTGATGGGCAACAGGTTTGAAAAGGGCAAAGTGTGCCAGAGGGGAAGCCAAATGTGGGGCTGCAAGACAGTGTTAAAGCTCAGCTTCTAGGAGCCTCTCCTCACAGAAGTACCATGATGATGCTGAAGCCAGCTCCTCCATTGTCTGCCCAGAGAATGCTCTCCAGAGGCTAAAGGGCCAGGGCATCCAATGTTTCAGCTGTGAAACCCAAATTAAATGTGTTCTCAGCTAAGGCCATATTTCTCATTCAACTGAAGTATCATGACTGCTTCGCGTGAGATGTGTCTCAACAGAATTGTTCACAAGTACTAAACCTGGCATAAATGTACTTAAGTTTACTTAAAATATACACAAGAGTGGATTCCTAGTCTCCTTGTTTTCAACTGCATTCTACAAATCTGAGTGTGAAACCAGTCAGTGGATAGTGGGAATTACGTATCACCTTGGCCACAGCCCATGTAAATATTACCCAATATGTGCACCAGGAGAAAGATTGAGAAGCACTCCCAAAAGTCAGTGGTACAATTGTAAATCCAATTGTTCTTTTTAAAAGAGATTTGCTAGGACCCAAGAAAAAGTACTACATTTTCCAGACTTTAATAGTGAGACAAGAGATTTGGCTAAGTTAGAATCACTAGATTTTTAATTCAAAAGAATACTTTTCCTCTGTTTAAAGAAAGCGGGTTATCATTTGTCCAGAAAGGAGCTTCTTCAGTTAATCAAAGATGAAATGAAGTCTCAGAAGGCACAATCTAAATGCTTCCTTCCTTTTATCACTTTCCCAGCACATTCAATCCCAGACAGCTTGACAAATAAGGTCAGAATTTGAACTTGCACACACTGATCATTAATTCCTCTGAAAGAAAATCACTGATCAAGTGGGAGTGTCTCCACAGTTTCCATGGTGTTGAAACTAGGGCATTTTGGTTTCTTATATGAAAAAGGAAACCTAACAGAAAATATCATTGGAAAGTTTTCCTTTTTCTCTAGAAGAGATGACTTAGAAGCGTTACAATAGCCCTTATTTTCTCTTGGTGTATCTTCTTGGCACTCCTCCCGTTGAGAAATCTAGTCTCTGAGCATTTTCAGGCTTCTATAGGAGGACAATAAACTCTTTATGAGAACAGCTCTCATTAGTGGAGAATTAATGTAATTTGATTGATCCTTTATATTTAGATAACCCAGGCTGCAACCCTTTACAGAAAATCTTAGCCAACCTCTCATCTAAGTCATGACTTAGATGAGAGGTTGGCTAAGATTTTCTGTAAAGGGACAGATACTAAATATTTGGGGCTTTCCGGCCACATGGTCTCTGTGACACCTATTCAACTCTGCCCTTGTGGCAAAAAGCTGCCCCAGACCATGCATAAGCGACTGTGTTTGACTATGTTCCAATAAAACTTTACTTGCGCCAGAAATTTGAATTTCGTATAATTTTCACGTCATGAAATATTTTTTCTTTTGATTTTTTTAACCATTGAAAATGTCAAAACCATTTTTAGTTTGCGGGCTGTGGAGAAACAGGTGGTGAACCTGATTCACATTCAGGTAGTAGATTGACCTTTGTCTTAAAATCACACTAAACCACAGTCCATCTCGTAATTGCTGTAAAAAGGCAAATCACCAGGCCCCACACCAAGTGTAAATAATTATACTTGACCCTTGAACTAAATGGGTTTGAACTGCACAGGTCCACTTATACACAGATGTTTTTCAAATTACTACTGTAAATGCATTTTCTCTTCCTCATGAGTTTCTTAATGTTTTCTTTTCTCTAGCTTACTTTATTGTAAGAATTCTGTATATATACATATAACATGCAAAATATGTGTTAATTGACTTTACGTTATCAGTAAGGCTTCCAGTCAACAGTAGGCTATTAGTAAAGTTTTGGGGGAGTCAAAAGTGATACATGGATTTTCAACTGCTTGAGGGGTTGAGACCCTAACCGCCTGAAGTTGTTCAAGGGTCAACTGTAAATAGTAGTTTAGGCCTACTTACATACTGCATTGTTTGGATTCAGCCTCAGGAATCCCCAAGAGACTGACTGCTTGAATCGTGGCTTCTCACAGTTTTCCAGAAAGTACTAATAGTGAGAATCATAGCGAGGTCTGGGAGGTAGTGCAAAATTGTCCTGCCCTGAACAGGAAACTTCTTTCTAGTTCTGTGTTTTGTTTTAAACATTGTTGTGAATTTGGCATTCTAGTTCATAATTCCTTTTCTCACAAATGTCCTAGTAAAGGTAAAGCTCCAGGAAGGCATGCCTGTTTGTACAGAGCCCCGTGTCTCCAAGGATATGGTACTCGAATCTGAAAAACCAAATAAGCAGGCTTGGATACTACCATCCTCAAATGAGAAATTCGGTAAAAATGTAGTTTCAGAATGTCATATAGTTAAATGACTTCTACCAAAAAAAAATTGTTCTGAAAGTAAACTGCTACAATGAGACCTGGTGTAATTCAAATCTTCTGTTAAAAAAGGGGAAAACTGTATAAAGTTATTAATACATAAAAGCAATGACTTCAAATTGAAAAGAATATAGAACAGCAGCAGGATCAGATCCACTGAAATGCAGTCCTCCATAGTAACACCAAGGCGAAAACAGAGAAGCTAATAACTGAGAGAAATTTCTCTTATAGCATTAATTCTTATGAGACTGTGCATATTTAAATTACCAAAGGGCTCCAATTGTTTTTTGACTTTCAGATTCTTTCTTTTACTCCTACTGTGCGGTGTGGCTTTTCTTTTCTTTGCCTGCCTCCCCCATCTCCAATCCCTCTGTGATTTAGCAAGATAGCAAAATTTACCAATTAACATATTTCGTTTGTTTTCTCCCTACACCCTACTCTCTGAAGAGTCCAAACCAAAATCTAAAATCCGTTTCAATGTACTTCCAAAAGATTATTCTCTTACGCTTTTAATGCAAGCACTTGCTATCCTTTTTAAAGAATGTAACCCAAAATTGCACCCTGAAGCTGACAATATAGTTTTATACCCTAGTGAGTTACCATGACAACACTCAGTTTTGGTTCTGGAAAGCAGTGACAAGAGGTTCATCCTATTTCCATCACTGTTACACAGCCCCATCCTGCCCTTTGAGTCCTATCAGGAGGAAGATCAGTGCTAATTCTTTTGCTTCGATTTATTTCTTTGAAGAGATGAGATTGAAGAAAGAGGCTACCTTGTCCTTGAAATGATTGCAATCACGGAAAGAAACCTTGCCAAAATCCCAGAGTCAGCATTTTGCTTTGGAAGGTAGTTTTGATTTGGCTTTCCAGTTTTTCGTACCTTTTTTCTTTTTAACATGATAGGTATGGTTACAAATCTAGAGTGATGTTTTACAATATAGGGTGCCTCACCTTCACAGCTTTGCAAATGCAGCTAATGACTCACTTTGGAAGTTTGCTGTTTTACCTTGAGAAGAGTTTCGAATCTGACTGGGTACAGCAGCAGATCAGTGCATGGCTTTTATCTATACACAAACCAGATTCCTAGTTGAAAGCAAAACAATGTCCTTCTCTCTTCCCTCCATGCTCCAGATCTTCAGGTAGCATACACATCTAGCAATGACTGGTAACTAAGCTGTCAAGACATGTGGACGAAAATAGGGTGAACCAGAAATAGTTCATCTCTAGGCCAGGGATCACACTTAATTTGTTACTATAAGAAAAGGAATGAAATGCCAGCCAACATTGGAATTTTTGGAAGGCTTTTGGAATCAAGTACATTTACTAGAAGGTCTAGATAGCCTGCAGATACTTCATTTTAGAGTTCTATAAAAGTGCTTAAAATGTAGGGATTCAAACAGTGCAAAATATATCTTTGTCCACCTTAGTACTGCAGTTTGTAATCGGGGACGTGCTGACAAGTAGCCTGAACACTTCTGTCTGCTGTTTTCCTTCAGGCCCTGCATCCAGTGAGGGCTGTGTCTGTGGGTCACCTCTCACACGACTGCCCTTCAGGCCAGGAAACCTCACACATTTGAGTTTCACTGCAAACTCAGGTAGTTGGGCTATTTACTTATTGCAGGGTAATGCTTGCACTGCCTGAGGTACCCTAGTAAGAAATTCTATGACACACAGCTTTACTACTTCTTCCACTACGAGCATTTCAGCGTTGGCCATGGAGAATTGAAAAGTACTCTTGTTTGTGTAATTAAAAAAGAGGGAAATTGGGGGTTGGAAATAGAAAACCAAGCTGAAGAGGATGGCACATAAGCAAAAAGAAAGGAAGCTTAAGAGGTAGAAGAAATTCCAAGCCTCTGAGGTGCATTTGGATGGAGTCCTGAGTAAAGTAGTAATTGAGATTTGAGTCAAACAGTCTAATGGCCTGAGCTTCAGTGTGAGGTTATCAAGAAGAGAGTTTAAGATTAGAGTACCAAAAAAAAAAGAAAAAGAAAAAGATGAGAGCACCATAGGCTTTAGAGAGAATTGAAAAATATCTACATGGCTATATGGATTAGGTTAAATAACGATAATCCAGAATTTAATTTTTTTAATTATTAAAATTATTATGGTAAGACAGGATTGGGATCAGTGACCAAATATTGGGATCAGGTACCAAAGATGCAAAAACAAACCACCATCAATCACTCCAGTCAGCAGAAGAAAAACAAAACTCCTCAATGTTCACATTACCTGGGACAAGACAATCTCATTAAAGCTGTAGAACTGAGACCCTGAATACTTTTGAGCATACAGTAAAGTACAGTAAAAACAAATAACCCTGCAAACATCCATTTTTACTGATGTGTCACAAATAGGTTTATTTAGTGTGCTCATGTCATTGCTTTGTTTCAGTAAATGGCAACACAATCATCAGGGCATCTACAAGACTACTCCTGATCTTCATTCCCTGAACGCTATTTCTCCTTAAGGTTTTAACCTTCTAAATACGTTGTTGCTAAGAGAGAATAAACTTGGGATGGGCCTCCTACTCTGGGGAGCTGAGAGTATTTCAAATTATAAGAGGATTTGCATCAACAGAGTTAACTAACACTTCAGGCCTTCCAATAGCCTGGAGTCTGGAGTCTGAGCTTCTATCCCAGGGAGTGGACACCCCCTCCATACACTTTACAGTTGGCATTGACTACTGATCTGTCTGGGCCTGTAAGTAATTTTCTTGTATCTTTAAAACTGTACCCTTGGCTCAGCTAATCTGAAGGTGCAACATATTAAAAAAAAAAAAAAAACAAAACAAAACAAAAAAAACTTTAAGAGCACAAAGCAATTCCAGCAGAGAATATATAACATAAGGCAGGATTTGAAAATTTGTTACAGATCCAAGTCCAATATTAGTTCCCCAGGAAACACAAATACTACTTAATGACCTGTCTTAGTCTTTGTGTTTGTATTCTCTCTCTCTTTTTTTATTAGTTTCAGGTGTACAAAGTAACGTAATAGGTAGATATTTACACCACCACCCCCCAAGCTACTACCCTTCTGACTTGTTACATAGCCGTTACAATACCATTGACTATCTTCCTTACGCTGTACTTCACAGTGTTTGTATTCTTTGCTTCTTCCACTTTTAAGGCCAGCCTTATGGAAACTGCATATGCTTTTTAAATGTCTTAAAGTGCATCGTTTACACTATGTGGACATTTATCTGCATTTACTTTCATTGTCTATTATCCTTCCTAACTTCCAATTACCATTTAACATTCCATTTCATCATTGCATAAATGTTTTACAATTCAGATCAGTTTTTCTAATTGAATGGTTTTGAATAGGAATACTTTTAGTGTTCAGTTTGTCCATTGATTTTTCTGTGTATGTTCCCTGATGTCATTCAAGTATTTTGGCATTAATGATCAATTCAAAGAGATAAGGTCATGCTAGTATATTTTTTTTCTTTAAGATGTATATATCTCACTTATTTAAAAATTTACTAGTTCAATTTTCTGATCAGCTTAAAAATCTTTGCTGACCAAATTGCTTATTTTCTGACTAAATTACACACAAACCTCGGACTATGTATCAGGCTGTAAAGTGACAGGCTGTAGTGTGTTTGTTTACTGGGCAAATGACTTGATATTATGAACAATCAACATATACATGTACCGCTATAGGTGGATACACTAGGAGTTAAAAAGATCATTTTGTTGTTTCCGTATTGAAAAGTTATCAGGTGAAGGAATTCAGACATGCCATCCAAAATTTGCCACTTTGGTGTATTATTTTGATTTGCAGGCAGTTGAGAAATAGCAGATTCATGAAGGGCTGTTGGACCGCCCCCTTTCTATCTAAAAGCAGGTCACAAAATTTCCAATGAGAAAGGCGGCCCCTTGTACCTGAAAGACAACATCCTTATCACAAGACTGGGAGTCCTTAATGGAACGGACCTGTAAAAACTGACTAAAATAACCCTTATCTTCATTAGTCCCCCCACCCCCGTAATTATTAGTCACTGTCCCACAAGTTACTTCCCCTAGCCCAAGATCCTTTGTCTTGTCACATCCCCACAATTTATCGTTCTTTGTGAAAAAAGTTATATAAGCTTTTGGACCTAACAACTTCAGGTCTTCATTTTCCATCTGAAGGCTCTCATGTACATTAAAATAATTAATTAATTATCATATTTTTCTCCTGGTAATCTGCCTTATATCAGTTTAATTCTTAGGCCAGCCACAGAACCTAAGAGGGTAAAAGTTTTCTTCCCCAACACAGCAAAGTTCACACACACACACACACACACACACGTAACATACACACACACACTTCTGCACATTACATCATATAATGTTGCCTGATAATTGTGTCATATAACCAACATTCTACATCATACTTGAATCCAGATGCTCAGAACTGAAGGAAATCTTGAGAGGTTTAAATAAAACCTATTATCTATGTCTTATTTGGTTCTTCACAATTACAATTATGTAGACCACACTATTGACTCATAAGATCTTGGATGAACATTTCACATTACTTAGATGGCAAAGAACCAGTCACCTGAGTTTTGTTTGGTCTTATAATGATTTCTTTTTAAAAACACAGATCTAACAATTTACAGCTTCAAATGAATGATTCCCTGTGTATACCACAAACGTCAACAATTTAATTTTCTATGTGCTAAACATTTACATTCTTCTCTATAGTTAGTTCCTAGATCTGTTGCTTTGCTCAAGAGAAAGGGATTGGAAGAGGGAAAGGAACAAGGTAATGAATCTCAAGATCAAAGGTGGCAAATTTCTCCTTGGATCGTCAGTATCTATTATGCAGAAATTCAAGTTTATATCTTTTTAAAAAAGTATCACTAATACCCCAAAAGCACTCTCCTTTCCTTAAATCTTGGTCAAGTGCCATCACCCCACAATACCAGATTCAAAAGTTTAAATAGTAAGGAAATACACAGGCACGTGAGAGAAGCATTAAGTAACCTTCCCAAAGCCTTGATAATAATGTCTTAAACCTAAGGTGGGTTGAACATAAGAAGACTTACCCTGACAACAACTTTTCAAGGTGCTTTAGGTCCAAAGAAAAAGGATGCAATTGTGCTCTCCCTTAAATACATTTTCTTCTATTATTGGTCTGTGAGACAGGACGAGAAGTCAAAATGGTCTCAGTTGCAGTCAAAAGTACAGTATTCCTGTGATGGTCTTTTGGGAGGGGTTTACTGTTTAATTAGCATCAGAATAGCTCCTCATCAAATCCTAATCCACTGCATATTTCTAGCTTTTGTGATTTTTATAGGCCTGTTAATTGTCTTTGTTTTCCTTAGCACAGATCTTGTGTTCCTCAACTTCGAAACTTCACTTCATAGTTTTATCAAATTCTATAGAACTCTTATTTTATATTTGAGATACAACCGAACTGAAGATTTATACCTTTGAAGTGATGAGTCTCAGGACTTTGCCATGTAGTTTTCAAACACGTCTCAGAGAAAACAGTGCTGGATCTGTGGGTTCTCTTCCTAAAGATGTGGCTCCCACACATACGGGGACGGCCTCTTCCTTTTTTCAAATCTACAAACCTCCTTACTTAAGAACTACAGAGGTGTAAAGGTGTCAGGAACAGGAGAGTGGAATTCTAACATTCTACTTCTGTGTAGATCCACGGGGTTCTCAAGAAGAACATGAGACGGGGGCTTACCTCTTAGCCCCAGGTAAAACTAGAAATCTCAGGTGGAAGTTTAGAAGCCTCATAGAATAGGCATTATCATTATCACCATCAACAATAACATTATTGCAACCGGTCATTTTATAGCTTGCTTACTGTGTCTCAGACATTGTACTAAGCAGGACTTACCTCACTTAATCCTCTGAACAACCCTATAAAGATGGGCTCTTACCATCTCTATTTAAAAAGGAGAAAACTACAGTTTACTGGGGTGAATTGGTCTAATTTACTAGAGAGTCTAATGTGTGGTACTATGGTATAATTAGAATACAGACTATCTGGCTCCCTAGTTCTTGCTCTTAAGCACTCACAATCTAAAACTGGACCTGCTTAGCAATTGATTTTTAGAGACAAAAATGATTTTAAATATTGAGTGTCTCCTTGAACTTGGATTATCATGGCCACATTATATATTTTATTTGTAAAGGTTTTTAAGAAAAGATTTATCTATTATCTAATTCCCTGCCCTGAATGATTTTGATAATGAAGAGTATGAATTGTTTACTTGTGGAAAATATAGGAAAACCTAAATCAAGAATTAAGGAAAGGATATACTGGTAATTCTTTTTACAGCAAAATTATTTTACAAAGTGTTGTTTTATGGAAGAAGGAGAAAACATTGTTGCTTTGCAGTTACCCATTTTTTTAAATTTCAGTTTTGTAAGTTTATAGTAGTGTTAGTCAGGAAAGCCTAATCACTTTAGTTATTTTGACAGAAAAATCTTCTGTTTCTAAAACTTATTTTTACCCTAGAATGCATTTTGCTAAACATTGACTTTTCTAATTATCTTTCATTATCTCAGATCTCCCACTAATATCTTTCATGCATATGCTCATCAAGTTGCACAATTTCCAAATGGGATTCGCAGTCTTAACAACTTTGTTATTAGCTACACCAGTAGAACCCTTTGAGGATGTTTTGCTTCTCTTCTGCATTAGCAAGTGTTTTATTATTTTGGTATCATTTGGTATGGGTAACAATCTGGAATTTGCATCTGAAACAGAAATTTCTTATTTTAAAAAAAGTCATACAGAAATCATTAATGATAATAAATACCTGAAGGAATTTATTTTTATTGTATTTGTCCTAATTACTAAAATATTTTAAAGAAAGCAGTCACTTAAGGCTTCCTAAGACCCTAATATCTATACATATGTAATTTAAATTGTGTACCTACATATTTAATAGAATATGTATTTATATTTAAAGAAAATTTTTTGGAATCTGGGAAAGTCAATAAATCGCTTTTCTGTGGCGTAGAAATATATAACTTCCCTCAAGAACTGAAGGACAAATTCCAAGATACGTTTTGTCTTTTTTTGTTAAGAAAATACATTTTCATTTCTAGTAAATTGTCATTACAGAAAATAGAATAGTCACTGAGAATTTTTTCCACTTTAGTGTCCTCTTGCAATATGTAGTGCTATTTATTTTTTTTAACTTTAAGAACATTACCTTCTAAAATGCTTTTGTTATTTTGATGTCATGCCTACTTCTTTAACATTCCATTAATCTGTATCTACTTTTAAAAATTAACATGGCTTACTTTTTATACTAAGTGGAGTGAATTTGCTTAATTTTCTTTCTTTCTTTTTTTTCCCTTTCTTTCTGGTTTTGGGAAGCAACTGGTACTCAGATGATTGAATCTTACAAGTAGGTTCTCACTTTGAAATGGTCTTCTCAGTCTACTCTAATTGTTCTTTCTTCCTTTCCCCCTCTCTCCCTTCACTCTTCTTCATTTTCTTTTTAACTTGCTATTTTCTCTCCCTACTTTCTTCCTTCCGTTTTTTTGAAGGAAAGTGGCTTAAAAGGAGGCAGTCACTGAATCTTGTATCTGTTAAGGGCTGTTAATGCCTTTTAGTAAAACACACAGGCCATTTAGAGGCAACATGTGGCGTTATTTATATTTGAAAGGTAGATTATTGCACATTCTGTTGGCTCCAATACCAGGCTCATGGATGGTCAGGTAATAGTAAATTATTGAAAATACCAAGCTTTGTTGGGAGACCACAGATCAATATATAGGACTTCAGGAGAAATGAGTTGTGATAATCTTCATTTTGAACGCTACATACTTTGTGAGAAAGAGCAAAAGTGCTTTTCACTATGCAAAAAGAAGTCCATTTCCTTACTTTATTGATAGTCTAGTATGGTTAGAGGTCAAAACAGGAAGTGCCATTGTTAATAGGCAGAAACATGAAAGTTTTGTTCTTAAAAACACCTTGAATCTTCTTCCCCAAGAGGACATTTTGAATGCAAGAACTTTGGGTGGGACCGTATGGCTTCCTGAACTCCCTTCAATCAAAGTGGTAAAGTTTGTTTTTTTTATTGGCGGGTCAAGGGGCACATAGCTTTATTGCTCGCATTGTGTATTAAAATGAATACAAGAAAACCATGGTTTTTGTTTTAAAATGCAATTAAAGGAAATACATTTGCCATTTCATAAGAGAACAACATGAAGTTTCTTTTAGATTTTTATGAGCATCTGTCATCATTTTTCATACATGGCTAAAAAGTGACCAATACTGATGAAATATCATTTTATTTTTAGAGAAAAGCCTCAATACATTTTCCCAAAGTAATTAAAAAAAAAAAAATCTGCTTCCTTCCAAAGAGTTCTGTCCACACCGAAATGTAGGTGCACATATTTTTATGGTAAAGACTATCTTTTTATCCAATATACTGATGGTAAAAGGCTTAAGTGCTATGGTCTCTGGAACTGAAGTGGAATTCCATCTTCTAGGTTCCTTGTGTGCAAATACTAATAAGTCATTTTAAAAATATTTCTTAAATAAACACAAATGTCATAAGCCTAAAAAATGAAGAGAAAGTCAGGAAAGAAATAATATGGTAAACAGATATCTCAGTACCTAAAGTTTCATTTCCAACCTTCAATTTTTGTCCCAGCCCATGTCTGATGGCAAACAAATATTCTAGAACAAATTAAGGATAGGCATACACTTTAAACAGGTAGAATGAATCCAAGCTACTTTTTTTTCTTTTCCTAATGAAATAAGACTGTTTCAAACAAGGATATACTAATATATTGGGAGGACATTATCAGCCTAAATGCTTAATTATAAGTTTATCTTTATTGGAAAGCTATTATCATAATAAAAATTCCTCTTACTACAGTAACAAAACAAGACAAATCTCCAGATAATGGACCAGAAAATTAAGATAAAACATCTTTCTACACACCCAAATCCAGTCAAGAACTAGACCAAATACATCATTTTATGTCTTTCATTGTGGTCTTAAATACATTTGAGTTTGGAGTTCTTTACAATTTGATTCCTGCATACAATTGGTGGGAAAAGCAGTTTCTGATTTATCTATTGTAGAAGATGATATGACTGGCCTTAATGAAAAATGAAAAGCATTTTGCAAAACTATTGAGCTAATCTGAAAAATAGGTGATGTACTGAATGTCCTAATCCAATAATCAACTAGAACTTTTTTTTTAGTGTTTTTCTACCATCCAAGTGTAGAAGATGTAATGTTACAGGACCAGAATGAACCCCACAAGAGGTCTCTTTATCCCACATGTGTTATTGTAACAGAATATGCTTGAAATTTCCATTTGTCATCTGCAGAAATCAAGAGGAGTAACAAGAGTTAGCAAAGTATAAGAGGAGAAAGAAATCCCAGAGTCTCAGTTTCAGAATTTAATGTGATCACAGGGCCATGAGTTCAGCTTCTCACCTTTTCACTCTTAAGATCATGGTATTTCTGTTCACTTTTTATTTATTTATTTTATTTATTTTTTTTGCAGAGTGAGTTGGAAATTTAGTGGGTTTTATTTATGCAGTTAGAATTTCGAAGTTGTGTGGAAATGAAAAAATAGTAAGCACTTTGATTGCAGGATCAAAGTTCTATTTAAAAACTGTGGTATTCTTATAGGAAGAGATTAAAAAGCTTTAAAAAAACATTTAAAAAGTATTTTACAGTTTATAAAGCACTATCATATAAAATTATTTCATTTGAACATACAATGAGGGAGGTCCAGGGACACAGCATGAATGGCTGACAGAACAATAATCATAATATATGCATCTTGTTTCCCAGACTCTGCATTCTCTCTTTTTCTCTCTCTCCATCCTTTTCTCCCTCCTTCTGTGTCTACCTCTTTCTTCTTCCTCCTTACCCTCAAATCCATGATTGAGTCTGAAACTTATTTTATGGATGCTTAACAACATAAAAAACTAAAAGCTTTCTGAGGGCAAATTTAGTGTCTTATTGATTTTTGCATCTGTAGTGTCTAATTTAGTGTAGGTGTTCCGCTGTTTGTTGAATGAATTAATACATAGATGAATACATGAAGTAAAAACAAAATGAAACAGAATTTTTCAGGTAGTAAATAAGTAAATAAAAAATAGAAAATTAATATTACAGATTTTAGACAACTATTTAGAATATCGAGTATTATATTAGGTGCTATCCATTTATCTGTCATCTAATCTGTTTATGTGTCCTCTATCATGTTAGCCTTACTCCATATAATACATTTTATCATCTAGTATTATTTACAAATTTTCAGGTCACCAAGTCATAATTATCATTTAGAAAGACTCTGTTTTGTTGACAGCATAGAATTATAATTCATCTTCAGTAATAAGTTTTATTGGACTACAACAAATAAAAATGGTTATAATTACCTGTCACATCTGGGAGAGAACAAGACTGTGATCATTAACTCATATTTACATCAGTTTTCATTATTTTTCACTGTTATATTTCCTTTATAAATTTCAAAGGTTTATAAAAGCATCAACTGGTTATTTTTACATTATTCCATCAGTATTGCTTATCCATGGCTAGATGGCTAGATTCTAACTGGCCATGCTTAGATAAAACAAGTTTTCATACATGCATTTCTACCTATATGTCTAGATCAAGGTCCTGGATGTGGTGAGCTTTATTTTATTTTTTGGGAAGTCTCTATAAGTAAATATATATGTATGTGACTTGGAAGAAAATTTGGAGGGAGAACTAATTTATTATTTATTTAAGACTACTAATTGTTGGGTTCACATACCAGCAAGATACACTGAGAGAAATAAATCTCAAAGAATATACATATTTTATAAAATCCAACCCATGAAACAAAGGTGAATATCTAGTATCTGATTTAGATTCTCTAGATCCATACTACAGAAGAAAATACTGAAAAATGGCCCAAGCTGTAACCTTACTCAATTTAGTTACTGCTACTATCAAGAAGCACTACATGATGCCATCTAGTGACAAGTGACCAATATACGATTAATCATATAGAAATAACAGGGTGAGGAGGTGAAATTCAGGATTTTGTATGTGAAGGGGAAAAGTCCTTCTGAGAGAATTAAAATTGATAGATTAGCTTTATTTCTCCAGGTACACAGAGTGTATGAAAATTTATCACTGATCTGCAGGTTGGGGATACTTATTTTGAAATATTGTATTGCCACCTACCTCCAAATCTGAACCTCTACCTCCTTCTGCCGCTTCCTTTCACCATCCAGTCCGCAGCTGAGCACAGAACTGAGGAATGTTCTCCAAGTCGCAGCCCCCTGTAGAGTGCCAGGTGGTGAAGGTGGAGCACTTTAGAAACCGGTCTCAACAAATTAACAAAAAAAGATAAAGAACTTCAAAAAAACGGAACCAAGATGATTCCTGAAACAATCTATGCCCAGTACAAAATAATAACAGCAATAATAAATACACTGTTGGAAGTTCAAAGAATAAAACTAAAATAGGGACTAGAGGAAATCATCTTTGTTTTTCTTGGCTGACGACTGTGCAGACCTGATGCTGTCTTGTTCCTTGTACCAAATCCTCACTGAAAATGCCAGCGACCTCTCTTTGAATGGCTCCAGCATTATGCCCTAAGGGAAATCATTTTTTTTCCAAGTTTTCTCATCTTTTGTAAACAGATGGTGGAGATTTTTTTTCTTTTCTTTTCTTTTTTTTTTTTTTTTTAAGAGAAAGACCAACAATCTGTCAACTGTGGAATTCTCATAGTCCAATAGTTTCCTTTTGCTTAATTTTTCACAACTAGATTTAACCAGTGCTGCTGCTATAGATACATTTAAGAAACTGAGACACTTTGTTGTGTTTACTTACATCTGATTAAAGCTCACTAGGAATATTTCAATTGCCTTAGAATATCAAGGCAACTTTGTGAAATGAAAAAGAAAAGCTTATCAAATTCTCCAGCGTCAAGTGTGTTTAGTTGTTTTCTTTTTACTATTGCTTACATGCTGTGATTGGAGTACAATGTGTGGAAATTGCATAACCATTATTTCCACGAATCAAAGCTATTGAGAAATTTGTAAGCCAGGCAGGAGTTGCTGCATGAAATGTTGGTTTAAAAAATTTTGCCTTTATGTCTAAAATTTTCCTTCTTCCTTTTAACTATTGTTTAGTTTTAACCATCACTGAGCTTTGTTTTTTTGTTTTTTAACTAAAATCAGAATTAGCAACAGGCCAAATAACATTTTTTGAAACGTGTTTTCTCTATGTTTCTTATATTTTCCCTTAGTTCAACATTATTATTATTATCATTATTATTTTGGTGTCTTGGACTACTCTAGGCAGAGGATTTTTAATTCAAGTATTAGACCCACCAAGAAAGCATTTGGTGCAATTTTCATGCCTTAGCGGGAAGTTCTGGTGCCTTCAGTCCAGTCCACTCCACTCCAGTTCTATGGGGGCTACAGACAGTCCTTTCTATGCTACTTTCACATTTAAAATAGTAACCAGTCAGATGGTTATTTGGGTCAAAGTGAGTCTGAATGTATTATAAGAGAGTGAAGAAAAACACTTCTCATTTTGGTTTTCTGGGTTCCTCTTTTGCTCCAGCAGACATTTTATTGTGCTACTCTGACACCAATACACTTCTTTCCTTAGAACCATAGGTACTGCTGAGAACTTAAAATCTCCTTTTCCGGTGAACACATCTCGTATTAGGCTGGGAATGGGGTGGGATGGGAATCTTTAACACCCTCTTGGAAATCAAGAGGTTAAAATAGGTAGTAAAGTGCAGTTTTGTTGGGAGATATTCTACTGGGGTATTCTGTTAGCCCTTGCAATATTTAAACTCATTTTGGGGAAGTAACAGTTTGCAAAAAAAAAAAAAAAAAAAAAGATACTTCTCGGAGTCTTGGATGTAATGAGCATAAATATCTTTTTAGGTTCTAGATTTATGGTCAAAGATTTTTTTCTGTGATGTTTCTGCTTGGAGAAGTGTTTCAATGTTCTTTAAGTAAATTTCAGAGATTATAAGCCTCAAATAGCAATTAAAGTCTATGACCCAGTTTAATTTTGAATCATGGTGGCAGCTTTCCTTTTATCTTTAAATTTGGTGCCACTTTCTTCCTATCATTTTCACCCGTGGGATTTTTATGGTTAGAGACGTATAAAATTGCCTTTCTGCCCACATCCCCTTCTAAAATAATCTGTTCCCGCCCACAAACCCTGCTGAACAGATGGGCCTAGACATCCAGATTACATCAGATGACTACTCTCCTCTGGCTATCGGTGAGGAGGACTAGTGGGTGGAAACTCACTGTCAGAGTCAATCCATGGGTTAGGCCCAAAGCAATTAGATGATATCATTTGAGAATTTTGAACTAGGTCACAAGAATCATAGATGAGTGATAGGAATTGGATTTGCAGAATCACAGGTATTTGGTTTAAGAGTTGTCCCATGACAAGCCTCACCATGTGTAAGTCAAATTCATGAAGGAACACAAAGTAAAAATTTTGCACATGGAGCCAGCCAAAGAGAATGACATAGACTAGATTTGCAGAGAGAAGCAGTGACAAGAGCTCTAGTAGACAATTGTGACATCCCTCCTTACCATCCAGGCCTCTTTCTACTTTCTAAATAATCATTATGTATTTTTAGCATTTTTTGGGTTGGATTGTCCAGCTCAAGGAATAATTCTTGATTGTCTTGGGGCAATTAAGAATATCACATCCCCTTGTCCATGTCATTGGTTTAGGGTAGGCATGTGAACTAATTAGGGACATTGAGGTTAAGGAATTAGTTGCAGGAGTTTGGGATTTATTATTTTTTCTGTAATCCACTAGAGTTGCCTCAAAAGTACTCTCTGCTTTTATAGATATCAACCAGGAAGCACGTAGCTCTGGTTGTTTCCAACTACCTTTTTTGAACCGTTAGAGGAGATAGTCTTAGATGAAAACTACATCATGGAAGACAGAGTACAGCAATGGAAAGAAAGTAGGTCTTAGTTGACACTACGGAGCCAATGGTTTTTTAAAGCCTGCCCAGTTTTTGGACTTCTCAGTCATATGAGCCAATAAACCCCTTTCATTGCTTAAACTGTTTGGCTGGATTTTTAAAAAACTTATAACAGATCTTAAATTTGAGTGAGACTAATGATTTTCTAGGCCTCAAAAGACCAAACAGTCTATTGAATTTCACCAGTCTCTAAATGAGCAGTCCTTAGTACCATTTTCTTTATTGTGTTTGCCTGGTCTGTGTCATCTAACAAAGGGACTGGCACATTTTACTTGCATCATCAGTTTTTATTAAATGATAAATCCCCTCTTCTCTTACTCTCTCAATAATATTTTCTGCATACAATCTTTGAAAGCAGTGCTTTTCGAGGAGGCTTCTGACTTTCAGGTTATGTGAAGTTGTCTTGGAGAAGGTTCAAGACAACTAAACTAATAATGAAATGAGGGTGATTACGGAAGAATCAGTCAACTTCATCAAGGCAGGGAAAAGTAGAGTGATAGTGCTATGAAAACAGACTACATGACACATACTTCCTTTTTATATATATTCTATGGATACCTTTATTCCTACCTTGATAAGAATTCATCCTCTGCATTTGAAATGCTAGTACATAAAAAAAAATAAAAGATTCTATTTCTCATAGTCAAAATCAAGAAGTGTATCTGGGACTTTGATATATTACTTCACTTAATCCTGACAATCCTATCTGGTGGAGATTATTAGTTTCATCCTATGAAGGGTGAAAATGGAGAAGAGAGATTAAATAACTTGCCCATGACAGTAAGTGACAAAGCTGAGATTAGAATTAAAAGGTCCACTATTACTTTATGATAATTATCAAATTGGGATTAATTAATGACCTCTCTGGCCTTGCCAGGTCTGGAACTCTTGATGGAAATATATAATAGCACGTATAGAATATCTCTGGAATAATCATAAGATGCTGGTAACAGTGTTTCCTTTCAAGGATGCTAACTGGATGACTGGGAATAGGAAATAATTATTTTCTACTTCCCAATGTTTTGTCCCTTTTGTTATTTGAATTATATGCTTATATAACTTTACCCAAAAACGTGATACATTTTGAAAAAACACACCATGAAAAACTTTTATCTGATAAAATAATAGGCTTGGATTCGATGAATTGGATATCCCTTCTAGCCCTAAAACTGTTTTATTGTGTAGTTCTGTGAAAAGTCTCCAGTTTTAGAGAATACAAAGACTCCTGCACTGAATATTCTCGCAAAACACTGAAACTGCCTGAAAGGATCTTAAAAAGGTTACCTATATTTTGAGCCATATCAATAGCTTTTCTAAAAAAGTCAGATAAATTAAATTTTAGAAGTTAACCTTCAGATTCAGATTAGGCCAAATGTCTCTAGGGTCCAATAAAACCTCAGAGGACCTGCCAATATTTTCATTGGGAAGGATTACGTTGTTGTGATTAACGCCAAGATTCCTAAAGAGTGCAGAGAGCAGCAGTTAAGAGTCCAGCAATTAATCACTCCAGATACCTCTCATGAGTGAGGACAAGCTAAAGGCAAGTATGCTTTGCACATTTTTCTCAGGGACACAGCAGGCATCTTGTAAGATCACTAAGATAGGCCCCACAACCAAAACAAAGGAGGACAAAGAACATTCACATACATAGGCATTGACAGTTTTCCTTCATTCTCTAATGGCAAACACACGGGAGGCAGGAACCCTTTGGAGCTGACCTTGTCTCTTCTTACCAAAGACAGTTTAGTATGTGCATGTGTGTGTTTAAATGCTTCACATTTATGAAATCTTTCAACTGTCAGAAATCCCAATTAAATGATAGCATAAGAAGCTAATCTGTCATACATGGCAGTTTTTCATTGTACCTACCGTACTTGGTTGTTCATTTTTTTGAGTTGCCTGAAAATATTAAAAACAATGAAAACCTTTCAATGCACTGAAATTAACATAAAAATTAGCCATACAATTAAGCTCCACTGTTCTTAGCACTGAAGATAGTCACATCTAATTTTGCTGCTATAGAAAGCAAATCAGTTCCGCTAACTAAAACTCACAGTATTTTGCATACTATTTTTCTGAATTCCTTCTATTTTAGTATTTGAAATGCTAAACAATTCTGCCACAGCACTCTTTCTGGAAAAGTCTGTGTGCTGTCTTTTGATCTCTGTTACTGGTTCACAAGTCACACTTGGTTGAGTTATAAAGCAAGAGAGGGGATTTTATTTACGGAATTTTGTATTATTTTTCTATTCACCATGCTGCATTTCCTCCTCTGAGGCCTTAGAATTCTGCTGCAGATTACAACAGGAAGAGGCAATGACAGGCTTTCCTAAGACCTCAGCACTATAGGTAGAGGGTCCCTGAGTGGGATCCCAACTTGAAAGGTATTTCTGCCCTTTTGCATAAGATATTATCCCCAGAATCTTAACTTTTATGAGAGAAGAATAGAAGTGCACCAATGGAAAAACCCATGCTTGTAGCTGGTATTCCAGTAAGCCTGAAGGAAATGCCGTTCATGTCTTTGTTTCTCTTTGCCCACAAGGGGCTCTGTAGATAACCTTCCCAAGTCAGACCAGGAATTCGTGGAGACTAGCACTAGATTTCGCAATGGCGGTGCTGAGTAGAATGCACGAAATGAACCACTTGGTGTTATCAGTCAGACATGGATCGACCAATGTTGATATCAGTCTCACATGGCAATGTAAACTGGCCAGTCTGACAGATTTCCCCCCAAGCTCTTATTCTTATCTATCAACTCTAGCATAACATTTAGTTCCTCTCCCTCCATTCCAATTTAACCATAGCTTGAAGTCTCATAAAGCTTCAGAGATTCTGTTGTCTCATTTAGATCACCTCCATGAAAATCCCCTGATACCCTACTGTAAACTTGAATCTACAAGGTGGTGTCTTCTCTATCTGTGTCTTGACTTCTATTCCCTTTGTAGTTAATGGAAGAAAGTAAAATCCTTTGAGAAAAGTAGTTCACAGCCTTCTCTGTCTCATCTGGAAACCTCTGTTCCATTTGGCTTGTTATAGTTTTATAAAAGCAATGAGACTTTCCTTAATGAAGAGAACTCACAAAAGCTCTGTGTTGAACTTTGCTGAACTCAAATTAGGAGACTACAATGCATAAAACCTAGTAGTTTATGGAGACCCATAAGGAAGATCCTTAACCCTCCGTGGCTCAAGTTCTATGTAATTTTGAAATATAGATGAAAATGCCTTCCTTAAAGGGATGTTTTTATGATTAATGAGAAGATGTGCATAATGTATTTTGAGTTCCTGGAGCAAAAGTCCCATATAAGGAAGCTATTATTATTATTCATTATTACCTTCCAGATGCTGGGACTATATATTTCCCAAGGACAAAATAAAATGTAGGAAGATGTAAAAACTCCAGATTATTAGAAAGCTCTAGGGCAACTAGCATATGGTGGGTATCTTTTGATAAATATTGTAAATACATATTTATAAGATAAACTGACTAGCAAAATTAGAGAGCTGTCTTTGAGTGCTCTCACCAGAGTTCAGTGAGTTCCCTGGTGCACTAAGTGGAGAATTGTACAGGGAGTTCCTTCCAGTGTTTGGAGTGACCCCTTTCCTGTACTATAGCTGGAAATAATGATTAAGCAAAGAACCAGTGCTACTGAGGCTCTTTTATACAGTGTTCATGGAAGTCAAAATTGGCACAACCCTTTAAGAAGGTAATTTGGTAATATCTATCAAGTTGCAAATTCATAACCTCTTTGACCCAGAAATTCTACAACTAGGAATTTACCCTGTGGATATACTTGCATTGCAGCATTGTTTACAATAGCAAAAATTTGAAACCACCTACATGTTTGTTAATAAGAGGATGATTACATAACTTGTTGCACACACATTTAATGGTGTATTATGTAATTTTAAAAAATGAGAAAGATTTGTATCTGCAGATATGGCAAGATCTCCAAGATATGTTTTTCAACAAGATGTAAAGCAATATGTGTGGTATGCCTGCACTTGTGTAAATAAGAAGGAAATGTGTATAAGCTGGTATATACATAAAAGATTTTTATATACTCGTATATACATAAAACGTTTTACTATGTATACACCTAAAACAACTATTAACTACAGTTAATTTGGGGGAGAGAAACTTGGAGTGTTAAGAAACCATTTTCGTTTTTAAAACCATGTGTGCATATTATCTTAACTTTAAAAATAGATTGTTTTTAAAGAAAGAAGGAATCCTTTTTTCCTTCCACTACAGCTCAGAAGGCAACTTGAAAAGCTGTTGCTGTGAGGCAGCTCAAACCTTTACCATTATTTCCTAGACAGAAACCCCTTTGACATCTACAGTGCTCTAGAAATTTCATTCTTATCCCAGAATGATTTGATCAGAGCCACCTGGTTTGCATCTAAAACACCTATGAAGTCAAACGTCTCATTCTCTAAGCCAGGGTGAGGGAATAGGCACAAAATGGTATTTGTTTTCTAACCTCATCACCTGCAATTTTGTTTAAAAAAATCTATTTGCCTCCAATTTACCTAAAATACACCTGTGACTATGCAATTGATGGTCACAGATCTTCATTTAGAATTGTTATAAATGTATTAAAGACTATAAATGTTGTCTTTTTCTTCTTTCTCTCATAAAACACCTGTTCTTTTCATAACTAACAATTTTAGCTTAAGCATGCACTTTTAAAAGAATACTCTTCCAACAAAAATATGAAAACCTAACAGGTATTTTTTTATGATAATCTTTCTTATATGAAAGTCACATATAATATCTATTTGCAAAAGTATACTTACAAATATACAACTGTATAAATATTCAATTACCAAAAATATACAATTATGGAAGAATCTTACACTTCAGTTTCTTACAATAAATGCATCATACAAAAACAATTTCAGGTTTTTCATTTTAAAGGAATTTAATTGCTAAAAAGAATCACAGTACAGTCATGTTGGACACATTCTGCAAATATGTAAGTATGAATCATTGTTTGGAAATAAGTCATTTACAAGCAGAGTAAGTGAGTCTTTATCACTAACGTACTCTTCATTTTGGGTTCTTACACAACATCCCAGAATTAGGGAGTGGAAATTATCTTCAAACTCTTTCTCACTTGAAGTATGCTCAAATTGAAACAGGTCCTTTGATCAGGGCTGAAACCAGTACTCTTGCATATGTCATTTACAACTTCCCAGGGAGGTTTTAGGATGCATGTGTAAAACCACTGTGACGTAACTGAAAGAACAAAATACTGCTGGTCTCTGAGGCAAAATTGATGTGTAAAATCATTCTTCTTCTTTACTATATTAAGTTGTATGACCCTTGCCACAATGTTTAAGACTTGGCCTCATTTTTTTTTTTTTTTTTTTTTTTTTAAGATTTTCGTTGTTGTTGTTGTTGAGGAAGGCGAACAGGACTTTATTGGGGAACAGTGTGTACTTCCAGGACTTTTTTCCAAGACAAGTTGTTGTCCTTTCAATCTTAGTTGTGGAGGGTGCCGTTCAGCTTCAAGTTGTTCTTTCAGTCTTAGATGTGGAGGACACAGCTCAGCTCCAGGTCCAGTTGCTGTTGCTAGTTGCAGGGGGCGCAGCCCACCATCCCTTGCGGGAGTTGAACCCGCAACCTTGTGGTTGAGAGGATGCACTCCAACCAACTGAGCCATCCGGGAGGCAGCTCAGCTCAAGGTGCCATGTTTAATCTTAGTTGCAGGGGGCACTGCCCACCATCCCTTGCGGGACTCAAGGAATTGAACTGGCAACCTTGTGGTTGAGAGCCCACTGGGCCACGTGGGAATCGAACCAGCAGCCTTCGGAGTTAGGAGCATGGAGCTCTAACCGCCTGAGCCACTAGGCCGGCCCCAAGACTTGGCCTCATTTTGTGTGTGTGTGTGTGTGTGTGTGTGTGTGTGTGTGTGTGTGTTAATATACTGAGCTTGATTTTCTTCATGTTCCTGAGAGAGGAGCAAAGTATTATCATTTTTTGAAGCTGGAGAGCAATAATTCTCAGTATGTGGTCTCTGTATCAGTGGAATTCAGTCATCTGGGAGCTTGTTAGAACTAATCCTTGGATCTTTTCCCAGACTTACTGAGTCAGAAACTCTGGGTATGGGGCCCAACAATCTATATTTAAAAATCCCTGAAGTTTGAGAACCACTTTGGTATAGGAATTCTTACAGTGTGGGACCAAGTGCTACAAAATGCCTTGCCCTGTTCAAATATCTCTGACCCAGTAATGAAAGTCTACTCTCAATTCATGTACACACTGCAGAGCAATTATTTTCAAAAGTGAGATACTCAGATTGCTTGCATCAGTATCACATGAAGGATGTGTTAAAATGCAGATTCCGGGATCTTGCTGAAAGCAGGGCCTGAGAATCTTCATTTTAAGTACACATCCCAACCAAAATGTAAAAATTGAACTGAAGTTCTAACTCCACCTCTGTAGTGTTTCTTGAGAGCGATTCTTATTTAGTTCTTACTGTACTTTCTTACATTTTCATTTGGGCATTTGCTTATTACCTCTGCTACCTACTTCTGTAACATCATCACTGCTTTTACCTTCGGAAAAGGGTGGGTGATGTTGAGTGATGGGTAGAATTGGGGAAGGTGACACCAATATTAAATGTTTTAAAAATTGTATTATCTTCTTGAAATGTTTCCCTCCAACCTTATGCATGAACAACTGACTACACTGGACGAAAATGTTAAATTTTTATGTTACACCTTCATGTCAAGGACAATTATTCATACACAAGTAGGTTAAAAAGAGCAGAAGGCTAGTGAGGAGGGCTACACAGTGGCCTCCTTCCTGCTCTCCCTGCTTCTGGGCTTTGCTGCACTGTCACGGAGTTTCCCATTGATACAAGTGCCAAATCAGTGTACTCATCATCCATTTTTATCTTTTGAATTCCCAGATAATTCAACTTTTGAACATAGCCTTCTCTTGAGATTCTTACATTCCTCACTGTTGTGTTACATCATTTCTGCTGGCTCCTTTCTAGTCTTTCGTGGAAGCTTTTTCTCTTTGTCCACTGCTTGTATGCTGCTTTTCCTTAATCTCTTCCCTTGGCTCTATCATCAATCTCAATAGCTCCCTTTTCCCTTCCCTTCGCTTCCCTTCCCTTCCCTTCCTTTCCCTTCCCTTCCCTTCGCTTCCCTCACTTCTCTCATTTTCTCATGCCCCTTTTCTTCTCTTTTAATACTATTAAGTATTTACTATGGGTCAAGCATTCTTCTAAGCACTTTACATAGAATAACTCAGTTAATTTTTATAACATTTCATATTTGCAGGAACTGAAATAAAGGAGTTAGATTAATTTGCCCAACTTGTCACCTAGCTAGTTAGTGATGGAACTATGATTTGAACCCTGGCATTCTGGCTTCAGAGCTTATGCTCTTGACTAGTCTATCATATACTCCTTTCCTTAATCTACAAACCCATTTGAGTAAGCTAATCTATGTCTTTGGCTTCAACTTCTACTTATAAGCTCCTTTATTTGTCATCTCTAACTGGTCTCAGTTGCTCACTGGAGGACTTCTCCATTAAATTGTTAATATTCTCACAATGAAGTCCTTATCTTTCTCACCTTTATTCTCCATCTTAGTTAGTGATGTCTCTATTGTCCTTGTCACCACTGCAAGAAACCTGGGAGCTGTCCTATGGTTCTTCTTTACTTGATCCTCCATGTCTAAGTGGTGATCAAGTCTAGTTTCTTCCACCTCCTTACAATTTTTATTTATTATTTAGTTAGTTAGTTTCTGTCTCTTCTTCTCCACTGCTACCACATCTACACTTTGGAATTATAGTAATATTCTCCTGAGCAAAGGATTCATTTTATTTTATGAAATTGTTAGTCTCTTACTGGTAGCATTCCCTTCTTTGAATTATCTATTATGAAGCATGGAGCCATACGTGAAGGCTACTTGTGAAACAAATCCATAGGAATTTATGGAATGATTTTCTGTACACTATTTTACTATTATCATATTCCCCTCCACATATTTTTCCTGACTTGTTTTCTTTGTGGTTTACAATTTTATTTTATGCCACTGTATTCACAATAAATTGCAGTTGCTCCAAATTTGCATTTATCTATCTATCTGTCTGTCTGTCTGTCTGTCTGTCTGTCTATCCATCCATCCATCCATCTATCTAGACTTATGTTGTAATGCCCTTTCCCACTTTGGAGTTTTCAAATCTCAACTCAGGATCATATTATTACAAAAACTGCTTACGACATCTAACTTATGCCACATCAATATGACACTTAAACTTTTTAAATTTTAACATTTATCATTATTTACTTATTTTTGTCTCTTCTGAAGTGTAATATCTAAAGAAGACTTGTATCTTCTTATCTTTTTATTCTCAGTGGCCTAATACAGACTCCACATCTTTACTGGCTCATGAAGTAATTCTAGAAATAATAATAGTCATCCTTACTGAGCAATTACCATGTGACAATGACAGGCCAAACTTTAACAACATCTCAATGAGAACTGCATATTCCACTTCTATATTTTGGAGATTTCTATAACTTTGTAATACTTTTAAATCATTTTTTAAAGCCCTGTTTCTCTGCAATCATAATATAAAACACTTAAAACAGAAGTATGTATTACACATGGGTTCCAAGAAGGTGAAAAGTTGGGGTAAACCACATCCTACACTCAGAAGAACCAGTGAAGACAGTGAGTAATGGCACGAGAAAGGTTAAAGGTAAGGGAGGGTAAGTGATGATGTGGGCCTGGCTCTGTGCGGGTTTACCAGCAGTGAGTGGCTCATAAAAATGACAAATTCTCCGTATTTTCACAGTCAAATCAGGCATGCCTAAGCTTGATTGTGGGAAGAGGACATAAGAGAGCAGGAAATTGCTTTGATGCCTTCAGTTTCTTAGAACTGCTGTTGCAATGTACAACAAACTCAATGATTTAAACAACAAAATTTTATTCTCTCAAAGTTCTGGAGACTAGAAGTCTGAAATCAAGATGTTGGCAGGGTTGGTTTCTTCTGGAGGCTCTGAGAGAGAAACTGCCTCTCTCCTGTTTTCTGGTGGATGCTTGCAATCCTTGGCATTCCTTGGCTTGTAGCTACATCACTCCAGGCTCTGCCTCCATTGTCACATGGCCTTCTTTGTATGTGTCTAAATTTCTCTCTTTTTATGAGGATACCCTAATCTAATATGACCTTATCTTAACTTGATTACATCACAAAGACCTTATTTCCATAAGTTCACATTCACAGGTTCTTCTCCGCACGTCCCGGGTGCCCCTTGAGCCACTGCCCCAGCACCAGAGCGAGTGAGTCCAATAGCAAGTAAGTTCATGCATGGGCTCCTTAAGAGGAACATTTGGAACTTCAGCTGCCCTCCATCTCACTCAGCCACAATCTCTGCTGGTTTTCACAGCCAGAAATTATGGGGACTTCTGTCTTCAGCACTCGAACACTAGACTGGTACCCCTTGCTCCTCCAGGAGGGCCCTCCTCAGCAGAGATATTCCTCCTGATGTGGTGAGAGGAGGTAAGCACAGTGTTTACCTACTCCGCCATCTTGACCAGATCTCTCATTATACATTTTAATGGATTACTTCAAGATTTTGTTTTAGTTTTACTTAGAGAAAGTCAACTTACAAAGGGATAGGTTTTCTGTTCCCTAGTGTGTAGTTACATCAGTAAGTAGAGTTCAGCATATATTTTGTTATCCCAAGCAAGATTTTTTAAGAATAAAAGAGGCCAGCAGATGGAAACTGGAAAGTCTTTGGATAAACTGTTGTAAGTGACAACCTATTAGTAGGAGTCATGATGTGTAGCGATGCTTCTGGGTTGTTCTTACATTGTTTATTTCTAAATATTTTCAATGTATATGTCAATTTGACCATAACACATAGCATTATAATCCAAGAAAAGAGATTTTTTTAAAAAAATAATTGTCTTCTGGATAATCCTATAGTTCTTTTGAGAATGGCGGGAGAGACAGCTCCAAATTCCTGATTGAGAGATTGATTTCTGATTATTTAATTCATTCAACAGACACTTATTGTTTATTAAGTATTGTTCTAGGAGCCAGGGATCTCATAATGAAGAAAACAGAAAAAACCTCTATGTTCTTGAGGTCTACATTCTAGAAATAAAACAAAGATGATTTTACAGACTGTATACAATGATCAAAATTTGGGATTTGCATTGCTTATTTCAGTAACGGTGATAGCGGTATGACTGAGGCATCCCCATTCTTTGGACAGATTCCTTGTTGACCTATGCCATATATTATAAAGCAGTAGATTAAGATGTGATCCAGTATATAATTGCAGTCATAGCTCAGATTGTTTTTTTTGTTTTGTTTTGTTTTGTTTTTGTGAAAGTATCTGAGCAATATAAGAGCTACTCCTATGACCTTGAACAATCTAGTCCCACAGTCTGATCCAGTGAGCTAATTTGCTTCAACAAAGTAAACTCATTTGTCTAGCCCAAGGGACATATTTTGCCAATTTTACAGTTGGATAGTTCCTTTAAAAAAATGCATTAGTAGTTATTTCAGCATTAAGATTTCCCATAAATTAAATCTGTGTAGACTTCCAGCTGAGCTAGAATTTCACCAAAATGATAGAGTCCTACTAATTACTACATTAAGTAAATACTCATCCTCTCTGTAAATAATGTAGGTGGTAATTTACTCTTCTGTAGATGTATAAATTAGGCCACCAGGAGGTTAACAAATTTGCTCAAGGTCACAGTATGTGGCAGGGTCAAAATTGAATCTAAAAACTTTGATTCCTAATTTAAAATCAAATAACAGCTTTCCTCATATTTAGCTATATATATAAAACAACCTATATTTATAAATAAAATCCTATGTATAAATAATAGCCTATTTCTAGAAATTATCTATCTATCTATCATAACATCATTATGAATATAGTATTGATAGTGTTGGAGTTTACCTAGCAAGAGCTAATGAGTGGTTATTTTATTTTAATGATATTCAAAAATATACCTCAGGGAGATGGATGAGTTTTAGGTCAAAAAACACTTACATTCCCAAACTTATCCAGCCGTTTGCATGGTAGGGTATAGGGGAAAAAAAATAATTGAAATTTTCTTTTTAATTGTATTCTTCTTCTAAGCCTGTGCTAGAAAGAGTGGACTGTGAGTAGCTTTTCTGGGTAATATGGACTACCTGGTAATTATTTTCTGACACTTGATAAAGTCCCAGAATCAGGGAGTTAAGTGTATAAGACAAGTTTTTACTTACTATATTTTGTAGGAAAATACTCCCCTTTCCCTAATTATGAAAGAGAAAGTCCAGTTGTGTATTTACTACTATAATCATCATCATCACCATTATCATTTAAATGTTGTTAAGCACCCACCTGTATTTAAGTGTCTATGCCATTCATAGTAATAGATGAAAAAGAAGCAAAACAAAGATCCTGAATGTTTCTCTAATTCTTATAGAAGAAAAATGAGGTTTTCCTTAAATTCTTTTGTACCTTATAACAATGAATTAAAATCATTTTCTTCCAATTACTCATCCTAACACCTTTTCTTTACTAAAAAGACAAATAAGTTCAAGAGCATCAGTGGATAAAAACTGCATATAAATCATGACTTATAAAGAGAAGGTCTGCAGTGATTTTTCTTAAGACCACAGCCCCAGAACAATAGTGTGCAAATACATCTCAGACCAAACCAAAGTCCCAAACACCAAACTAAATAAAACCCACACTGGTACTATTTTTGTTCTACATATGATTTATATATATGAGAGAAAAGGACACATTTTGGGATCACATTGCTCAATATATTTTTCTAAACATAAATTAAGTCTGTTCAGTTGAAAACTTATTAGTCCTTTAGGAAGGTCTGGTCATGCAATTGATCCATACTCACAAATTTCATTGATTTCTTTGAAAAATCTGCACAGAAAATAACTGGGATTGAATCTTAGAAATTATGCATGTCTAAAATAAATTTAACTTTGCAGGGTGTCAATTTGGAAAGATCAAGGAAATTAAGGGGGATACAGTGCTGCACAACAAAAGGAAAACTTAATGTAACTTTCTGGGAGAACTATTTTCCTGTGTGATCCATTTCTCTTCTATAAATTTGGCCAAAATGAATTACAAACAACGAAGTCGCTTTCCAAATTTCTCTTTCTCCTCCACACCTCTTACACACACACACACACACACACACACACACACACACACACACACACCCCATATCTTTAATTTTTAGGTCTTTATGGATGACTCCAGAGACGGCAACACTGGGAACATAGTAATAGCAATTGTCTCAATGTTTTTGTCTACTCATTCTAATATCTGAGTCAGTTCTGGGTTGGTGTCGTTTGGTTAATTTTCTACGTATTAAAGATTGTGCTTTCCTACTGTTTCACTTGCCTGCTTCTTTGGATGACTAGATGTGATTTTTACCCTGTTGATACTGAATATCTTTGTATTCCTAATTATTCTTGAGCTTTGTTCTGGAGTACAAATTATTTGAAAACAATTTGATCCCTTTGGGTCTTACTTTTAAGATTTATTTGGTGGGATTAGTAGTATCTAGTCTAGGTCTAATTATTCCCCACTACTAAGGTAAGACTACCCAATGAGTAATCTACAAATCATGAGGTTTATCCAGTCTGGTTGGAAGCACAGTTGTCCCTTGAACAACATGGGTTTGACTGTGCAGGTCCACTTATATGGGGATTTTTTTCAATAAACATATAATCGGTTCTCTGTAACTGTGGGTTTTGCATCCATGCATTCAACTAAAGATCAAAAACAGTAGTTTTGATTCGTGGTTGGGAATCCATGGTTGCAGAGGGTTTACTGAATGCATTGTTTTATGTCATTGTATGTCAGGAATTTCAGCCTCTGTGGATTTTGGTATCTGTGGCATGTCCTGGAAACAATCCCCTGCAGATACTGCAGATACGGAAGATTGTAGTTAAGCTTTGGGGAAGTCAAAAGTTATATGTGGATTTTCAACTGTGTAAGAGATTGGTGCCCTTAATCCCTGCATTTTTCAAGGGTTACTGGATAGGCTTGTTCCAGTTTTGTGTGAGTGCTGGACACTCTTTTCTTTAATCTTCCAGTGTTTTTTTTCCCCAGCCAGGAATAATTTCCTCACATGCCTGCACTAATTAGTACACAAAATACTATAGGGGACAGACCCTCAGCAAATCTTTGGAGTTCTGTAATTGTGCAGCTCTCTTCTCCCTAACATGCTGCCTTGCATGTTCTACTTGACTTGGGTTTTCTTGGACTGTCAGCTCTATCTCATCAATGCAGGTCATTCCCTGGGGTGTGCTTGGATACCTCCACTTTATGCTTTTGCTTGGGAATTCTCTCCAACTAGTAAGTCGGGGCACGTGTAGGGTTTACATCATTTGTTTCCCATCTCTCAGAAACCACTATACTTCATTGCCTGATGTTCCATGTCTCAAAAACTGCTGTTTCATATATTTATATTTTCTGTGGTTTTTTTTTTGTTTTGTTTTGTTTTTGTAGTTTTAGCCAGGAGGGTAAATTTATTCCTTGTTATTCCATCTTTTCCAAATTAATGCCTTAAAAAAAAAAGGCATGTCAATGGGAGAAAAAGAGTTGATAGTGCTGGTGGTGTTAGAATGATACAAATGCTTGTTGCTAGACTGCTGTTAATTATGGCTGTGGAATGTTATTTTTGCCTGTGGTAACCAGCCTGATAAAATTAAAAAAAAAAAAAGAAGGGATTTGCAGTTAGTGGTTTGAATTCCAACTCTGTCACTTACCAGCTGCATGACTTCGAAAAAGTTACTTAGTCTTTCTGAGCCCTAGTTTCTTTATCTATAAAATAAGGAAGACTACAACTTCCAGATTCATGGTGTTATAAAGGTTAGATGAGATGATGTAATATGCAAATTACCTGCTACAGTGTTTGGCACAAAGTAGCCCCTAAACAGATGTTTATTTCTTTCCTTATTTACCTGTCTTATTCCCCATTCTCCCCATTTCTTCCATTAAAAAAAAAAAACATTCATTTTTTTCATTGTGGTTTTAATAGATAAGGTTTCATTATAAATATCTTCGGGATATACGTCTTAGAGCTTTTGTTCCTTTCTTTATTTCTTCATATATCAAACATCCACTATATAAATGGCAATGCACTGTAAACCATGGAGGAAAAACATGCATGGCAGAACCCTTGCTCTCTATGAGCTCACAAACCAGCAAGCGATGTGGGCAGTAACTCACAACGCAAGAAGATGGCACCGCAGAAACATCATGTCTGTTTGCAAAAGAGAAAGTTGGCAGCGTGCTGGCTGACAGATAAAAGCACCATGTCTGTATCCAATCTGTCTTCAGCTTCTTTTGTTGTTTGCTTCTTCAATATCTGATTTATTTCAAGGCTCCGGCTCTGATCCAGCTGACACTGTCACTGCAGAAACCATTTGATTCTTCCTACTTAGTGTGTCCAAAAGTCACTTTGTGGTAGACAGTATCCTTAATGAGCTGACAAAGCTGAGGCCAGAGTTCCCTGAGTCACGGCACCTCATCTGGGGGACTCATTGCCTCTGGACAAGGAGTGATTACCTAAGGCACTGACTTCAGGAAATGATGAAAGGCATCTCTTTATAAGCTTCCCTTGATCTTGACACTGAAGGCCTAGATGGCATTCTCATCAAGTCTTTACTAGCTCATCACGAACCAATCAATAGAAAGTTGGCAGAGAGGAAGAAAGAAGGACACGATTCTTGTTCGGGCAGGGAATTAAAACTAACAGAGTTAAAGAAGGGCATCCTTACAGTGGAAAGAACACAGGACTGGGAGTGAGGAAACTCAACTTTCAGTCTAGTCTCCTATGTAAAATGGCATTAGACAACTACTTTAGAGTTTTAAAATTCTAGCCTCTGACTGTGAAAGCAATGTATACTGTAGAGTAATGCATATCCGTAAGAAAGCCCAATAAATAATTATTATCATTTTTGTATAATTTTTTAAAAAGTTTTTATTGTTTGCAGTGTAACGTTAAATTTGTCTGTTTGAGACCAAGCAAAACACAATTTTACTTCTGACTTCTGCCTAAAGGAAATAAAGGAAATAAGTGTTTTCTTTTTCTTTTAATACCACTTTAATGGAAATAGAAGGAGTGGTGTTTACAAACTAGATAAGTTAAACCTTTTGGAAAGACAGATTGACCATCTCTAGACCCACCTGAGTGTCGGTGTCTTGGGTTGTGGATGTGTGTCCTGTGTTCTCACATCCTGTCAGGAAATTACCTCACTGACTGGAGACCCAGGATTCAGTTTACTCTTCTGGAATGGACGCCAATGGCTATTTGACCCTGCACATCCCTAAACTATGATTTTGGATATAAGCTCCTTGAGGCGGGACATGGTCCTTAATATATTCCTGTTGAATGAGTGCTGGGCACACAAAGCCCACCTTAGTTTCCCAGCGACAGCTTAGAATAATGGCTCAGTGTGTGGGCTTTAAAACTGGATTCCTGCTCTGTCACTACCCAGGTATATAAGTTAATTACTCAGGGTTTCAGTTTTCTTAGCTGTAAAATGGGTATCCCAGTTACCTCATTAGGTTGATGTAAGTATTAATTGAGGTAATACAAGTCAAAATCTGACACTGAGGAGACACTCATTGAGCTCAAGCAGTATAGATGGAGCTGGGGCAGAGCAGATGATGACAACAATCAATAATTTAATAGTGTAAGAAAAGCAGGCATTGTTGTTTTTGTTTCACAGTTGAGGAAACTGAGCTTCAATGAACTTAAGCACCTCGACTCAGGTCACACAGCCAGGCAGGGGTGAAGCCAGTGTTAGATCTTATGGTTTTAGACCCTTAAGTCAGTCCAGTGCTGTCTCCACAGTGGGCTGTTTAAGGTGAATAGAGGTCACGACTTCTCCAGTGGGCCAAACTTGAGCACAGAATATGGAGATTGTCTCACTGATGCCTTCCTCCCAGATGTTCCAGGCCAAATGGTATGTGCCATATTTAAACAAAGGAGCGTCTACAGCTTTTCTTTGATAGTAAAATGGAATGCTGATATTTCTGTGGCTTACCTATAGATTCTAAGACTTAGGCACCATCAAAACCTTCCAATTTTACACTGCAGCTGACATTGTTTCCAAAGGGAAGAGACCTCTGACAGAGGTCCCTGACAGTAGCTGTTATCTGCTCTTAGATAAGAGCTTACTGAAATGACAGATCCTGACCTTTTCATCCTCATTGCCTAGAGCCATAAAGCTCTTCTTTATGACTTAAAAAAAGATCGTTTACTTCCATTGAACCAAACATATTAGATAATTTACATGCTTATCTAATTTAACATTACAACATCCCAGAGAGACATAGTTTATTATCTCTGTTTTATTATTCTTTCCAAAGTTATACACTTTGCAAGGGAGGTTAAGATTTGAGTCTAGGACTTCTTCAAAGGAGCTTCTTCCAAGCTCCTTCTCTTTGAGTATATGATAACACCTTGCTCTTAACAAACAAACCAACAGACTAGAAAATAGACATTTCGTTCTATTGAATTCATCAAAATTCAACTCAAAAATTACTTACTGAGATATTATGCTATGTCCAGCTCTGTGCTGTAGTTCTAAGTATCTTGAAAACTTGTCGTGAAATTTCCATGTCTTTATGTTTTAGTGTGCTGTTTTAGGGAAAGTTATCATTTACATTGTCAAAGCTAATACCTGAAATATCTATTAGACTTAATAATTATTTTGTGAAAGAGGGAGATGGAAAGATTTAAAAAAAATTCATGCCAAAGAAAGGCCTCTGTGTATAAGATCATTAACTCTGTATAAATGGAATGAAATAGGAAAAGGGATGCTATATATTTTATTAGGATAACATACTTAAGGTGTAATATCAAGTTCTGAGCCAAAACCAGATAGTATAAGTTTTAGACATTCTTGTATCACTATGAAGTAAGCAGGGGTGGTTCAATACAGCCTGCAGGCCAGATTAAACCCACAAGGATATTTCTTCCATACTCTGCTCCCACTGAGAACAAGAGACAACCTTCATCAGTGGGCAGATGCTGACTCACCAACCCTGTTGGTGCTCAGAGACGTGCCAATACCAACCAGCTGCAGAAAGATGGGAGAGGCCAAAGTGAATCTGGTCTCCAAGGCGCCTTCAGGCAAATACCCCACAGAACTTGATTCAATCCTGCAGGCCACAGATCCTGGATTGGCTAAGCTCACCCACGGAGAGAGGCATGCAAGAGTGCAATAGCAGAGAAGGGAGAGTAGAAGGGCTGCCATAGAGGATGTCCCTTCTAGAATGACCCTTCAGTATATCCGTGTATCTCCAGGGAGGACTCATGTGCGCTTGGCACCAGTTTATGCCTGCTGGCTGTTGCCCCTCTCAGCAATCTGCTATGTCATTCACCAGGAACCACCATGCTCCCTTATAGCTGAATCAGAAGTCATCCAGTGGTTACAGCTGCACCTTTCTCTGCTGTATAATGGGAAAGAATGTCGTTCTTCTGTTTGACTTACGCTTTGTTTTCCTTTGTGGACTTGTCTCCCCTTTGTGCCTCAGACATGATACCTTGGGAAGCTAGTAGCCCTGAGACAAACAGAGCAACAGACACGACACTGGACTCAGCAACACTGTTCTTCTCTGGTGGCCCAAGTTTTGAGCTTGTGGTCTTATTTTATTAGGATGAGCTCTTTCGTAAGGCACTCTGAGTCCCTCATGCAAATAGTCCTCTGAAGGACTAAGCAGCCAGCTTGCCAGACATCTCCTTGGCTGTTTCAACCTCAATAGTGGGCACAATCTAGGTCACAAAGGGATCCTAAAACATATGTATCTTAGTCAGTTTGGGCTGCAATAACAGAATACCATAGACTGTGTGGCTTATAAACAACACATATTTATTTCTCACAGTTCTAGAGGCTAGGAAGTCCAAGATCAAGGCTCTGGCAGATTTGTTGTCTGGTGAGGACTTGCTCCCTGGTTAACAGATGGCCAAATTCTCACTGTGTCCTCACATGATGGGATGGGAGAGGGAGCTCTCTGGGGTCTCCTTTATAAGGGCAGTAAAAAAAATTCTATTCATGAGGGCTTTGCCTAAGCACTTCCTAAATATTCCTACCTCGTAATAACATCACGTTGAGGATTAGGAATTCAACATATGCACTTTGACAGGACACAGACATTCAATCTATAGCAACATGTGATTCATGAAACTTAAATCTACCTATTATTTTCCTTGACTTGGCACAATGTAAATAATTAGAATTCTAGTATTTTGCTCATAATCAGGGAAAATGACCTTAGGGAAATGTCAAGACTGTGAATATGACATAATATGGGGTCAAGAAATGCAAAGGAAGAGAAAAAAATGGCATGGATAATATGGGAAAAATGGATAGGATGAAAAATCTTAAGGGAATTATATTTGAACCCATTTTAGGCTTACCAGCAGAACCACATTCTTGCAGAAGAGTCACAACATAATGCAGTTTTATTTTATAAATAAAATGTACCTTTAAATTTGGTTTTAGAAAAATCAATGTGGACAATAGAAAACTTCCACGTTAAGCTATAAAAGAAAACCAATTGTAATATAGAATTAAGACCATGTACCTAATTGTATCAGTCTCTTTTAACTTTCATTTTCAAGGTTATCACCCTTCAGTGAAGATAAACACTACTAAAGGCTTGTCAGCTCTTTTTGAGACAGGAAGAAGGATTTGTTTCTCTGCCTGTCTCACGGAGATAGATGTGGACATCAATGTCCTTCTACAAAGCAGTGGGTGAGTCTAAACAAGATGAAGTGGCAGCATGTTGATGGAGTATGTTCAGAGGTGACACGCAGTCTTGTAGACAGCATGTGTTCTTCATTATTCTGCAAACAAGATTTTAGAGAGTTTTTCAATAGGAAAAGGAAAAAAAAAGTGCCATGCCAAGGTTAGAAGTTAAGGATGCACTATGCCTTGAAGAGGACCAGCCAAAGGATGAAGACAAAGAGTTTTCTTTTGTCTGAAGGGCAAGAAGCACTTTCTTCAAAAAAAAAAAAAAAAAAAAAGGAATCTCTTAAACATTCATTTAAAGCAATCAGAGAATGAAATGTGCTTTAGACTGTGTTTGAGGTTAGAATCAGAACTCTTTTAAGAGAAATGTTACAGTCCCTTGGCAAAGAATGAACTGGGTAGCTCTTTGAACATTATAGATGGTTAGAGCTGTGAAGGTTTAAAAAAACATAATGTGGTCCAATTTCCTCTGAGGCCCAGAGAGTTAATCAACTTACTCGGAGTAAGAGGGCAAGGCCAAGATGAGCACTTTTACTCTCAGTCTTGTAAGTTTTATTCTATGCTGTGCTTGCTGGGTAATACTTAGGTGGGGCATCCCCTCCTGAAAAACACACGGCTGCCATTTCCTCTGGGTAGAAATTGGGACTCCACAAGTTGCCGATGGTGTTGTGTGGAGAAGGGTACCTCTATCCTTCTCCTTTCTTCTTTTTTTTTTTTTTTTGGTCATAAGCTCTGTTTTAATGCTCAATGGAGAGTTTTTCTTCTTTTTATTTTAATGTAAGGTTTTTAGCATAAGCTGGCAGGGAGCGTAAGACTGATTTAAATTCCTTTGACTCTATAGTTACTCTTATTTCTACTGTTCAGTGGCTTCTGGCTTCCATACATTGGCAGGAATCAGAATGACATGTGGAACTGATTGTTGCTTCTTGCTTGAATAGCTTTTATTAATTCCAGTGGGTGTAAAAGGAAACAAATGGCTATAGCTGTGTATCTTTTTTTGCTTTAAGGAAACTTGGGCCTCTAAGAGAGTCAAGCTTGTTAACAAGAAATCTGTTTTGATCTGATAGCAATTGACAGAAAAGCAGGTTAGGGAGAAACTCCTTGCTGTTCTCTTCTTGGCTCCACCACTTACTTGCCATGTGACCCTGGGCAAGCTACTTACCGTATTTTGACATGTAGAATGCATACCTTTTTGCCCAAATTTGTGAGGGAAAAATAAGGGTGCACATTATACATGGGTCATACTAGTTCCATATCTCTATAACTTTTAAATTCTTTTATTTATGCTTATGAGTTAAAAGTGTAACTCTAGAAATCAATAACCATATCCGTATGCAGAATAATATCGTGGAATACAATAATCAGTTTTGTTGAACTTACAAGGAATTTGCAATAACGAAGAATTTTTGGCCTTTTATAGTGTGTAAATATTGTAAATTTGTTACCGGTACATAACATTTCTTGTACCTTGTATTGGTTCTTGTGTTTTGTACTTATTTGTTACATAAAATTTTTTGTACCATAATATGTTAAAAAATAAATGCTAAAATTCCTTTATAATATAAAAAACAAGTACCTAAATGTAAACAAAGACAAATTTGAATTAAAAAATTAAAATGAAAGATTTCCCCCTTGAAATTTTGGGCCCAAAACATAGGCGTGCATTACAGACGGCAAAATATAGTACTTCCTCAAAAACTTCATTTCCTTATTTGTGATATGAAGATACTAGGAGTACCTACATTAAAGGTTAATTTTGAATAAAAAAGGATGATAATGCCTAAGTCACTTAAGACCACACTGATTTAATAAATATCATTATTAGTATTCCCTACCATGCCATTCAGCAGGAGGAAATAGTTAGGACAAAAAGATTGGCAAGAAAAGGGAAATTATTTTATTTCCAGTTTTTTTTGGTTGTTGGCAAAGAGGTTTAGGAGTGTTTAGATGGCTGGTTGTCTAGATGATTTTGGAAATTTTAGAGGACAGGACATGGGCAGTAAGACATCAGAATTGGATAGGGAAAAGTACGTATCGATTAATATAAATTCAAATGTCCCCAGACCTTACCAATTTACCACGAAAAAAATGAAGTGAAGTTGACATTAATGTTCAGTTTTTGCTAGCTCAGTATGCTTACTGATGGATCCAGCACCTCGATCTCTTAAATAAAATCCCTTTCCCCTATGATTTTTGGAAGTTCCTCAGATGTGTGTCACATGGGTCATAAACAAATCTACTTTCCAGGGGAGCAGCGGGCACCACCATGTCTGTTGGATTCTTGCTTATTTCTGTAGGTGTCCTGGCATCAAGGTGCCCATTGTAGCTACCTCTGCAGGCTTGTGCCTTTAGAGAGCCTTAAAAATAGCTCAGGCTGAGGGACTGTACTGAGTAGTAGAGAAAATAATGTCCTCTTTATCTCACCCGTCCTTTGCTCCTGGTTCCTCTTGAAGAAAACTTTTCTTTAAAGCCTACACCACCTCTATGCGAAACAAATTATTTAGAAAGATATTCAGAGGTCTTGTAAGCAGAATAGACTCAGCAAAAAGCCTCTCCCTTCACAGTACACACAGACACACACACACACACACACACAAACAGAAACAGACATTCAAGCATCCTTGATATTGTTTTCATTTGCTGAGAGCTATAGGTTGTAAGAAACAACTGGTTATGTTTACTAAAGCACAGGACACATGTGCTCAGATTCAAGTAAATAGTTACATTATTTGATTCTTGGATCACACATCTGATTTAAACTGCAGCACCAACATACTGATATTCTGCCTTGGAAATAATTAAGTTTGTTGGTATCAAAATAATTTTGAGCATGTTTTATTTCATTACCCAGAAAAATGCTTACTTTTGCTCTTTTTTCCAGTGTGTTAGCTACTTAAGAAGGCATCCCCCCAGAATAAGTCTTTTTCGTATTTGTTTCATTATCACCTTATTTTTCATATATCTGTATAAGTCTTAACAATTAAGGTATAAGATATATTTAAGGTATCAGTTTTATTTACTAGCAACAATTAAAAAATGGATGAAAACAATTCTACTTACAATACCATCAAAAAGAATAAAATACTTAGGACTAAATTTAACAAATGAAATATGAGTTATACACTGAAAAGTATACAACATTGTTGAAAGAAATTTTAAAAAGACCTAAATAAATAGTTATACCATGTTCGAGAACTGGATGTCTCACTATTGTTAAAATGACAGTTTTTTTTTTCAAATTGCTTTATAGATACAACACAATCCCTATCAAATTCCGAGCATTTTTTGGTGGAAATGGACAAACTCTTCCTAAAACGTATATGGAAATGCAAATGATTTAGAATAGCTAAAAAGAAGAACAAGTCTGAAAAATTTACACTAACCAATTTACACTAAACTAATCAAGGCATAACAATAAACATCAACAATAAAACAGAATGGAGTCCAGAAATAAACCCATATATTCACGGTCAATTGATTTTCAACAAAAGTGCCAATGTAATTCAATGGAGAAAGCATAATCTTTTTAACAAATGAAGCTAGAACAACTGGATATCTATGTGAAACAAAATAAACTTAAGAACTTCACATCTAACGATTTAAACAAACAAACAAACAAACAAAAAACTCAAAAGGATTATAGACCTAAATGTGAAGACTGAAACTATAAACTTCTAGAACAAACATAGGAGAAAATATTTATAAGCTTGGATTAGTCAAGGATTTCTTATATATGATACGAAAAACACTATTATTAAAGGAGGAAAAAGATAAATCAGAGTTCAGCAAAATTATGGTCTTTTACTCTTCAAAAGACTTCAATATGAAAAGAAAAGCCATTGACTGGGAGAAAATATTTGCAAATTCACAAATGATAAAAAAACCTGCATCCAGAATATAAAAAATACTTACAATACAAGAATAAGAAAACAAATGACCCAATTCAAAAATGGGTAAAATATTTGAGTGGACACTTCACCAAACAAGGTATACAAATGGTAAATAAAGTCATTGGGAAGTGCAAATTTAAACACAATGAGATAGCATAGCATATTAACTAGAATGACAGTAATAAAAAAGACATAATACCGAGTGTCATCAAGGATGTGGAAGAAATTGAACTTTCACACAGTGCTGATAGCAATCTAAACCGGTATAGCCACTTGCAAAAAAATTGGCAACTTCTTAACAAGTTAGAAGTATACTTTCCTAGAATCTACTCAAGAGAAATGAAAACATATGTCCACAAAGTCTTGTCTGACAATATTCAGAGCTGCATTACTCATAATAGCCAAACAAAACGTAGAAAAATAATCTGTCCGTCAGCTAGTGAATGGATAAACAAAATGATGTTTCCATTTTGCTGAATAACACTTCAGCAATAAAAAAGAATGAATTAATGATACGTGCAACAGCATGGCTGAACCTCAAAAAACTATGAAAAGTGAAAGAAACTAGACACAAGAATTATATAAGACTCCATTAATATGAAATTTCTAGAAAAGATAAAACTATAGTTAAAAAAAAAAGGAGATTGGTTGTTGTGTAGGGATTCAGATTAGAGACAGAATTGATTGCAAATGGCACGGGAACTTTTTGGGATGATGGAAGTCTGTAAAACTAGACTGTAGTATTGGCTGCACAACTGTATACATTTATTAAAATTCATTGACCTGTAAGCATAAAATTGATAAATATTATGATATATAAATTATATATTCATAAAGCTGTTAAAAACATATTTGAGCAGGGGATACAACGGTCATTGGTTAATTTTGGACTTCTTACTACCCACTTCTCCATATTTTGGTACCAACATGGGAATCATTTCCCTGTTGTGTACAGTTTGTGTAACTATTAAGTTTCCCAAGTCAAGGGATGGGAAGTTAGTACTCCCTGTTGTAAGAGAGAAAGTTTTACTTCCAATTCTCTTAAGAAATAAACAAAAGTAAGTTGTCAGCTGTATTTCAAGCCTACATATAACTAGACTCAGCATCAGTAGGGGAAACAAAGAAAGTCTCACAGGCTATGATCTGTCGCTTGGGTCCTATGCCTTTCCTTGAACCAATCACTGTTTCCTGGGAAATGCGTTCCAAATGGTGGGTCAGGAGTTGGTCATGATACTTTTGCCAACTTCACCAGAAATTGATAAACTCTGAATTTTCTTTTTTTGGGGGAGATGTTGAATTCTTAGTTTTACCTGCACTAGTTACAAAATGTTGAATGGGGACATTTGGATCTACAATGTAAAAGGAGGTATGGGCTTACTGGGAAGAGAAAGGGCTAGACTAGCATGAACATTCCTTGTTTTTACCTTCTTAACATCCATTCCAACTTTTGCTACTGCCAAATTTCTTTTTTCAGGATTAGCCTCTATCTGTTTTGAAAATATGATTCTAGTTCAACTAATCAGATGCTTTTGTTCAATAAATGTGAAACTTGAATAGACTACAGAAAAGACTGAAATTGATTTGAACAAATTCATTCAAGAGAAGGTGCCCTGGTGACTCCTGGAGCTCCGTCGGAGCTGATTCGTCAATATTTCCATTAATTATGTGAACTATTGCAAATTTCCTAATAAATTCTCTTTTGGCATAAGCAAGTCAGATTTAGTGAACTAACAGCAAGCATTATTAAAATAAACTAGCAATTCTCTTGAACAAATATGAACAAATAGAGATAATTGATGAAAGTGTTCGTTGGAAGTTCTGCTTTGATTTTCCATTGTCTACCATGTTTGTGTTTGTCATTCATGAGCATAGGTGAGAATGTGTATCTGTGTGAGAACGGATATTTATCATAGGTCAAGAGTGTGAATTTGAAGGTAGGAAAGAGCTACAGTGAGAATATCAACATGTCATATGAACCTTTTATATGCTTTTTATATTGTAAGCCTAGAAATATGGTATAGAAAGTGTAGTTTGAAAGAATATGATTTGTAGAGTTGTGGAAGCAGAATACTACAAATTCCTTCTGAAGAAAGTTAGATATGTTAGTCTTACTTTAAACAGGGAATCAGCTTTAATGAAAGGGGAATTATGAAGCAAATGAGACCTAACAGCACTCTTTGTTGATTCAAGCTCTATGTTGTTAATTGCTTCTCATTGATGATAAAGAGAACGATACAAATAGAATCTCTATGCCCATAGACCTGAACAAAAAAATTGCCTTCCCACAGATCAGATTGAGACATCCTTTCAAGTAAGACTAAAACTTGGTTCTGCTTAATAGTAATTGGCAGATTGCTGGGATGTGTTCCCATTCATTGTCAAAAAACACAAACTCACTCCCCAGCTCTCCTACTGTTTTATTAGCCAACTAGAGTGTCAACCTTTGTGTTGTCAAAATCATGAAACATATTTGGATAATTATGAAAGTACAGAAAGTATGATTGGTGTAGAAGAGAAATGATGGCTTAGAAATTGTACTTAGTTTTCCTCAGACATAACTAAATTTAAAATTAATTTAAGCTGAATTCTTGGTTTTACCATCTATACAATTTTGGAATAGATTTTCTTTTCTTCTTAAAAATGATTCTGATCCTTTTATTTCAGTCTCCCTTTTGCTCAAGATGAAAAACAAGCAGAATATAAGTGCTTCTCATCATTTCTAAATCTAAAGGTTATTTGGAACTTTATTTTTCTACAATTTATAATCTCTGCCCCTCTATGGCAGGGATGGAGCTATTTATAATTTTCTTCCTATCAGATGAGGAAAAGTTGAAGGTGGGACCCTTGAGCAGAGCTCAGAGACTCATGATAGGCCATTATTTATGCTAATAATGAAATAATTAATATATTTTTTATGTAATAATAAATTATAAAGTCATTTTTATGCTATAATTACTGTTGGGATTTCATGAAAGATTTGCAATTGGAAATGCAAAGACTAGAGGAATTCCTGAGTTGGAATATTAATTTTAATTTAAACCACAGTCATTAGTTGCCTACCTATTGTTTTAAAATGTCTAGCATCTGATTATTTAAGGATATTTAAAATCATCTGGATAATTTGAGTAGGGTTGTATCGTTGTCAGTATAAATAACTTTTAACTGCTCTCTTTTCTAGACTGTCATACTCCAATTATAAATAAAAAGAATCTCTTATTACAATGGAGAGGTGAATGATAATTCTCACATGTGTTTTGTGATAAGATGGGACTCTAACTTGAGCCCTGCCATCAATCTTCAGCCAAGAGATACACCTCTTTGAAGTGTCAAATCACTGGCTCCAAATCAACTTCTATCAACTGTTCGCCATGTAATCAGCTGTTGACCTCGGTAACAAGTAGAAGACAATGTACTACTTTTACCTTAGTCCTGCTTGAAAGCTCGAGAGTCTGGCTACGACTCAAGGACATAACAGGGAGTATGGCTTACATAAAACAAAGAGATAAAGTTCCTGCTTTATTTCCTCTCCTCCCTCACCCCACCTGGTCCTGTAGCACATCCTTATTCCTCTCCTATGCCAATGAGGTTTGTTAGAAGGATGTCTCCTATCTTAGCATCCTGTCTTACTTGGCTCAGCCTTATTATCATGCTGGCATTGTTAATCAGGTCTTTCGTCCTTAGAGAGAGAAGTGAGTCTACAAGGGCAGCTCTTCTCTTGAGAATTCTAGTTAACTCATTATCTTGAACCATCTTTCTATGTGGGTTTTGGGTGTGACCATAGATATTGAGCAGTTCTTTTTATATTTTGTATGTAGTTCCTGCCGATTTCTTTTTTAACGGAATGTTATTCCCAATTTCCTACATCTATTATTTCTTCTTAAAGAAATGGAGCAATACATAGCCATAATTTATGAGTAGATATGCTTAACACATGAAACAGGATGCCCATATACATATATATATCTAAAGAGAAATAAAACTCATATTTTATAACTGGAGACACATCTGTATATCTTAATTATGATCACCATTATTGTTATTTTTTCATTTACAAAAAGAACAAATATTCTATAAAGTTATCTTCACTGAAGTTTAAAAGTAAATAAATAAAGAAGAAGGGTATATACTGCTGTTTGATGGTTTTAATGTAGTTTCTCCTAGCTGTGTGTAACAGACTAAATAACTAGTCAAGGTTCATTTCACCTTTATAATGACATAAAAAAAAAATGTTGTTCCTTTATGATTTTAAACAAGAAAGAAAACAAAACTCCAGAACCACTTCAAAGAAGGTTTTAGTCTAATTTTATCAGACTCAGTTACTTTAATCTTTTTCGGTAGCCGGAGGTTTCACACAGGGAAACATCAAGTGGATAATTTTCTATATGTTATTAAAAGACATTTGAGAAGTTGATAATATAAAGCAGGTCAAGAGACAACAGGAGGACAAAAAGCAAGTGGAAAAACTGTCAGGAAAAGAAAGAGGTGGGCAGGACCTTACATGTATACTGTAGTTTCAAAGATTACATTTTTCTAATAGGGACTTCAGAGGTCCTTTGAGTTCAGTACAGGGCAATTTATTCTGATGAACAAGAAAGAACGAAACATAAAAATGGCTGTTAGTCAATCATTTGGGAGAGAAAGCCACATTTTCAATTTCTCCATTACTTGACAGAATATTACATATCTGATTTGGCATAACAACTGGAGAATTTTAGTTATCTATATCATTTTCCTCTTTTGGAAACTGGCATTCTCTCCTCATAACTTCCTTGATCTAATTCTTTTTAAACTTCCCACTTTCCTTATTTATGTGTTAACTTCATTTTCAGGATACAATTAGATTTGTCTGAAACAGCTTTAACTTGATGTTTAACTTTTGTGGGAGTCTGGCACTGAGTTTAACATTTTGATACATTTGGAATAACCTTTTGGAAGACATTATGGGGGGAAGACCTTATTTCTCCTATACCCCCAACCCATTTCTCTCTGATTTGATTGCTAAAGCCTGAAATTTTATCCTTCGAATTTGCTTCCTTTGATATTAAAGTGCAGATACTCCTGGGAAGAAATCAGTCACTCATACTTTATTGTGAATGAGGCCCAGGGGCTGGGCTTTGACAAGGGAGAAGGGATTAAGGACAAGAGCTCTGTAACTGGTATAGCTGTAATGGCCTTAGGTCTGTTATTCAGTAGCTCTGTAAATTTGGAGTGACTTCATCCTCCTTGACTTCAGCTATTGCATATGAAATACGAATAGCTGGTTTGCCTAGTTGGTTTATTTGAAGGCTCAAATGAGAGTATATGTATTACAAAAGATTTGCCAACTGTGAAGTGCTATGCAAAGTAAAGATATTAAAAGGCATGACCAACGGAACAAGAAATGTGGCCAAGGCAATGTTCACCCATGTCACATGTAAGGTGGGTCCTGGTACCACTTTATAATCACACTCAGAATTCTGACAATTAAGATAACCAGGATTCGCATATTGCTTTCTGGATATCATTGTGTTAAAGTAAGAGGGTTTTCTTTTCTCTTTGCTCTTTTTCTCCAGGTCGGTACATTCTAGCTTAGCTTCTGTCCCTGAATGGCAGCATAGGGAATGATAAAGCCTGGGGCTGTGTCCATCGTAGGGAAGGTGGGAGAGGATGGCTACTGGGGGATAACTCCCCCTTCGCTTTAAAGGTTGATCTTTGCCCAGAACCTGAATCTTCAGTAGGAGATAATTATTGAGGTTTGTGGGAAGCAGTAATTCTTTAGGAACAGGTTTCTCCAAGGTCAAACTAGGACTAGAACTGATAAAGTAATATAGCAAACTGGAGTAGTGTTGTATTTCAAAGAGTGTCCTAACAGCTTCAAAGGAAGAAGCCACCATTTAAACATGAAGAAAGAGGTGGGCAGGACCTTACATGTGTACTGTAACAGGATCAGGCTGCAGATGTATTAGTTATTCTCTTTTCTCTTGTTCTAGAAGGCCATTAAGCACGGACATATAATAAATGCCTGCTATCATACAGTCATGAGCACCAAACAGAACTGTCCGTGTGTAGTAGGCAGAATAAAGGACCCCAAAGAGTCCACATCTTAATTCCTGAAACCTGTGGAGATGCTATATCACAAGGCAAAAGCGACTTTGCAAATGTAATTAGGAGAGAAAAGTTATCCTGCATAACCTATGTGGGCTCAATGTAATGACATGAGCCCTTAAAAGTGGAGAACTTTCTCCAGCTAGAGGCAGAAGGAAAAGTCAGAGAGATTATAAATGTGAGAAGGATTTAACATGTCATTCCTGGTTCTGAGATGCAAGGGACCATCAACAAAGAACAGATATGGACCTTTAAGAGCTGAAGGCAGTCCCTAGCTGACATCCAACAAGGAAATAGGGACCTACTGGATTCTGCCAATAACCTGAATGGGCCAGGAAATGAAGTCTTCCCAGAGCCTCTGAATAAGAGTCTAGTTGGCTGGCGCTCTGATTTTTGGTCTTGTGAAGTTGGAAGTTGAGGAACCAACTGAGCCAACCTTCCAATCTGACCTAGAGAAATGGAGAGACAAGCCACTAAGTTTTTGGTAACTAGTTATGGTGGCAATAGAAAATTAATATACTGTGTGAGAGGCAGGTGGACAGCAAATCAACGTGTGCTGTTTCAAATAACCACCCTTATGATTTTCCATCCGGCCTTCATATTTGAATCATTATTTTTTCTGATTACAGCATATGAACATGTAGCATATGACTTTAAATCAGTAGCTACCTCAGTATCAGCTTTCAGATGCTCTAAACTAATCACAACTTCCTTTATCTTTTAGTTATTCCCCTTGAGGCCCCTCATGGTGAATTTTGTAGACAGCCTTTTCTCTATATACAGAACTTTTTAAAAATTGAGATCTACATAACTTCAGTAAAATATACTATTAAGTGTATAACTTGATGAAGTTTGCATATGGATATACCTGAAAACCACTACCTAGGATTGAGATAAAGGATATTTCCATCACTTCAGTGGGTGGCGCTGAATTCCTTATGCCCTTTTCTAGTCAATACTTGCCCCACCCAGAGTCATTCACTATTCTTTCTTATACCACTATTGATTAGTTGCCACTGTTTAAACTCATGTAAATGGAATCATACAGTATGGTGATTACTTTTATGTCCGGCTGTTTTTCACTCAGCATGTTGTTGAGATTCATTCATGTTGTACTAGTATCAAATGTTCATTCTTTTTTTAGTACTCTATTCTACTCTATGCATATGTTTATCCAGTCTGCCATGATGGTTACTTGGGTTGTTCCCAGTTTTAGCTATTATGAGTAAAATGACATGAATCTTCTTGTACATGTCTTTTGGTAGATACATATACTCCTTTTCCTTGGGGACATAGCTATGAGTGGAATTTCTGGGTCATAGGTAGATCAACCTACATTTTAAATCAGGTTGTTCTAAACACATGCTTCAAAATTGGTGAAATATGTCTAGCCATTTTCATGTGGTGTGTTATTGATAGAAATAGTTTTATTTATGCAAGTGATCTGAGAACCTACAGGTATCATGACATATGTATGTTGTCTGCATGTAAGTAGAGTTCTATTTTTTTTTTTTTTTTGAAAAGGAGCACCTAGTCTTGCTTTGTTTTAAATATAGGAAAGTTTGATTTCTCCAAACTTAGAAAGCCATACTAAAAACAGTCTACGTCTCTCTGTGTTATATTTTGCTTTGCAGCATTTTTGCTCCACTCAACTTAATAAAGACCTATACTTCTTATCTTGTGACCTTTCTTTATCACAGCACGTCATTCTCAGTATGAGGAAGCACAGCATGAACATTCATGATTTCACCAATTTAGCAACTTTCCTTTCCTTATTTTGGAGTGCCAAGGTGGAGCCCAGCCCTCTATTTTGGAAAGAGGCTTGTGAGTGCTCTGGGCCATAGAAAGAAGAGTTTGCCTTTATAACGGGCAGTTTGAATGAGCCTCTCAGAGCACATTTCGTGGGTAACACGAAGGCAGCTGGTAATGGACACATTTTAGTCATGAGATTGCAGTCAATATGGTTCTCCATCCAAGTGATGTGAGATGCTCCCTCCAACAGTCTCCTCCAGGCCTGGGATTGGCTCCCAAACACTGGCCACCCCATCATAGTGCTCCTCTGACTCCCAGTGTTAGCTCTGCTTCTTTCCTTGTGCCCCACCAGGTCTTGCCATCGCCCTACCTCCCACATCCTCTACTTTCTTTACAATTCTTTTGTTATCATAGAAACTCCGGGTCTTACTTTCTTTTTTCTTTCATTTTTTTGGGGGGTAGTCTTACTTTCTTTAGTCTTCCCTTTTGATTCTTTGACAATATTCAGAAGTAAAAAGATAAACATTATTTATCCTTCCCAAGGCAATGTGAATGGTTCTGCTAGCTTGTAGAAAGAGTGTGTATAGAGGGGAAGAAAAGCAGAAATGTTGTTATTTCATTTGTCATGTATTGGTTGGGGTTCTCTAGAGAAAAAGTGTGTGTTTGTGTCTGTGTGTATACATCTTGTATAGTATGTATATATACACACATACACACAGAGGGTGCCAAAAAAATTGTATACACATTTTAAGAAAGGAAAACTATTGAAATTGTAATACTCAATATATGCTGATAACAAAAGATGAATACAAGTCACGTTTGACTTCTGCAATTACAAGAGGTACTCAAAGTGGTTACCGTCAGCATAATTTTAGTACAGTTTTTTCATGTCTTAAATGTAGATACAGTTTTTGGCACCTTCTGTATATACCAGGGTGCCAAAAAATTGTATACAAGTGGACACTTTGGTCAATATTTCTCAAGCAGTTGTTCACTGTAATCAGAAGTGTCTGGATGCTGATGGTAACCACCTTGAGTACCTCTTGTAATATATAACACATATATATATATATATATATAGAGAGAGAGAGAGAGAGAGAGAGAGAGATTTATTATAAGTAATTGGCTCACACAATTATGGAGGCTGGCAAATCCAAAATCTGTGGTGTAAGCTGATAGTGTCAAGATCCAGGAGAGCCGATGGTACAATTTCAGTTCCAAGGGAGTCTGCTGGACTGCCAGCAATACAGTCTTCTACATTCTCCTCTTGCTCAGGGATGCTGGCCTTTTTGTTGTATTTAGACCTTCAACTGATTGCATGAGGCCCACCCACATTAAGGAGGGCAATCTGATTTAATCAAAATCCCCTGATTTAAATGTTAGTATCTAAAACGCTCTCCAAGTTGACACATAAAATTAAGTATCACATGTCATTACAAACTCATGATCTCCGGGAATTGGCTAAATTGGGGTCTGTCTATGCCCCACTAGTGCAAACTTCCTCATTTTAGGGAAAACAATGCATTGTGGATTAAATGGTATGGATTTGAATCCAGTGATCCTGAGTAGCTGTGTCATTTGGAGAGACCTTTAGCTTCAGTTATCACAGAGTTCTCAACTCAGTCTGTCCTTACACCTCCCCAGAAGACATTTGATAATGTCTGAAAACATTTTTGATTGTCACACCCAGGGTAGGGGTGGGAGGAGTTGCTAGCTGCATTTGGTGGGGAGAGGTCAGGAATGCCGCTAGACATCCCCAAATGCATAGGACAGCCTCCCAACAACAAAGAACCATCTGGCCCGAAATGTCAGTAGTGCTGAGGTTGTGAAACTTTTTGCTAGAGGCAAGGTGAACAAGCTAGGCTACAATAAGATTGAAGACTGGATGATGAAAAGGTTAAAAGGCAAGGTAACCAATAAAATGGCAAAAGTAAATTTCAAAAGCAAATGTGTGAACACTTGATCTTGTGTTATTTGTCAATTTCTAAATAGAATATTGAGAAGGTGGTGTTATAAGTTGAAAAAAATAAACATTATTGGAGGCTAAACTATAGCCTCTTGGGGAAAAGAGAGCAGAACATCAATTAGAGAGAACGTAAGCAAATACATGATGTTTTTATTGAATTTCTCCCTCATGTCATTGGCCCATAGGACACCGTAAGGTTTGAAGCCCTGGAGTAGTATGGTGAAGGTGATAGCACTGTGAGCAAGTATTGTGGGTCAAAAGGGAGGGGTAAACTGTGGCTAAGAAACCTAAGGGAATATTCTGTAAGAAAATGTAAAAGCATAACTACAGTATGACTTAACAAATGCCTTAAAGTAATAGATTACTGTTTTGTTAGTTCATAATTTATTCTGGCAGTCTGTTTAACCATATGTACAGTTTCCTGAATATGATTTAAATGTTAAATCCTAATTATGAAACTCTAATTCAAAACAATTTCAAGCAAACCCATTGAGAATTACTGTGAATGCAAATCACTAAATCACTCTCATTAGGGAAATACACATTAATTTTAATTTCAGACCAGGTGTAAGCATCTATGAACTAATATCAAGTAGACCTAAATTAAATATAAAAATGGTCACACTTTAAAAAGATTATATTCTGCCACCTTGAGCTATCCAGGAATATGTAACAGCTACCTAATCTCTATAAACAATTTTGAGATAATTTAAAAATATATAGATTACTAGAGGCCTTCTAAAGTTTCAGGGCTGATCTGAAAGCTTTTGTCTTCTTTCAACAAACTTGTTTTGTACATATTGAATTATTAGAGTCAACTAACTTGGTCAGTGTGCTGTAAGGACCATACATGCCCTCTTGTTTACATTAATTAACCTCTGAAAAAGAAGAAAGGTGATTCAATTCTACCAACTGGATCAAGGAGAAAAATGAAAACATTAAAGCAAGAGTGAAACTCTTTCCAGTTGGCATGCACAGTGAATGTATCTAATAATAACATCTTGAATTTTCTGTCAAGCAGATCAATATATTTATCCATTATAGTCAATATTGTAACATTGATGGATCATTCATTCATTATTTATCCACTTACAATATTGAAATCTTAAATTGGTGCTTAATTACTGCACTTTGAATAAAGATAAATAGACAACTAAAAACCTGCTCCTAGTCTGTGGGAGCGACAGACATTACCCGGCATAATGGTGCCCTTTAATTTTATTAGATGAATATTGATGGAGAAGAGCTGAAGGAGAGGCACCTGGGCAAGGAGAGTATGCCTATAAACCCCTAAGGACACTAGGATTTATTTTGAAAGATGTTGCTTAGTTAGGGTGGTAGCAGGGTGGTAATGGAAAGTTGTCATATCTAGGTCTATTTTAAAGGTAGAGCTAACAGAATTTGTGGGATGGAATCAAAACAGAACAGTTAAAAGTGACTTCAAAGATTTTGGCCAAAACAACTAGGTTGGAATTTCTGTTTACTGAGATTGAGAAGACAGGAGGAGTAAGTGGTTCGGGGAGGAAATGTATTTGGTTTTGGATACGGTAAGTGTAATATGACAACTAGATATCCTAGTAGAGATTGGAATACAGAGTTGGGATAAATAAGCTTGGAATTCAGGGGTACAGTTTACATTTGGAATTCACATTTGGGAATCTCAAGCATATAGATGGTATTTAAAGCCATAAAGCTGGGATAATATCCCAAATGAGCAAATATGGACAGCAAAGAGAAGAGATGAACTCTTCAGCAAAATAACATGTTGAGGCTCGGAAGAGGACGAGGGACTTCAAAGGAAACTGAGAGGGAGGGACTGTAAGGTAGGAAGAGAATCTCAAAGGGTAATGTATCCAGGACTCTGAGTGAAGAGAGTGCCATGAGAAGGAAGTGATGGATTGATGTCAAAGGCTCCTGGTAGTTTTAGTAATATGAAGACTGAGAATTAGCCACTGAGCCTGGCAATGTAAATGTCACTGTAACCTTGATAAGAGGAGCTTTGTTTGGAGGGTTGGTATAAAAGCCTTGTTAAAGATCAGGAGAGAATGGAGAGAAAAGGAGAAAAGAAGAAAGCACATATAATCAACTCTTTGAAGATATTTTCCTAAGAAGGAAACAGAGAAATGGGGCAGAGAAATGGGGCAGTAGAAGACTGGAAGTAGATGGAGAAAAGTGTGAGTGGAGCTACTTCTTTCAGTAGAGAATGGAGACATTTCTGCATGTTTGCATGCAGGTAGAAATACTGCCACAGAGAAAGAAACGAAAAATAATGATGCAGAAGCAGGAGGGGGCATTCTAGAGAGAAGTCCTTCAGAAGATGGGATTCAGTGCACACAGGGAGAAACTGGCCTTAACCAGGAGCACAAATAGCTCACCTGCTGGAACATAAGCAAAGGCACAGGTGACGGATGTGTGTAGAATGGCTGACAGCTTAGGTGGTGAGAACATGTTTTAGCATATTTAAGCACAAGCATACACAGCAGAATCCTTTTCTTCCACCTTGTTTAAATGCAATGGTATATATTTTCTGTAAGCCGAGAATGTTCTCCATCGTGGCTGCATTTTATAATCACATTGAGAGCTTTAAAAAAAAAAAAGTGTTGATTCCAAGGACCCACCCCTGGATTTAAGTTGTCTGGATACTAACATTAAAAACAAAAATCTGCTTTGAAAAAGAGAAGGTGGACAGAACTATAATCCAGCATCTTTTATTATGTTGGAAAGACTGGTGAAGTCTTTTGGGAGGCTTGGGAGATGTGGCTGGGAAAGTATTTGGAAAATATACAACCAAGATATCTCATGGCGTGTTTAAAAAAAATCTTACTACGGTAGCAGAAAAAAAACACCAAAAACTCTCTCCAAGTCATTGAGAACCACTGGGCTAGATGGTGTAACATTTCATGTACAGTGAGTGACTGGGAAATTGGGTAATTTTGTGTGGTATCAGCACTCTTAAGACACAGGACTAATATTTCAGGAAGATGAAATTATGCTATTTTAGGTTGAGTTCTCAAGGAAACAGGACTGAGACAGAGGTTAGTTTGCAGGATGTTTACTGTGGATGGAAAGGAAAGGATGCAGGATTGAGCTGAGGGGGAAGTCTAGCTGAGGGGGAAGGTAAGCTGCAAACAGCCCCGTGATAACCTCTACAGACCCCATGGAGAGACTTGAAGCTAAAATGCTTTGTTAACATTGTCCCGCAGTGGACTGGAATGACCAGCCCTTCATGGGTCAGTCATCGGAGGTGGATCTCCTTGGGAAGGGTGTGATGTAAGGCAAGGCGGCTCTCTGCAGTTGAGGTTGACCTGGAAGGAGCTGACAGCTGAAAACTGTCTGCTGACAGTACGTCCAGCATTTGGGGCAAAAAGCTTCCCCTCGAGAGGGACTCCTGGGGGAGTATCACAGTGCCCACTGCATATGTCAGTGTCACTGATGGACACACCTGGTTCTGGTCTTGGAGACAGGCTGGCTGGAAAACATGAGCTTCTTCCTTGCGCCCCAGGAGGCTCACCGAGAGCCTTAGTCTTCCTGAGAAACATGTTTACCAATTTATGAATCAGTATTATTTTTCTTAAATATTTGTTATACACATACAAAAACATTTTGATTCACAAACCTGATTAATGTTCTTGGACAACTGCAGTCAAAGAGGTATTAGTTTACAAGCATGTGGTAACTGGGTCTGCTTAGTTTCACTTCCTGTGGTGCATTCTCTGATAACAAAAAAGTTTTGAAAATGTGAGGGAGTTTTAGATGATTTTTTTCTTACTGTCAATCAATTGACATGTTAAAGGTCTAACAATGTAAAATTATAAAGACACCTGGGAAGGTGGATCAGTGCACCAAAACAGGATGTTTGAGATCAGTGACAATGTTCATGGCAGTGAAGGAAGTTTAGACCAATCTGATATCCAGGAGCTGTATTTCGTCCCTGAGAGCCATTACACTGGCACTGGCAGCACAGAAGATGAGAGTACTTCTCCAACCACAGCTAGAAAGATGCATAAGAAGCCCAATGGAAAGAAATGTTAAGAGAGAAAGTTACTCTTAGATATTTAAATTTGGAGCTTTTCATTGAGGAGATGCAAATGATCCTAGAACGTGGTGCTTCTTGTAGCCATTACTTCTGCAATTTTTTTAAATGTACATACTATGAAGGCGAAATCACAAGAAATCTTGCAGCTAAATGCAGACATCATAGCTAGGTACAATGTAATGAAAAGCAGAATCCCCAAGCAAATGAAGACTTGCTTGATGGTCCCTTCAAGCTACGATAAACTAGAGGCCCTTGCCTCATTGCTATGAAGCTGTGAAATCTGACTTTAAGGAAAAGGAGGTGGGGAGAATATCCTTCATAGGAAGGTATACTTTGAATTGATGGATTATTTGCTTGAAAGAGACTGTTTTAAGCAAGAATATGTGAATTAGCTTTAAATGGCAAGTTGAACTGACCCTTTCCCTCCATCAGTGGGATGGGGTTTGTAGGTGGTTTGATTCAAGTACAGAAATTAAGAACACTAATTTTACTCTTCTGTGTTTAACATTAATTTTTTATGTTACACATATGTTATTTACTTTACTGAAAAATGGTAATTCTCAATGTGAGTTTAAATATTTAGCATATATTTATATGTGAAGAAAATTATAATATTTACAATAAAATGAAGAATAACTTTCACCATCTTTATACACTGGAAAAGCGACTTAACACGTCTTTCCTTGGAAAGCAAAAGACATTGTGTCATTGACCATATGACACCAGAGGTTTGACTTCTCAGCAAACTGGTACAGTTATAATATAGTATTTTTACACCTAAAATATAATATTTTTACACCTAAAATTATTTTTCACCCATCACCACTTTTGGCAACATTCTGGTAATGATTATTCTGACACAGCTCAAAAAGTAATGAAAAAAACTGTTGCCATTTGTATCCACATACTTATGTGAATCTCTATTCTCAAAATATTGTGACACTTATACCCGGAAGAAAAATTAATTGGGTGTCAGGTCTGATATGTGCAACAGCAGCAGCAGCAGTCTTTCTTTCAATGGGATTTTCTCAAATTGCTAGTAGTTAATTTCATGAGTGACTTCATTAATGCAATAGCTTCTTACCCATTAATCTATGAAGGTAGGAAACTTTTGTTGTTCTACCCATAATGGTTGTTTTTACACAACACCTTTAGCGTTTTTTTCTTTTTAACAATCACAGTTTGTAAATAAGAAAAGAAAAGAGAAAGCAATTTACTTAAAAAAAAAATGTAGTGTAGGCTGAAGAAAGTATTTTGTTGTACTCATAGAATTTCAGTTAGAAATGACCTTCAAAGTCTTCTTACTCTAACCCTCCACTTGATTGAATCTACTTTAATTGGCCATTCAGTTTATGTTTGAACACCCCCAGGAGCTGTGAGCACATGGTCTCCTGAGTTAGAACGTTTCATCTTGGTAGACTGTCCAGGTGGAATCTGTTCCCAAGTGACTGATACAGCCTTCTGGAAAGCTCGGGCAAGTGATTATGAGTGCTGATTACCAGTCAGCAAAGAAGCTGAGCCAGCCAGAGAGGCAGAAGGACACTTGCAATTTGGTCTGAGCTCTACTCTGAGAACACAGGCAGACTCTTTTCCTGTTTTTATCCTCATCTTTAAATGAAAAATAAAATGTGTATTTATACCATCTATAGTCATAAGATAAAATTACATGGGTTAATATGATTTGAAAATTTTAAATTGCTGCACATGTAGAATTTTTATTATTCCAAAGCCCTGGGGAATTCTGGTGACACCATAAAGTTCAGTAAAGCTGAGATTATGGCGGATGAATCCTTCAGGGAGCTTAAAGTTATTGTTTCATCAGCTCCGGCATTCAAACGAAACTTGTTAAAGAATAAGACATATAAAATTATATGAGGTTATCAGAACATGCATAAATAAAGATGAATATATTTCTGGTCCAGGAGCTCAGAAAAAGACATCGTCTTAAATATACTTATTTATTATTGGCTCAGGTAATAACTTGAAAATTCAGGTCTATAAAGCAGTACAAACCTTAAGGCAAGTAGACTTGGGGAACTAAAACACTGCTATAAAACAAAATCCTGAAGTTTGTTTTTTTTTAATAGATAAATCCTTAATCCCTATGTTGATTTTTAAAACTAATTTTCTCTTTAATTTCATGGAATTTTTGAGCACTTAGAAATAGTGTGTTTGTGGGAGACACACATGCAATGTTAGGTACATTAATGGTTTCACAGATTTCTCCCCTCGCAAACATCTCCTAGCCGCAGGTTGAGGACCTACCCTCTCCACTGAGTGAGTCTATCCCTTTGATTTCCCTTTGATTGGCCTTCATTTTTGCTTCACCTCCATCATTTTTCTACAGAACAGTGGAGCTTGACATGAAGCATTGCTTAGACTGCATTCTTCACCTTTTGGTTTCTAAGAGTGAAGAATGTCCACTAATCAGTGAGCAGAAATTAAAAACAAAATATTGTATGTAAAATAAATGTATACTGTTAGACTTTGCCTATGCAGTTTTCTTTGGTAACTGATTTGTCCTCATTTATGAAACAACTATACTATGTATAGTTTCACCTGGGTGCAGTGGGAAATCAAAAAGTAGTAACATTAGGGGTGATGCCCATCGAATGCTTAAAATCTTTCTTACAAGAATGGGACTGGTCTTCCGAAGTGCCTTAGAAAGACCACTGTCCCTGCTCTTCACCTGATAGGCAACAGACTCTCTGTCTACTCTCAGGCAGTCACTTTTCCTGGCCTCAGATTTCTTATCGATATCATTCAGGGACTTGATCATGTGAGCTGCGAAGTACCGTTATGGCTTTATTTCTGTTTAATAGCAATAATTGTTTGATACTTTACTAAGCGCATTTGTTTACATATTTTATCACATTTAATTTTTACAAAATTCTGTAAGAAGTTATTACTCTTACACCATTTTACAGCCCTGACTTTGAGGGAGAGTAAGTAACATATTCAATGTCACAGATCTTGCAGGAGACAAAGCCAGGATTTGGTCACAACACCATGACCCGTGTGCTTTGCACGGCACCAAATCACCTGGGTGGCAAAACCTGTGATTAACAAAAGTACATTCCTCAACCGGTTAGCTACCAGGGGATCACAGCTGGAGGTAATACCCCTCTAACATCTATTTTTGTGGGGTTTTTTGTGTGTCATAAAGGGCCAAAATACGGTAAAATAAGGGAAATTCTCTGGTTCAAATGGTTAGCAGTGATGATGATCTAAAAGCTCATCTAAAAACCATCTGATCATTCAATTTTGTGTGACATTCAATTCATATTTATTTAAAAAGTTTTACTTTGGATTCATATACAGTCATAAGAAATGATTTAGAGAAATGCCACATACCGTTTACCGGGTTTCCCCCCATCGTGACTCCGGCGTTACTATAGCCTACTATCACAGACAGGAAATTGACATCGATTCAGTCCATTGATTTTATTCATGTTTCACAAATCTTATAGGCACTGATTCGTGTGTGTGTGTGTGTGTGTGTGTGTGTGTGTATTTTGTCCTGTGCAATTTTATCACATGGGTACATTCATGTGACCATGACATACAGAACAGTTCCATCATTAGAATCTTTCGTGCTACCTTTTCATAGACATAGCCACTCACCTCCAAATCCCCGGCAACCACTAATCTCTTCTCCATTATATCATTTTCTCATGTCAAGAATGTTATATAAAGGGATCATATCTTTTCAGATGGGCTTTTCTTTTCTCAGTATAATTTTCTTGACATCTGTCTGAGTTTAGTGTATCAATTCTTTTTCAATGCTGAGTAGTATTCCATATTACGATGTACCACAGTTTGTTTAGTCCCTCACCTGTGCAATGACATTGAGATTGTTTCCAGCTTTTGTCTATTACGAATCAGTCTGCTACAAATATTCATGTACGAGTTTCTGTGTGAGCATAAATTTTCATTTCTTTGCAATATGTGCCCAAGAGCAATATCGCTGTGTTGCATGGTAAGCACATGTTTACTTTTGAAAGAAAACTGCACACCTCTTTTCTAAAGTGACTGTACCGTTTTATATTCCCACCAGCAATGTGTGAGTGATCGAGTTTCTCCACATTCTTAAAGCATTGAGTGCCTTGCTTGTGGTAGAGCCACTGCGAAGGGGATGGGTGGAGAAAGAGAGCCTTGACATCCAGGCTGCACTTGCCTGAATTTAGTCTCTGCAACATGGATCTGGGGAGAAGGATGAGAAATGCTGGTAGCCTTCCCTTCCTGGGGAAGTATCACAGCCCCTGACTGTGAACTAGGAGTGGAGGAATTACTGTGTATTTGACTGAACCACGTAGAGTGGAAATTCTGTCAGGCTGAGCTGCGAGGAGGGACGGGGGAGAGGGATGTAATTCAAATGCCACAGGCTCTTGATGTCTTACCTACGTTCAGTAGATTTTTAAAAAAATAAATGTTTCTTTCAGAGACTTTTTTTAAAAAAATAATTTTACCAGTTACTATTGTTTCTCTGGGGAGTAGGTCTTCAGAAATGGAACCTGGTACTATTTAATTTTGAGGTTCTTTATATATTCTACTATGCATAAGTGTTTGCCATATATGTGGTTTGCAAATACTTTGTCCCAGTCTGCTGCTTCCCTTTTCATATGTTGCAGAGGGCCTTTAGCCCAGAAAAAAATTTTAATTTTGAGGGGGTCCAGTTTATTGTCTTTTTTCCTTTCCCTTTTATGGATTACACTTTTAGTGTTAAATCTAGCTCTTGGTCCTGAAGATTTTCTCACATATTTTTTCTAAAAGTTTTATAGTTTTACATTTAAGTCTATGATCTTTTTGAATTAATTTTTTTATAAGTGATAAGGTTTTAAGGTGAAACGTATTTTTTTTTCTTTTTGCCTATGGGTCTATAATTTCTCCAGCACTATTTGTTGAAAAGTCTGTCCTTCCCCTACTGATTTGCTTTTGCACCTTTGACAGAAATCAGTCAGACATATTTTGTGGATCTATTTCTGGGTTCTCTAGTCTGTTCCCTTATTCTATGTGTCAATCCCTCCATTAATACCCTATGAATTTTATTACTGTAGCTACATAGCAAGCCTTAACATTGGGTGGAATGAAGCCTTCCGCTTCATTCTTTTGCCAAGCTTTTTTAACTATTCTAATTCCTGTGTCAGTATAAATTTTAGAATAAGTTTATCCATAGCTACACAAAACCTTTCTGGCTTCAGGCAAAAAACAAACAAAAAACTTGTCGGGAATTTGTTAGGAATACATTAAAACAATAAGTCAATTTGGGGAGAATGGACATCCTTACTATGTCCATCCATTTTGAATTAAAGGAACATTCAATTTTGTTGTTTTTACAAATGTAAGTAAAGAACTGAGGAAGTTTTTTTGACTAATTCATAATAAAAACACATTGGTACCAATTTATTCACCATTAGGTGAGAGTGCCTTTTTTTTCCTCTTAATTCTTTGGATTGATTTAATTTTCTACATCAATGTTTATAAGCACAACTTTTGTTTCTGTATAGACACAGGCATGGATAATCACAGAAACTATGACTCTATCTCCGGTCAAACTACAAATAAATGTTTCAGTTGTTTGGGGGAAAGCAGATGACTAAGCCAATGACTCATGTATTGTAGCCCTCCAGAGAGGACTGAGAATACATTAAACCTTCCAAAGCTCCTCCGGATGGGAAAATGCGTTGCTAAAAAAGGATTTTACTATACCCCCTCTTTTAAATAGGATTGAAATTACAAAGTGCTTACTTCAATGTAGCTTTTCTATTTTGTTTTGCCGGTTATTATTACAGCCAATTAGGTGAGTGACCCCACAGAGAGAGAAAGGAAAATTAAACTCTTCTGGCTGGCAGCTGAAAGCTGGTATGCTTGATAGCATTCTTTTGTAGCTGCATTTGGGGGTCATAGGAACTATGGGTAGTTATGTATGCAGTTGTTAGTGTCATCAACTTTCAAGAATAAAAACATCTCCAGATTTATCTTAATTTTTTGAGCTGCAGTATTTTTTTTATTACAGTATCTTTTTATGTTAAAAACGTTTCATCAGCCAGTAGAAAGAGAAATAGACTAGAAAGAACTTTTTTTTTGGGGGGGGAAAGTTATTTCTGCTAGAAATTGGGATTGAAGACAGTGTGCAGAGTGATTAAAACTCAATCAATATGTTCCTTGCTTAAAACTAGAATGAAGAGACTTGCTGACTATATGTTTGTATTGCTTCTAGTTTTAGCCTTTTTATTGAAGGCGAATGAATGTGAAAAGCTGTATTCCTGTGTTCAAATCACTCTCCATATAATATCCCTACACTATTTGCTTTTCCTCTGTAAATTCGGACAGCATTCTCCCTGCAGTTATATGTTAGGCAATATAGTGTGTGTAGCATATAATAGAAAACTCAACTCAGTGCATGGACCTGAGTAACCGAAAAGTCAACACATAGACATTACTGGATCTAAAGGACCTAACAATGTCATCAGGTCTCAGTTTCTTTCCATCTGCTGTCTCTACTTTCAATTCTATTGGCTCACTTTTCAGGCAAGCTTTCCCTCTGTGGGTAACTGTGGATCAAGGCTTATGTTCTTGATTTTTCCTCTCCTGTTTACTCCTGAAACTAGGACTTTGAAGTCCTGTAATAGATCTAATTGGGTCATATGTCCCTTCATGAACCAGTTACTGTGGACAGGGCTAGTCTATTCTCCCATTAACTATGCTTAGGTCAGAGGCTGACCTCTGAAGCCAAGAAGGGTTTCCATTCCACCCAAGGACCTAGGCTCAGGATGAGGAAAGAGTAAATGATTCAGAGGTTGTTACCGAACAGAAAGAGTTCACACACTTGGTGCTAACAGAGCCAAACTAAACATGGAGAATTGTAGTGGAGAAAGATTGATTTTATTATGAATGGCACCACCCAGGAGAGTGGGAAGCTAATACACAAAAGCCTGAATTCCTCAATGGTTTACAGACAAAGAGTTTTATAGAGCAAAAATCAGGAGTCATGAGTAAGGAGTTTGGCGTCATGGGTCTTTCTGATTGGTCAAGAGTGAGGTAAGGGTAGTAAAACATTATTTCAGGTATTAAGGTTGGCTTTAATGCCTTCAGTGTGGTTTCATGAGGCTGTGGCCAGGGGTTCATCCTGCTTTAGGGCTCAGGAGCTGTAACACCCCTTAGGCCATGATGTCATCTTTAGCTAAACAGAAACCCACACCTTGTGGCCCTTAGTCAAGGCATAGCCATTGTTTCTGGCTGCCTCAGGGGCTTAATGACTAGTAAGGGAAAGGACTAAGGCTTACAGGACATGCTGTGAAGGAACTGAATAGAGTGCTGGGGCTACATACTAAATCAAAATCATATGTTAAACCAGGACTCTCAGTTTCAGTTGGTTGTCTGCTTTGTGGGCTAAAAAACATCTTAACAATGCATGTTACTAGGTTATCTTGGTGTGGAGGGGTGGAATGTATACATTTTGTGACTCTTACTCATTGTATGCTATTATTTCTGCTATCTTGGTTATTTTTCCTGCAGTCTAAGCTAAGCAATTACTTTTCCTAAGCTAAGCAATTTCTATAATGGTTAACAGGGTGCTACGCGACTTCCTTCTTATGGCTGTTAGTCCAAATTAGCATACAAACCCATTTAAAATAATTTTTTTCAGTTAAAGATATTTTGTGAGGGGTTTTAACTCCCTGGCTCTAAAGTGCATGTGTCCAGGGAAGAGTGGAGGCAAATCGGGCTGGGAAAAGTCAACAGTTATCCACTAATAAAGATTTGTTTATTAAAGAAACAACTGGATAATGTAACACAAATTTATGCTCCTAAATTAACAAAAATTGGGAAAATGACAAACAATGCTCTCTAAACAAAACCTGTTTATAAGATATTTAATAAAATTATAAGGATTCATCAGCAATGTAGGAAGGAAAATATATTTTTTCCTGTACCTATCATCTTAAGTTCTTCAGCTGGGGTGCTGTAAATTAGCCTAGCAAACACAAACTAATGAGAGAAACAAACAAGTTTATTAACATGTGTAACACACACACACACACACACACACACACACCACACAACACCACACTGGAACACCTAGTGAATAACCCAAAAGAGTGGTTAGAACTTAAGCTTATATACCAAAAAGGAAGGTTAGTTATGAGAAGGTGACCAGGAAAAGTATGGAAGTATGGTAAATAAAGTAGTGTGGTTTGTTATGCAGATTTAAGTCATTCTCTTCTCCATTGATAAGTTAAGAGTCCTCCTCTTCCTGGTATATATGGGGGGAAGACAGCATTACAAATGAAATTTCCTTTATAAATGTGAATTTCTTTTACAAAAGGAAAACATGTGTCCTGTTTTAGAGCCTTTTCTGTTTCTGCTGGTTATCAATGGCCTTTAGCTAAAAATAATACACCAACCAAAGAGGCTTTTTGGAGGCATCATTCTGGTACCTTTCAGCAAGTTCTCTCTGGGTCTTGATTTGCTCAAGTATAAATTTAGGGCGTTCATTGATTTCTTAGGTGTTTCAGCTCTAATTGCTGTCATTCCAATCAGCAATGACCCTCCCACTGAGAATATTGTGCCTTTCTAAGCCTTAAAGGCTAAAGGGTGTTGAAGATAAAGATGTTGCATCTGAGAATGCCAGTAGCCTTAGGTATTTTCCATTTGAGCCATGTGCTTTGGATGACTACGCAGATATGCACAATTTGGAAAATATACAGGAATAAGGTGAGTGCAGTTACGAATAGCTTTAAGACTTCTGGTTGTACTTTGGGCACAAGGTAATAAGATGAAAGATTTGTTGACATAAGAAATGTCTAAAAGAGAATTTTTATAATAGTTTATTTGAGCTAAACTGATGACATGTTGGAGCAAGATCTCAAATGTTCTGGCGAATAACAATTTTGCAGCTTATTTTATGCATTTCAAATTAAGGAGGGAACTAAGGAAGATTACACAGAGGTGGGAGAAGCAAGGCAGGGGATTGGATTACAGGACAGTTAAGAAGATTATGTGCTCTCTTGAGGGTGGTTACAGTTTATTTGTGTTAACCTAGATGCACAGAAACAACGGACAGGGTTTACTTAAAGCAAAGATACACCTTTTACTAAAAAATTATGTGCCTGGGGTATAACTACCCACCTTGCCCAGTTAGGAATTTATGATCAGATCACCCTGTAAGGTTACTTTCTATAGAACCCCTTTTTTATCCATAGTTCCACCTTTTGTTCATAATTCATCCCGAAGGTCACATTGAGGACTAACTTTTGATTGGATAGTGTGGTCTCACAGCCTTAGGAAGACTCATTCCTAGGAAGTCTCACTATTGACATCTTGTTGAAATGGTGGATCATTGGAGACGAGGAAATGTCCTAACCATGGGATCTGAGTGGAGGCTGAATTTCCCCCCAAAAGGGAAGGGCAGGTAAGTGGAAGGCAGTTAGGTCTTACGGCTTTCATTGAATAAAACACTCTGGATCATTTCTATCCTATGAACTACCATGATCTGAATTTTGCCTTCTGTCTTGTTTTTCTACATTTGGCATCTAGTATAACTTTTACTTAAGCCACAAAAAGAATATTAACACTTATCATGTACATGTTCAGTAATCATTAACAGTTGGACTACATAGAAAAAGCCCAAAGAACAAGTATAACTATTATGACTAATACCATTAGCAGACAGGTAAAGACAATAAAACAAAATGGATTCTGAGTTCAACATTAATCCATAGGTATACAGGCCTCATCAATGTCTTGGGGTAGCTGTCTACCTCTGATGTCAGTAACTTCTTATCCTCAAGAAGTCTTTGATGTCCTTTGTAGTCAGAGGTGAGTGTCAGAGATAGACGTACATGTCCATTCACAGATAGGCACCTGATAAAGTCGCTTCCAATGAGGTTGGAGTGTGTCTTTTATTTGATGTTCTTTAGAAAAAAAACACCCTCAAGTTTTCAGGTGGTAGTCAACGATCTTTAAAGTCTCTGTCTTGTGCGAGGTTACTATGAAAGACAGTGATTTCCAACTTGGCATTTTCTTGAAGTGACTCTATCAAACTTTGGCAATAGTGTAAGATGTCCCCTTTCAATAATATCAGCTCATAAGTTCCTTTGTCTAAGTCCAGAATAAAGGCAACAAACTTAAACTAGATTTTCTTTACTAAGAATTACTTACAGACCATGTAAACTTTACAATCATTTGAGTTAGCTTCTAATTCTGAGAACTTTAGAATACCCAATTCTTATAAGAGCTTGCCTTTAAATTAATTTTAACAATACCATCTTAGCTCACTTTTACAATATACGTATATATAGACACATACACAGACAGACACAACTTTGAGCCATGAGAAAAACTCACTAGTTTATAAAAGAACAATTGGATCCAAATTTTGCCCTGGAGGCATTTACAATTTATATCTGTCTTTGGCAGGTCAAGTTCCAAATGACTTTCCTTCTTTTAAATTAAGGGCAGCCATTTTTAATACCTCAAACAATTAGGTTGACACCTAAACCACATCATAGGCTGACCAATTTATCGAAATACTGTTTTGAAGCTTCAAGAGACTAATTAAATATGTTTTTCCATTCATTCTGTCTAATTTTATACCTGGCCTTTTCTAATTGTGAGTGCAAAAGATTAATTTAGAACCATCAAATGATCTTCATCTTGATCATATTAGTATTAATAATGAGAGACTGAGTGTTGTGGGGGTTTTTGGCCTGGGAGGCACTGTTTCCCATGTTAATTTTGGGATCTGTAGAATCTGAACAAACTTATAGGGAAACCAACCTTTGTGTGCACGTCTCATGAGCCAAATGCCACATGTATTCCTATAGGACTTTCACACATTAGAGACATTTTTTCCTTAGACAACCCAACAAAGATTCTTAGTCACCTAATACCTGATCAAGAACCAGCAAGAGTTTACCAGATGCCACAGGAACTGTGCTGCTTTCCAAGGCATGGCCCCTCTCTTGGGGTGAACCCATTCCAGGGCACTCTGCCCTTCTCCCTAGGGATTTTGCCAGCTTCTCTGGGATGGGCTGTGCAACCATACTGGAGGACTCTAGGCACCCATCTCCATCACTCCAGATTTGGGGATCTGAACAACTATAATTGATGGAGAAACTGACCTAAAATGGTGGCCCGAGTGGAGAGAGAAGTCCCCAGCCTAAGCCCTAGCCCACTTCCGCATAACCCCCTCTAAGCCACACCCTGAGCCAATCACCAGACGACACCTACCCCTTCCCCGACTCAAGGAAGTCCCCAGTCCATAAAATCCTGCTCAAAACCTTGCTAGGGGCTCAGTCTTTGGGAAGGATCCCGCTAAAGCCGACTTTCCTCACTCTGAGTGCTGCTTGGGTTCTTTCCGGTCCTGGTATCCGTAACATAATCATGGCATTGGATATTCAGGTTAAAGAGGGAAGTGTCCTTTTTCTTGTGGAGCTACAGAGAGTTCAGTCCCTCATTTAGCAAAGATTTTGTTCAGAATCTCAGCAACCCAATTAAAGCCAAAATTAAAAGTAGTGTTTTTCCTTTCCTTGGGTTATCTCAAACCTTATCTACTTTGAGGATATTCTAAGCATAGCTCAAATAAAGTCATGGTCTGCTATTTAAAACAAGAAGACCCAGGATTATGAGAGAAACTCACCCAAATTCACCCGGTGAAAAGTGGGGAGCTGGTAGGGCACAGTGGATTTTTGCTTGTACCTAGCACCAGGTCTGGGTCTGAAGGGTAATCCTGGGTGTGCTTCAGAATCCTGCTGAGTATGCCAAGTCGTATTGAAGGGGAAACTGACCTTAAAATGGTTCCCTGCCACGTGGAACTGATCTAAAATGGTGGCCTGAGTGGAGAGAGAGGTCCCCAGCCTAAGCCCCAGCCCACTTCTTCATAACCCCCTCCAAGCCACACCTTGAGCCAATCACCAGATGACGACACCTACCCCTTCCCCGACTCAAGGAAGTCCCCAACCCATAAAAACCTGCTCAAAACCTTGCTAGGGGCTCAGTCTTTTGGGAAGGATCCCGCTGAGCCTGCAGGCGTAATAAAGCTGTGTTCTCCCTGATCTCTGCATGCTGCTTGAGTTTCTCGATCCTTGCCATTTTTCTGCAACAGTATTCATGTCTGCAACAGTCAGTATTCATGTAATATCGATGTAAGAATTATCCAAACCTGTAGGGAATTGTTATAAGAGTTTATTTGAGCTGAATTGATGACATATATTGGGGAGCCAGATCTCAAGTGCTCCAGAGAATAAGTTTTGCAGCTGTTTTATGCATTTGAAATTAAGGAGGGAATTAAGGAAGATTACATAGAGGTAGGAGAAAGCAAGACTGGATTGGGTTATAGGACAGTTGAGAAGATTATGTGCTCTATTGAAGGTAGTTACAGCTATTTCAAAGGTATGTTAACCTAGGTGCACAGAAACAATGGGCAGGGCTTGTTTAAGGCAAAGATAAACCTTTTAGTAAAATGTGATATGCCTCGGGCATGACCATGACCCTACCTAGCCCAGATAGGAATTTATGATCAGATCACCCTGTGAGGTTACGTTTCATAGGACCCCTGCCAATCCCCTCCCCCCCTTTTTCCAGATTCTATATGTTGATTTAAAAATATATATATTGCTTGCTAATTTTCTTGAGTGTACTTTGTTCAGAGGAATGTTTTTCTTATTACATGGCTGACTATTCCTATATAGCTAACTTATCTTTCCTTTTCACTGACTGGTATATACTAAGGTAATAGAAACCAATTTTAAATGTAGGCAGGCTGTGATGTGTGAACAATTTTTTTTAGAGAGCTAAACATTTCAATCATTCATTTAGCAAATATCTATGGAATGCATACGATGTGCTATGCATTGTTTTAGAAATACAGTGGTAAACAAAAATAATTCCCTATCTTAATGGACCTTATATTGTACTGTGGAAGAGGGAAAAATTCCTCGTTTTCCCTTTTGGTTCTTATGGCTGGTTGAATAATTAAAATGACATGTGCAGATTAATAGGAGGAATTCATATAAGCATGAAGAATTCCAAAAACAGGCAAATGAGGTATATGAAGTCTGACAATTAAGTTCGCAAACTCATCCTAGGAAAATTGCTGTATACCTCATTGCTGAATATCATTATGGTCACCTTTGAAGTACTTCCCTTGGGAAGCTATGCACTGATGCCACTGCCTAATCCACCCTTCAAAGAAATTTTGGAACTCTTTTTCTGGAATAACCATCAGAGTTGTAGTCGTATTACCCTTGATGTCCTGAATGTCATCAAAATGTCTTCCTTTCAATATTTCCTTTATCTTCAGGTAAAGAAAGAAGTCATTGGGGGCCAGATCAGGTGAGTAGGGAGGGTGTTTCAATACATTTATTTGTTTACTGGCTAAAAACTCCCTCACAGACAGTGCCATGTGAGCTGGTGCGTTGTTGTGATGCAAGAGCCATGAATTGCAAGAGTCATGGACAGTTCAGGTTGTCTAACTTTTTCAGGCAGCCTTTTCAGCACTAACAAATAGTAAACTTGGTTAACTATTTGTCCAGTTGGTACAAATTCATAATGAACAATCCCTCTGATATCAAAAAGTTAGCAACATCGATTTGGACTGATGGAACTTTTTTGGTCATGGAGAATTGGCTGACTTCCATTGTGCACTTTGATGCTTTGTTTCAGGGTATTGGCACAGCCATGTTTCATCACCAGTGATAACACGGCCCAAAACATTGTCTTGCCTCTCCAAAAGATCTTGGCAAACTTCTACTCTCCTTTGCTTTGGTTCATCGGTAAGTTCCTTTGTGATCATTTTTTGCACACACCTTTCTCATCCCAAGATTTTTAGTTAAAATTTTCCTAACTGTTTCTCTATCGATGTTTACGTGGTGTGCTGTGCTCCTCACAGTCAGCCGATGTACAATTCTAAGAATTTTTGCAATGTTTTCATCATGTCTGCTTGTTACTGGCCGCCTTGACCTCTCTTCATCAGTGATATGTTCTCTCCCCTCAGAAAACCATTTAATCAATTTGTACACTGCCATTTTCTTCATGTCATTATACCCATTAACTTGGACTAATATGTCCTTGATTTCACTTCCACTCTTGCCAAGTTTACCAAGAAATTTAATGTTTGTTCATTGCTCTAATTCAGCTCAGTTATTCTCACCATGGCACACAAAAACACGCAATAACAATAATGAACGCCACTCATCAAGACACCCCACACGTTTACACGAACACAGCTGTGAGAGACACTGATATACCAAGGTTCTGAAACCTTACTGAGCTGTTTGGACAGTGCTACCAATGTAAGCTCATGGTGGCAAGTTTGTGAACTTAATTGCAGACCTTGTATATGTCATTCTGGACTAAGGAAAAGAAGGTAGGAGTCTAGGACATCAAAGGAAAGTAAGACAATTCACAGGGAGATGTAAGAGTTAATGTTTAGTAAACAAATGTTTGCTGTGTCATCTAGATACAGTGGGACTCAGAGAGGACTTTGATCAAAGGGGCATTGCTGAGTTCCTCCCTGTTTATCATACCTAGCTCATATTATACTATGGTTATCTATGGGGATAGCTCCTTCCTGGAACCGGCCTTCCATCTTATACTTTTCTAGGCAGTTAAGGGAAAGATCAAAGTTTCTTCTTGACCCTTCTGGGCCTTAACAATAACCAGCTTAAAATAATCAATATCCCAAAAAGGAATATTTTCTGGTGGCAAACTCTGTTCCCCTTCAGCATTAAGGAAGATAAACAAATATGTGTTATAAGTCAGACAGATGCTGTGATAAAAATTGAAGGAGAGCAATTGATTGAGAGTGACTGCAGTGCTCCTTTATGGTCATCAGATAAGACCTGTCTAAGAAGGTGACATTAGAGCAAAAACAGAAATTAAATGAGGAAGCAAATCATATCTCATCTGGGGGAAAGCATTCCAGGTGGAGAGATGTGCAAGGGAGAAGGTCTTGAAGTGGGAACATGTCTGACATGTTTAAAGCATTGTGAGGAGGCTCAAGTGCCTGGAGAAGAGTGAGTGGGGGAAGAGTGTCAGGAATGAGATCAGAGAAGCAGCCAGAGGCCAGATCATGCATGTCATGGAAAAGACTTAGAAATTTTTTCAAAATATAATGAGAAAACTTGGAGAGCTTTGAGGTGGGAAGCTACAAGATCTAGTTTGCATTGTAAAGAGTCTCCTGGGCTTCTGCTTGGACAGCCTGCCTTTAGGGGAGCAGAGAGGAAGCCACTGCTGAAGTTCTTGTTGTGAAGCTGTCTCCCCTTGACAGGGCAGCTCCAAGGAGAACTGCCAGCACTTCCTGCTCCAGAATACAATTTGATCCCATTCTGAGCTACTGTGACCAGAGCCAGCAGATTCCTTGCTCTTACTGTGGGCCTGAGACAATTGTGTTCCTATTCCTTATCTAGAGGGGTGGATGTGCTTTATTATTGTTAGAAGATAAATTTAAGCATATTTAATTTTTAAGAGTTTATTTGAGCAAAAAATGATTCCAATCAGTCAGCACCAAACTGGAAGTGGTTAGTACTCCACCACCAGTAGCTGGGGAAAAACATTTATAGAGAAGAGGTGGAAGCAACATAAGGAAATTATTTGATTGGCTGTAGTTTAAGCAGTTGTTTTATTTGAGAAAGCCTAATTGACTGTGATTGGTTGTCCTTAGGTTTTGGTTTCTTAACCTTGAGGCATTTCAGGCTTAGGTTTTGTTTGCTAACATAGGTTACTAAGGCATTAAAGCCACCTTTGTCTAAATGACTTCCTTGTTTAATTCACTGAACACTATTAACACAGCACCATGCAAAGTGGAAGGAGGCTCTGGTAAATTTCATTATATTGTGAGTTGTCTAAGGTGACCTGGGACATAGTAACCACTTGTAAGATTGTTTCTCTGGAAACATTATTTCCAAGTTTGAATCAACTGAGTTAAGAATGCTTTGTATACTGAAATGTAATTTGTAAGTTGGAGACCAGCTCTTTCCCCCTAACCCAGAGTTGGGAACATTTTTCTAAGGAAAGCCACTAATACACTAGGGATTAATAACACCTACTGAACAGCATAGACGTAAAAAAGAAGTTGATCAAGGATTATTTTTTTATATAGAAAGCTGTAAGAATGAGTCAAAATTCAGGTAAAATCAAATTAATGTCTGAAAAATTCTACTGTCCAGAACGAGATAAAAATATTTCAAGAAAAGTAAATCTAAGGGGCAAAATTCCTATACTAACCTTACAATTAAGTAGAAAGACTTGGGTTCATTCCTTTTGTGCTATCTCTGCTACCCTCAACTATTATGGGTAAATGAACATTGTATGATCTTATACTTGTTCGGAAGTGGACATTATAGTCTGGGAAGTATGTATGTTCTCCAGTGTTCAAATTAATTTTAACAATTTTATTTAGTCTGTCAGGTGTTAAGATGTTAAGTTAGTGTCAGTAATGTTCTGGTAGCACTGTACATGTCATAATAAAGACAGAGTAATAGTTACACCTGCTTTATTTTGGGCAACAATTCAGTGGCAATTATTTATTTCAGTCTTATTAAATTACAAATGGAATGTCTCCTTTATTATCATTGTTGTCTGGATCAAATCTTTCAAAATGGTTCATGAGACTATGATGTATAATTGAATAAAAACTTTGCTAAATGCTCTGCATTCCATAAAGCTTATCATGGTGATGTGGAAAAAAACAATCCCATAATATGCTTGTAATAAAATCTTGTTGGCTACTTAGCCCTATGGTTCTTTTTTGGATAATACCAGAATTTATCAGTACCTTCCCAGCTATAAAAACTATAGCTGACTGCTAAATTCCCTAGAGCTATCTTGTTTGCTTTTTCAGAACCAGTGAAGGGGACTTCATAATCTAGATCCATCTTTTTTAATACATAAACAATTGAGTTAAACTGGAAATTAATCAAGAAAATAAATATTTCATTCTTTAAAAGGAGAAATGACTGGTGAAGGGACAATAAATGAACACAATTTTAACCTGTCAGTCAAGAGGTCTAATGTCTGTGTCTATAAGTTCAGAAATCACCCTTTCCTCAGTTCCTATTTCTCTGTCAGCAAATAGTGGCTCTTGACTGGAGGATTTCATTAATTAAAAAAGTATCCTGTGAGGGTGGGCTGAAGTAGCCTAAAGTTAGAGAAAAAAATACTGATATTAAATCTGAAAGCCTCTGACATTGAGAGAGGTCAGAAATATGATTCCCACATACAAGTAACTCCTTCTCTTAATTTCCCAGAAGAACATTTACAGAAGAAGAACTGTTTGATCTGTTAAGGAAATCTATAATTTCTGCTTATTTACTTTTTTCTTGTAATAACTAGGCTGGACCAGGTATCAGCAGAATGATCAGATGTGAAAGTTGTCCTATGCACCACACCAACCTGATTAAAATCATTGGCTCCATGTGTATGCACTCTACAATGGAGAGGGAGAGAGTCTCATTCCACGGTTAAACCCAACTCGAATAAAAATCGCTTCTACTTGACTTTTCCGGTTTTATTATTCTGGAAGTAGTTGCAGCATGTATTTGTTTCTTCTTTGCTTATTTTTACTTATATAGTATTTGGCTACACTTTCGGTAGTCCTTTTGAGAAACAGAGACAAATATTCCAGACTCTTATCAGTTATGTTATCATGAGAAACACATTCTTGTTTTACGATGAGACTTGATTTTGCCACTTCTTCTTGAGATGCTTGGATGGAAATGAAGTTAAACCACCTGGGCTGGGTGGTTGTGTGATCCGTTTCCTTCCTCAACTGTGGTTTTAAAAAACCGATGCTAGAAATTCTTTCGGTGCCTCTAGTCCATCCAACCTCTTCTCTTTTCCTAGTACTATTAAACATGTTTTCTTTTTCTTTAAAAATTTTTTTTTTATTAGGGAGCTCATTCTGTACTTGCGTGACGTCTTGGAATCTATTTGGAGTACATGCACAAGCTGGAAGAAGTCAAGGCTAGGGCTTCAATAAAAGTAATGCTGTATCTGCAGGATAGAAAGATTTTAGGTTATGTAAACCTAAATGCTTCAGAAAAAATTTTGAGCTTAGAATCATGTTGTTTCTTTTCTCTAAAGAGGCTATAAGGCACAATGTTTAGGGGTATGAATTTTTAGGACAGATCATCTTATCCTAGACTCCTTAATCTGTTACTTACCAACTGTGAATTGGACAAATTACATGAAGTCTCTAAGTCTTAGCTAAAATTATAAGAATAATCATATAGTGTTCTTATAAGAATTAAAAAGTTGATGTGCATAAAACACTTATCTCTGGCACAGAGTAGGTATTCAATAAATTACATATTTTTAGCAATGAGACAATTTGTTATATTCCAATAATGTCTAACCTTTAGCAAATTCTGCTCATAATATAGTAATAAGGAATAAAATAATATTGTATGTAGATTTTGCTCACTTGTGAAAATAAATTAATGACTTTGTTGTGTTCTGTTGCTAGTGTGAATACCAGCAATATTTACATTTTTACATTAAGTTTCAGGTGATTTGTTATTGTCTTGATCCTAATTATTAACTATTTAGGAGAAACTTAAATATAGAACAATATTACATACAAACTACTATCTCTACTAATTTTTTTTTTTTTTTTGTATTTAACTGTACCAAAACGAGTAAAATGAGTCAAATCTAATAACAGTTGGATTTCACAACATATTTCCATCTGAACCTCTTTTTCCCCCCCAAACTTCAAAGCGTTTATCCAGCATTCTTGCAGGGCTCAGAGGATAACCAAAAGATCAAGGGAGGAGTGGGAGAAAATGTTGAATCATTCTGGGTTCCCTGTGGTTAGTGTATCACATTAGTCACAGAGCAAGATACAGAGATCCTCTAAGTGGATTTGCCTTTCCAAGTGGTTATTTGTTGCCCAAGTTGACAACAGCAGGAACTTTAAAATCATGCTTCTTAACAAGTCTGTATTCATTAACCACTTGCATTCACACTTAAAAACAAAAATTAACAAAAGGAAAAAGAAAAACAACAACACTACTATTCAGTACCAGAGATTAAATAACCATGTGTAGTCTCTTGATATAAATTTGATTCCTTAAGAAGTCTAATTACTTTCAGTTGCCTTTTAAAAATAACTGTTTGTGTGTGTGTGTGTGTGTGTGTGTGTGTGTGTGTATGTATAATCCTGTGATTTTACTTATGGTTCCTGTGCTGCGAGGAAGATCTAGGAGAAAAAAGCCTTGTGTAACCCATGAATGGTGGCTTTAATGCGGCAGAAAGGTCACAAACAGGCAGTCTGGTTCTTTGTTGATCTGGACTATCCATGGCTTCATTATAAGTGATTATCCTTTTGCGATCTTGCTTCTGCAAATTCCAAACAGATTCCATTTCTTTAGTGTGATATACAATAGCAGCCCTCAGGTCAAAAGAAGCCTAGCTATCATTCCTTTCTAGGTCTCTCTGGTATCTCTGTTCTTTGGCGGTGCCTAACAAAGTGTGCGTAGGAGATGCCAGAGGATTTTGATTTTCTATCTCATAGTCCTTTGAGAGCAACACGAAAGCACCTTGACTATTGGTGTCTGCTTTTTGCAGGTCACCTGTATGACTGAGTTCCAAAGATAAGTCTCCACATTTACTAGTACTCCCAGATTTTAGAATGCTAACCAGAACTTGAGGGCTAGTCCGTTCTTCCAGCTCATAAGCCTTGGGAAACACAGGATGCTCAGTTCCTAAGGGGATTATTTCAGCACCCTGTGAAACCAAAGTGGCAGGATATTCCCTTTGAAGCGTCATCTCCTTCACTTTATGATCTGATGACTTCCCAATAACAGTCTCAGGGCCAACACTGGGCTCATTTATAAATGGTAAACCGTACTGATTCTGGAAGATATCCCCCAGGTTTTGCTGATCTGTCAGAGAGGGTAGATACACTTGTGCTGTGCTCAACAGCACAGTTTTTAGATTTGATGGGTAGATTAAAAAGCTAGACTTAATTTGTTCAACAGATGCTGAAGTCATACTCATGTTCTGGAGAACTGAATCAGTCCCAGAAGAGATGGGTGTTAGCGTATTAGCAGCAGTAGTTGGCAGTGGTTGACCCCCTTGAGAAATATACACCTGCATCAGGCCCTGCTAAAACAGGCCTGTTAGAAAAGTTGGCCGAAGTAACAGATTTCAACACTGACATATGGACCTTTGATAACCGACTTGAAGACTGGGTCAGTAGATGATGAAGATGATGAAGACGAAGATGGTGACGCAGAAGAGATCTGTACACTTTTGTTGAGGTTTTCCTTAACTTTGCTTGTATAACTTATTTTAGGAATGATTTTAGCACTGCTATTGTCCACTGGAAAAACTGGGGGTGATTTAAATAGGGTCCACAAGTCCTCTTTGGAGGCAACAGCAGAAGTATGCTTTCCTTTGGGCCAATCATCAAACCTTTTGCTGCTCACACCAGGTTTAATATCAGAGCTTTTCCGCAGCATATCTCCCACAGCAGGTTTTCCTCGACTTGTTCCTCCAGGTCCAGTTTCATACTTCCAAATGGGCTTTGAACTATCCATTCAATTTCCCTTTTGTTCACTGTAGTCAGGCTTGAAAGTTTTAAGTCCCTGTTTTAAGGTTGGGACACTGGTCTCTTGCATTATTTTGTCCTGCACTAAGTTAAGGTTTTCACAACTATTGACACTACAGCGACTAGCTTTCCTTTTTTTTTAGGAGTGGTATATCCGCTCTCAGATCTACTTCTATCATGATCTGCTTCTATGCCCATATAACCATTAGTAATATAGCCAGAATTATTTGTTACAACATCATTGGAATGCTACAGCATCACTCTTATGTACAGACTGGTTCTCTCCAGATTTATTTTCATAAGACTTTCCATTCTTTTTGTCTATGCTGTTTTTCTGAATGAAATTCCTAGTTTTAATTCCCGCTTTCCCAAAGGTGCTGGCCTTGACAGTCTGCTTCAGATTAGTGTCTACAACTTGTTGTTGCCATTGAGGACCCTGGAAATAGGGTTGGTAGCTTCATCACAATTGAGGTTCTTTGAAGATACTTCTCTTTCTCCAGCTTTACCATTTAGTTCACCATTTTGTGTGCTTAATAGCCACATGTATCTAATGGTTACCATATTTATAATGCAAATATACAACAATTTCATCATTACAGAAAGTACTATTGGATAGCACTTTTATAGAGCTTGCAACCTTTCTAGTAGGTATCTAGTTGACTTGTCAAGTGCCTTAAACACTTAACTGTATATGCTTTTCTTCCTTCTCCCAAGAGGGCAAAGAGGGATATCTACACAGCTTCAATAGGCACTCTAGTTTACCCAAATTTTCCAAGAATAGGTTTAATAGTTTCTCTGGATTAAAAATTCAGAGAGCACAATAAACTTCTATTCTTTTCACGATGGCATCCATTAAGAAAATAATAGTTAGCATTTATTGTTCATGTACTATATGCCGGGTACTTGACATGCATTATATCTCTTTTAACCCTCACAGAGGCACCTCACGTGATTTATATACTGTTATCTTGATTTTGCAAACAAGGCAACTGAGGATCAGAAAATGTGAGTGACATGTCCAAGAATATATGACAAGTGGCCAAGACAGATTTAAACGTGAATTTTTCTAATTCTGAGGACCATGCTTTAGGTCACACTGTGCTGTAACAACTGAGTAATAACAAAGAAGTTAGCAATAAACGTAAGTTGGTTCACATCACCTGAAATTCTATTGAAGGTAATTTCTCCATCTCTATAAAGTCTCCTGCTTTGATACTTTCTTTTCTTACGGTCTTGGGAATGGCTACCACAATGCAAAATTCAGATAGATTTAATCTTTGTGGGATGAAGCACTCATTCATTTACAGAGTTCCAGAACATTACCAATACTTTTCCTGTTTCACATACTATTAGGTTGGTGCAAAAGGCATTGCGGTTTTTGCAATTATTTTTAATCTTTTAAACTGCAATAACTTTTGCACCAACCTAATATTTTTTTTTTTTTTTTTTTTTTTTACCTTCAGTTTAAAATACAGACATGCACCTAAATATTTCTTTCTAATAACACAACATGGCAAGGGCTGGGACTCTATAGCTCTAAGATGCATACTGTACTAAAGTATAGATAACATGATTGCTTCTGATAATAAGGCTGTTTTTCACACTCAGAGAAATAATCAAATTCTTTTGTTGGTTGAAGCTTTGTGTTCCAACTTCCTTAACTGTCCTTAACAATCTGTTTTTTAGTTCTTTTAGGATGCTGCAGAATTCTTTAAAAACAAGATGGATTTTTCTTCTAATAACCACCATAATTTTAAAAAACATGCCTTTGTGGTGAATTTGTTGCCTCTCACGGGCCTGGCAAACTGAAATTTAAATGACCCTTTTGCCCTTATTATTGCAGCTGTCAGCATCCAATTTTATACAGAAAGTGTAAAGGAAAGGGAATTTAAACCAGAAATTTTTATTGAGGCACACACGACTTCAGCAGCTGCTATTACAGTATCATCAAATACTACAACTGACAAAGACCCGTGGGATCTATTTTCTAATTCAGTCTTGAAGGAAATTTACAATAGTGAATCTCTATGGCAGTTGAGGTTGGCTAAGATTTAGATGACCCATTTCCCCTATCTAATGAATTCAGGCCTTGCAAACTTTGCACAAGCTTTAAACTGACAAAATATCAAGAGAGTTGATGTGAAATTGAAAGACAGCTGGCACAGACTCAGAGTCTCTTGAGTTTTGCTTGGAAGCTGCAAACTTTCACAGCTGCAAGCCTGTCAAAATGAAGATTCCAGCATAAAGATGGTCAAAATATTGCTATTAGATGAAAAACTTTATGCCTAAAGCCTTTACTCTATGGACAGGATTCTTCATTTAAAAAAAGAATGAACATGACATTTTTGCATTTATCTCCATTTTGCTAAGATGAAATAAGTGAGAATGTTTCTATCTCCTTCAATTTAGGTTTAAAAAAATCCAATTACAATTAAATTTGAACGGTGTGTTTTTTAAAACATTTATGATAGAATCTTATTCCTGGAAATAAAATTAATTTGATGTGGTTTCCTTTTCCAAGCTATCTCTTTCCAATATTTTTGGTCTTGACAAGTCACGAGGATAATTAAACATTTTGTTTTATTATGTGGTTAGAAAGTCATCAGGGTGTTTCTAGGTAAGAGCACACAACAAATTATTAGGTAGAGAAACAAAGCTTGCTAGGTGTGGTGTTTTCAGGCAATAAACTCCATCATCAATGATAATTTTTATACATCTTTTTTAAGCAAAGCAACCCCAAGCGAATGGCATTTAGGGGACAAGTGAAGTTTGCTGATGGGAAGATACTTCAATGTTAAAAGTACAGTTTCTTGTAGAGTAATTACAAGGCTTATCATATTTATGAGAACTTAAAATTTTGGCTTCATTTTCAAAGGATCCCAGTCATGGCTTTTCCATATAGCCAATTATAAAACGCTTTTCAAACAATTCAAATTGTATCACGGATTGGCCATTTATATTTGAGAAATAGCATTAAACTCATGCCAATAGTGAAATCCCACGGAATAGAATGGAATATGTAAAATATAATGCACAACTGAGAAAATAGGGGATAAAGTCATTTATGACTACAATGTTAGTATGTTGTTTAAAATGCAATATATATATGTACATGTGTATATATACATATATATGTATATATGTATATATATGCATAGGTAGTTCAAAATCATTCTAGGAGTTGTTTTATTCTAGAAGTCATAAGTCTTATTTGATTATTGACATCTAAAAGAAATAATCCTGTTTTCAATACTATTATGTAACATGAGAATCATAAAGTACATTTAGTTCATTTTTAATTCATGGGCTACTTGTCAACACCTTCATTTTGAAAATGATTTTACTTTTTGCAATTACATGGCTTTTTTGGGATATAAAATAAAATGTTAAGCATATCAAAGCATTAAAATGAAATGGATTTGTAGACTACCTATGGAGTCCTGAACATTACTGGAGACTCAAGTGAAGAGCATGAAAACTTTCCTTACCTAGCAGGACCAATCTCTTTTTTATTGCTTCATGCCTGTGCTAATCTCTGCTATAGTACTTCTCAAGTGTATTGAAATTACTGTGTATGTGCCTTCTTCCCTGAGGGTAATAAGTTCCTTGACATCACGAGCCAGGTCTTATTCCTGTCTTGAGCACTGGCTGATCCAGAAATTCAATGATGTGATCTTTCTTCCTTTAGCTCTATTTTCCATCCTGATGACTTCGTCCTAAGCTTGATTCTTGTTGTAGTTATAGGATCATTTCCCATTTAGTATTAAGGCTGCATTTATTCTCACTTAAGTCCTTTGGGGGGGGGGGAGACAGAAAGAGAGAGAGACAGAGAGAGAGAGAAGCTTTTCTTCGATAGGGGAACAATAATATTTCTCTATATTCTGATGCAATTGTTTAGGTCCAACTCTGGATCAGTAACTGTCACCAGGGGAATACCATGTACTGATTGGCTTAGGCTTGAGTTCCTTAACCAATCTTGGGTGACGGAGACAGGATATTATAATTGCTTTGAGTAATCAGGGCCCTCCTCTGGAGATGGAATCAGTTCCTCAAACTGCATTGAAACTTTATTGGGAGAGTGGTAACATATTTGTTGGTCTGCTGCCTGTAATAGCCTCAGTATGGAGCATTTCTCAAGCTTATTTGAACAGGAGCTCTTTGTTCTTAGAGTAGATAGTTGACAAAATGCTGATCTATAAGATCAAGTTCAATCCCTTATTATATTACAGCATGAAAAGCTTTTATGACATGGCCCCTGACTTCCAATTACTGGTTCTGTAGTCATGTCAAAATTATGCTATAACGATAACAAATTTATTGCCTTTCCTGCATCTCTCCATGATTAAATATTTCAAGGCTTTTATATTTGTCTTCTTGGTTACCAAGTTTTCTTTAACACTGATTGCCTTCTCATCCTTCAAATTTTAGATCAAACACTCTCTCTCCTGAAGTCTTCCCTTTCTTTATACTGTTCTAGCATACTGAACATCATTATTTTATTTATTCTCCACATACCCTTTTAATTATTTATTAACAGGTTTCTTGATTTTGAATGACTTGAAGGGAAGGTCTGTGTCTATACCTTAGCAGTCACAGAACTTGGTGGCGGATTGGTTTCAAATAGCTGTTCAACTGAATTGTTCATTTAGTATGTTTTTGAAAATTTAATATAAATACTATATTTCCATACTTTTGTGTGCTCAGAAATATTATTAAATGTTTTACTAGTTAACTACACATTCTTTATCTGATAGCTTGAGTAGTAGTTCCTGAATCAATCTCAGAATCTGAGACATAAAATAAATTCATTTTTATGATTCATGCTGCCTAACTTCAAAGTTCAAAAATCATAAAATTAGATGTATACTTTTTGCAGGCACTATTTGCAAAAGTTTCAATACACACAGGCAGGACTGAGAACACTTTCATGAGGAATGTCTACATAGTTGAAATATCCTTCTAAAGTACACAAGTATCTGCTTCTTTATATAACAAAACTGCAAAAGTGCACTCAGGAGCTATTTAATATATGTATATGCTAACTTATAAATGTAGGGGCCGGCCCGGTGGCTCAGGCGATTGGAGCTCCGTGCTCCTGACTCCGGGGGCTGCCGGTTCGATTCCCACATGGGCCAGTGAGCTCTCAACCACTAGGTTGCCGGTTCAATTCCTCGAATCCCCCAAGGGATGGTGGGCTCTGGCCCCTGCAACTAAGATTGAACACGGCACCTTGAGCTGAGCTGCCGCTGAGCTCCCGAATGGCTGTTTGTTGGAACGCGTCCTCTCAACCACAAGGTTGCTGGTTCGACTCCCGCAAGGGATGGTGGGCTGTGACCCCTGCAACTAGAAAACGGCAACTGGACCTGGAGCTGGGCTGCGCCCTCTACAACTAAGACTTGAAAGGACAACAACTTGAAGCTGAACGGAACCCTCCATGGCTAGGATTGAAGGGACAACAACTTGACTTGGAAAAAAAAAAAAAAAAGTCCTGAAGTACACACTGTTCCCTAATAAAGTCCTGTTCCCCTTAAAACAAAAACAAAAACAAAAAAACACAAAAAAACAACAACTTATAAATGTAGAAGAACCTGCAATTAATTGGTTCTTAGAGTGTCAAAGGCTTAAAATTACTTAGGTGAATTGCAGACGTAATAAACATTTTTAAAAGTTCACTAGGCCTTTTATATTATATAAAGTCATTACTAGGTGAAAGGAACATTTTGAATAGTTTATGTTTCTAAAAGTACATAGAGAATTTATTTTGCTCTTATATGAGTTTACTTGTAGAAGATGTCTGTTTGTTTACTTACTTGTGCAAGGTAGCATCCATTTCTCCTTCTCTTCTTAACACTTCCCAATTTCCTTTCAAGAAATTACATATCCCACATTGTGAGTAACCTCGGTCAAAGGACTTTTAATTCTTCTAGGTGGGTAACCAAGGTAGGCTAATTAGAATCCCTCCAGACTTAATCTAGACAGGAAAGCAATTAGAGTGGATTTATACCAGTGGTGTTCCCCGCGCAAACTGCTCATTCATTCTTGCTACCCAGACTGGAGATATTCTGGATCCTGTCTTCTCAAGCTGGTGTCTGTTTGGGTTTCCCCATGTTCTTCCTTTAAGTTCCCTTCCTGCTTAAGTTAGACAGTTTCTGTTGCTTATCAACAAAGAACCCTAACTGATATAGCAGTCAAGGTATCCCACTCCTGATTTGTTTTCAGCCATATTTCCAAATTACATCTTTGTCAAATTTATTATTTTTGCTTCGTTTGGATTTTACTGCTTCTCATCTGGGAAAAATGCCATGAATCAAGTAAGCACAATTCTTTTTATTAGTTGCCAAATGAAGTAAGTTTTTAAAAGCTGAGTCTTGTCATGTTCAATCACTTTTCTGTAGCCCTTCCAAACACTTATAACAAATATAAACTGCCTGTTAAGAGGTGTATTAGCCATCTCTTTGCAAATCAAGTATATAGCTTTGGAAAGAGAGTTTTACTCCTCATCACAGAGATAGTTTTCTTACAGTTTAGAAACGTTTTTCTAGGAATCAACTTTCCAAAACTGGGAGATCTATTTCTTGTGTTTCCGAAGAAAAACACAATAAAAGAGAGATGTTTGCCTGATGCATTCTCATTCTCTGAAAGAATTGCAATCTATCCTTACTGATTTCTTTTTGGGATACTTGTACCAGCAGAAATCATGAAGTTTTATTTTATTTTGGGGTATAGACAGATGTTTAAAATCCAGGGATAAAGAAAAAAAAGCATAATTGTATATTTCCTAGAATTTTTACAATGTATTGCAAGGGCTTGAACTCTATCATAGTGAAGAGATATGAACATTATTTAGATGAAGGTTAAAAGATAGAAATGCTATTCTGAGTAAAATGTCCATAATAATTGAACAGTCGAGCCACAGAGGCAAGTCAGTGCTTCACCAGGTACCCTCCGAAAATCTTTTTGTAGACTTTAAAATACAAATGCCTTTAGAATGTCAAATTTATAGTTATTCAAAGGAAAGAAAACCCTTCTAGAATATTAAATGGACTTATAAAGGGAAGATTTTTGGCTGAAAGGAGATCAAATATTTTCTTTTATCAAAAGCTCTGTTCATTATTGCAAGTGAAAGGATCATGGCACAGCTGCGTAAGATGACAAAGGGACTATGGTAGTTTGAGTTAATGATAGTGCACAGCCAATTTTGTCTTCTGCTTTTGTACTTGTGTTATGAAAGTTCTCAGCATTGGTTTTCTTTTATACTCTCCTGTTTTGGTGATTGTAGAACTTGATTATTATGGGTTTGAAAATTGTAGAGGTTTTCCCCACATTACATCTAACTTTTTGAGTTAAGATTACACACTGATGAAAAAAGAAGGCAAATGAAACTGTAAGATGTAAAATATACATATGTGAAGTGCTTCCCCCCCCCCCCCCCCCCCATCTTAAGAAATGTTGCAAGAACCGGGATGAAGGATATCTGGGAAAATATGTTTAGGAGGAGTATATTCATTTCCTGGGTCTGACATAACAAAGCACCACAAATGGAATGGCTTAAACTACAGAAATTTATTGTGTGATAGTTCTGGAGGCTACAAATTTTAAATCAAAGTATTAGCCAAGTTGGTTACTTCTGAGGGCTGTGGTAGAAAGATTTGTTCCAGGCCTTTCTCCTTGGCTAATAGAGGACCATCCTCTCTGTGTGTCTTCACAAAACATTCTCCCAGCGTGCATGCGTATCTCCAAATTTCCCTTTTCCTAGGACAAACCATATCGAATTAGGGCCCATCCTAATGACCTCATTTTAACCTGATTACCAACTAAGGTCACAGTCTCAGGTATTGGGGGTTAGGGATTCAATATATGAATTTGGGGGGCACACAATTCAATGCATAATAAGAAACAATAGGATGCTTAAAAGGAAGAATACAAGTAAGCTTTTGCACAGGATGGAAGAGAAGAAAGGTTCTTTTCCACATGCAGTATCTTGTGAATCTAGGCAGTAAGGGGTTTGCTGCTGAGGTTTTTTTTTCTTGTGGTCCTTTGACTTTGCTCACATTAAAAATTAGAAATGTTTTGCGTCTTTCTTGATTTATGCACTATGGAAATTTGTGTCTATTTTTGTACTAATTCGACAATGATCGTAGAATGGAAATAGATCACGTTAATTTTTTTTTGTGTTAACTCAAGTCTTCAATAAGAAGCAATGATCACACTGGCAGTCATGTAAAGTATTATATGTTTTATATGTTTAAGTAATCTGCACATACAGAGAATTCTCTTCTATTGACTTTTGTCCTTTTAGTCTGTCTCATTTCACAATTAACCTTTTTGACTTGGTTTAGTCAGATATTCTGGTATGGGTTTGTTCTTTGTTGTGTTAAAAATAATAATAATTGTAATATCCAAAATGGAGTTACATTTCTGAGCCATGTCACCAAACCCAAAATTTAATAACTAACCTAATTGTAGTTTTGGCCTCTTCCAGGAGTGGAATTTTAAACCAATCAGTCTGGAATTTCCTGATCAACACTAGTGAGATAATTTGCCTGATAAGACCCCCTACCTACCCCTAAGGGAAGGTATCCTCACTTAAAACAATCCACTCTTTTAACTTCTTAGTCCCACTTTTTTTCTGCCTATAAAACCTTCAATTTTATACAACTCATCTTCGCCCTTCTAGTTGCTAGAGGGGTTGCTGCCTGATTCATGAATCACTTAATTAGATATTCAAATTTACTTAGTTAATTTTGTTCTTTTTTTAAATTAAAAATATATTTTATTTATTTATTTATATTTATTTTTATTTTTGGAAGGGGAACAGGACTTTACTGGGGAACAGTGTATACTTCCAAGACTTTTTCCAGCACTTTTTCCAAGTCAAGTTGTGGTCCTTTCAGTCTTAGTTGTGGAGGGCGCAGCTCAGCTCCAGGTCCAGTTGCCGTTGTTAGTTGCAGGGGGCACAGCCCACCATCCCTTTCGGGAGTTGAACCTACAACCTTGTGGTTGGGAGGATGTGCTCCAACCAACTGAGCCATCTGGCACTGGCCCGTGTAGGAATGGAACCGGCAGCCTTCAGCGTTAGGAACACGAAGCTCCAACCGCCTGAGCCACCAGGCCAGCCCTACTTTTGTTCTTTAACACTTGTAACTGTCTTGAGAATTATCAAAATGAGGTTTCCTTAGTGATGAAAGTAGAAAACCTTCTGTTTGTAACTGCTGCTTTTATATTTTTGTTGATTGGGTAAACAATGAAGAGGACTAGTGCTGATTAAAATTCAAAGAAAGGTGAATTCACTGCACAGCTTCTGGGAAGGAGGCTCCAGAGAATGTCCCACTCAGTGTTCCATGGCTGGTAGTTCCCAGATAATCTTCTCCAGGGGTCCTTCTCTGGGCTTTGTTTCTGTGATACGTGTGGCCTACTATAACTCCTTGACTAGACCATTGGTTTAATTTGTAGTCAGTAGGTTATTTGCACAATGAATGAAGCTTTTTGAAAGTTACTAAATGAGACTCACCCTTTGTTAAGGTCATTTTAGTATAAGCAATTATTTACTGAGTATTTACTGACTGCTAGGCATTGTGCTAATGATGAGCAAAACACTGAATCTGACTCTCAAGAAGCTCGTAGTTCAATAGGTGAGACAAACTCAAACACAGGCCACGATAGTAAAGTGTGATAAAGACTGTAAGAGGGACAGGCACTGGAGTCCAAGGAGAAGACTTCTCGGGAAGGTCTTGACTGATGAGTTGGAATATATCAGCTCTTGTTTGGAATGGGAGGGAGTTCATGAGGGAAAGACTTTTGAGTAGTGCAAACAGATTAGGCAAAAGCCCAGAAACATGAAGACAGGTGTTCTGGAGGAGAAAAAGAATAGCAAGGTTATGAGCTGGAGAACAGCACAAAAAGTGGTAGGTGAGCAGGGATCAGATCATGTCTCCTGTACATTGTAGATTTAGAGATAGAAGATCTAGATCACTGTTGTAGGGGGAAGAAAAAATAATTTTCTCCTTCTAAGTTCTTCTGGCTGATCTAATAATCAAAATTGACATGAGATCAACAGGAGTAAATAACCACATTTATTACATGTGTACATATGGGGTTGTGGGGGCAGAGCCCCAGAAAGAAGTTTCCAGGCTCTCGGCCTCACATAGATAGGTGCTGGCTCAGGTAGTAAATGGCCATCAACTGTGATTGGATGCCCATCAGCTTTGGCTAGTTGGCCGTCAGCTGTAACCAGTGAGCCATTGGCCACTAATATAACTGCTGTGGCTATGCTAGCAGAAGAATGGGGGCTAGCAAGAAGATGGCGGCTGGGCTGGCAAGTGCGGATGGCGGTTTGCGGACAGTGTGGATCCAGCCTCCAGTGAGAGTATAGTGCCGCCAGAGAGAATATAGTGGTATGACTCCCCTACCTATGGCTCCGTGGGTGTCCCTTTTTGGCCTCACCATATCCTGTGTTATGTGGGGAGCGGGAGCAGAGACCCCGCAGGCTGCCCCGTAAGACAAATGGCGCAGCGAGCAGGGTCTCCTGAACGACAGAGGTGTTCCATAAGAATATGAGATTGGAGGACAAATAGGGCAGTAGAGGCATGCCATCTAGACAAAGGAGAGGGAAGCAGGGGTCTGGAACTTCAAAGGGAAAGTAGGCAATTCATAGTGTCATGCAGGGTGTCATGCGGGGCCTCCTGTCCGCTCCCCACATAAGAACGCAGGAAAATGTGAGGCCAAAAAGGAACACCCATGGAGGCGTAGATAGGGGAGTCATACCACTATATTCTCGCTGGCGGCTGGGTGGGAGACACAGGAAGCAGGAGCCACACTGTCTACAACCCACCGTCCTAATTGCAATCCGCACTTGCCAGCCACCATCTTCTTGTTAGCCCCCATTTTCTACTAGCATAGCCACGGCAGTTATATTAGTTGCCAATGGTTCACTGGTTACAGCTGATGGCCAACTAGCCACAGCTGATGGCCATCCAATCACAGTTGATGGCCATTTACTACCTGGGCCAGCACCTCTCCATGTGAGGCCAAGAGCCTGGAAACTGCACTCCTGGCTCTGTCCCCACACATAGGTAGATGGAAAAACATTTTGTAAACAAATTCTTGATGGGCCACCCAGAAACAATGAGCCACAGAGAGTCTAACAAATAGACTTTGCTTAGTTCCTTCCCGTCTGCCACACTTAGTTTATATTATGCTAAGTTGATAGCTGTCTTCCTTTAAGCAGGTTTTTCTATCTGAACTCCTTTAGGCAAAGGGGGAGGTTCAAAGGCTCTTTTTTGAGTCTTTTGTTTCTTAAAAGTAACCAGCTTAAAAAAAAGCCAATATTCCAAAAGGCACATTTTGTGGTGGCAAAAACTCTGCTTCCCATAATCACCTAGACTCTCTTTCTGAGTAGTGGTTTGACCTTGGGTAAAGCATTGAAAAACATATGACCCTTAGCTTTCCAAACATGGCACAGAAAAGAAGAGAGACATTGGATGTGAGACATCATGTGGGCCAGGACAATGGACGTCTCAGAGGCACTTGTTTGCATTGACAGCTGTGAACCTGATGGCTCCCTCTCAACACTTGGAAAGACTTCAGACTGAGTAGCATAGCCGAAGGAAGAGGTAGTGCACAGAAAAGACTGAAATTAAATTTCTTCTTTCTTTTGGCAGTCAGACAGAATGGGGATCTGTGATAATAAGACATATGTATTTGGTTTTTGTCTTCATTTCTGGCACAAAATTCCTAAAACCTTTGGAATCTCCTAGCAATCAGAGCAATGAGAGCATCTTTGTTATAATATTTGGTCTTTTGTCCTCTATTCTTGAAATAGTTCCAGAGCCATAAAGTCAAAAGAGTGTTGTTATTCATAATAAGCGCCTTTCAACTATACCTGAGTTTATGAATGACTTTTGTAAAGCCCCTAAGGATAGTAACTGGTTGCTAGGGGAACCAACCAGGTGATTAGAAGGTTGGAGCTTTCAGTCCCACCCCTCAATTTCTGGGGGAGGGGAGTAGGGCTGGGGGTTGAATCAATCACCAATAGCTAATGATTTAATCAATTGTGCCTATATACTAAAGCCTCCACAAAAACCCAGAAGGATGGGGTTCAGAGAGTTTCTGCGTTGGTGAAAATATGAAGGTGCTAGGAGGGTGGTATGACTTGGAGCTCTGTACCCCTTCTACACCTTGTGCTTATACAGGTTAGCTAGCATGTCCCTAGGTAGTCAGGGAGGTCCCTGGTGGAATACACAAAGACAGCTATATCCTAAAACTTCAGGTTTTCAAATCACTCCTTCGCTCCAGGACATAATGTAACAAGGCCTTGAGGTAAATCATAAAATTCGTTTTGGCCTGACAAATGGAGCAGATCTGATAGATAAAGAGTGGGTTACTTTGCTAATCCCTTTAGGATGGACAAGCAGAACAAACCTGGTAGACGAATTTCATTAGAAAGCCCAGGTCCCTTATTCAAACAAGTTCCCTTCTCCAAACAGCTCCCCTTCCCCAAACAGGCAAAGGGAAGGTATAAAAGTAGGAGGTTTTGCCTCAGTCATGGGGCACCCCCCATTCGGGACCCCCTCCCGCTTGGGAGCTGCAACCTCTTCTCCTGCCTCTAATAAACTATCCTCTTTTGAAAACTTTTTGCCTCTCCCTGGTCCATGTTTCCATTCTTCGGCTTCACGAGACAAGATCCTGGCCCACACTCAGAAACTACTAGCAGATCCAACATCATTTGGGGAATCACAGGAAAATATTCCTACATCAGTGCTAGGCATGTCTTCCAGTGGGCCATTCCTGATTTATGTATTTTTTTTTTTTTTTTTATAAGAAACGGGTAATCTAGTAAATAAAGTGGTTTCCTGAGTTCAGTGAGCTGCTCTGGGAAATTAATTAGACTGGAGGACAGGGATGTGGGAACCTCCAATTTAGAATCAGTCAGTCAGAAGCACAGGTATCAACCTGGACTTGGCAATTGTCATGGGGATGGAGTGGACAGTCTTGTGGGACTTATTAAAGAAAAAGAAACAACAGACTGAATGTGCCCCCAGGACAGCAAACCAGAACTTAATTGTAGTTTCAACCCCTCCCAGGAATGTGACCTTAAACCAATCTGTCTGGAATTTTCTCATCAACACTGCCTGGTAAAAACCCTGCTGTCCATTCCCCAAAGGCAGGTAACCTTGACTGAAATCAAATTTCTTTCTTTTTTTTGCTAGTAACTTTTTTGTCCTGCTCACTTTCCTGTTATAAACCTTCCATTTTGTACTGCCTCTTGGAGCACTTCTCTGATTCCTCTATGGCATGCTGCCCAATTCATGACTTGTTTATTAAAGCCAATTAGATCTTCAAATTTATTCAGTTGAATTTTATTTTTCAGCGTACAGAAAACTTAACCTGTAGGATCTGATGCTCCAGGTACATAGTGTCAGAATTGAATTAAATTTTAGGACACACAGCTGGTGTCACAGAATTGCTTGATGTGTGGAAAACCCACACATCTGGGGTCAGAAGTAAAGTAGTTTTGGAGTATTGAAAGCAGAGGATACACATGGGGGGAGTGTTTTTTTCCTTAGAGGATCTTCGACTCAAAAATTATATTTAATTGTAAAAAAATAATAAAAAAAGAATATCTCTAGCTCACCTTAGTGTGTCATGTTCCCTAGAAGTTGAAAAACATGCGGTGGTGTGTTCTTGAGCTGGCTCACACTGGCTCATGAGAGCCAATTGTTGACTTTTCAGGTATTTTGTTAGTTGGTTGTTAAACACAGCCATTATGAAATGTCATTGTAAGAACATCCAAACCCACAGAGAATCTTTATAAAAATTTATTTGAGTCAAACATGATATGCCTGGAAGTAAGATCTCAACAGACTGAGAAAAATGCTTCTAGAATAGAAATTTTCAATTTCTTTTATGCATGTTGAATTAAGGAGGGAACATAAAGAAGATTACATGTCGGGGAGAAAGGAAGACAGGAATTGGATTACAGAATAGTTAAGATTATGTGCTCTTTTGAGGGTGGTTTCATTTCTGAGTGTTCTGAAAAGAGGCATTTGAAGGGTGTGTTAACCTACATGCACAGAAACCAGGAACAGGGCTTGCTTAAAGCAAAGATCTACTCACTATGACCTGCCCACTTAGAAATTTATGATCAGATCACCCTGTGAGGTTACTTTCCATAGAATCCCTTTTTCACCCACAGAAATATTAAATGACATCAACTTACAATTAAATACCTTATGTTAAAAAACAAAGTAATACATTTCTCCAAAGGAATTTCTTCCTATTTATTTCACTATTACCTATACTTTTAATATATTTATTTTATGTGTATAGTATGATGGAAATACTATAAAATGGTGTTTTGCTTCACATCTCTACCCAAGATGGTTTTCAGTGATATTACATAGGTAGTTTGAAATTGACCATAGCTGAAATAGTTACACCATGGGAATCAGCAAATGCTAAAAATCAGAAATTTTATTTCTTTTTTTTTCCTTTCTTTGTGTGAACAAAAAAAAAGGGGGGGGGGGTTCTATGGAAGGTAACCTCACAGGGGACCTGATCATAAATTCCTAACTGCACAGACTATGGTGTGTAGTCATGCCTCAGGCCGATAACTTTAGTGCCAACCCTGTCCATTGTTCTTGTCCATCTAGTTTAACACACCTTTGAAATACTAGAAGTAATACCCTTTGAACCAGGGTACTAACCCTTAAGAGACCACATAATCTTGTTAACTATCCTGTAATCTGATTCCTGTCTTGCTTTATCCAATTTTTCTTATATCCCATTCTTAATTTCCACTGCATAAAAGAAGCTGCAAAACTGTTATTCTATGGAGTGTTTGAGATCTTGCTCCCTGGCGTATGTCGTCAGTTTGGCCCAAACATACACTTACAAAAATTATCTACAGGTTTGGGTATTTCTTACATCAACATTTCCTTTTTTTTTCATTCTTCCTTTTCTTTCTTCTCTCCTTCCCTCCCTTCTCTAGCTCCCTATTTCCCTTCTTTCTTTCTATAAACATTTAGCAGCATACCAGTGACTACAAGGAAGAATAAGAATGACAAAAGAAAGATTTTGCTCATGTTGCCGAGTGTTTTTATGACTTTTCTATTTTTCTCTTTTCTTTCTTTGCTATAGTATTATACTCTTACATAAGCTTTCTCTGATATTTTCTAGTTTTTGTATGATCCTTTCTGTTCACAAACTTCTTGAATCTCTTCTATATTGTCAGTCCATCTGTTTTCACCATCTGCTGTCTTTAGGTACTTGAATATCTGCTCAAAGTGTCACTTTGTGGCAGTGTACCCTTAATCAAGTTAACTTGGAGCCTTCATTTTCTCTTTCGTAAAATGGGAGGATTTTTACTTTCTTCACAGAGCTTATTCTAAGATTTAAAAATATTTTTTAAATTAAACTTATTGAGGTGACATTGATTAGTAAAATTACATGTTTCAAGTGTACATTTCTATAATACATCATCTGTATATTGCATTGTGTGTTCACCACCTAGAGTCAGTTCTCTTTCCATAACCATATATTTGACCCCCTTTACCCTCTTCTACTATCTTCCTCCCCTCTTACCCACTGGTAACCAACCACTAAACTATTGTCTGTGTCTACGAGTTTTTGTTTCTTTATTTGTCTTGTTCCTTTGTTGCTTTCAGTTTTACATCCCACATATGAGTGAAATCATATGGTTCTCAACTTTTTCTGTCTTATTTCGCTTAACATGATAATTCCAAGATTCATTCATGATGTTGCAAATGGCAATATTTCATCTTTTCTTATGGCCAAGAAATATTCCATTGTATATATGTACCACATCTTCTTTATCCAATTGTCTATCAAAGGACGCTTTGGTTATTTCCATGTCTTGGCCACTGTGAATAATGCTGCGATGGACATAGGGGTACATATATCTTTATGGATAAATATTTTTGGATTTTGTGGGTAGATACCCAGAAGAGGGATTGCTGGGTTGTATGGTCTCTTCTTAATTTTTTGAGGAACCTCCATACTGCTTTCCATAGTGACTATACCAATTTACACTCCTTTTTCTCCACAGCCTCACCAACACTTGTTATTACTTGTCTTATTGATGATAGCCATTCTAACAGGTGTGAGGTGGTATCTCATTGTGGTTTTGATTTGCATTTTCCTAATAGCTAGTAAAGTTGAGCATTTTTTCATATATTAGTTGCCGTTTGTATGTCTTCTTGGGAGAAGTGTCTGTTCAGTTACTCTGCCCATTTTTTAATTGGATTGTTTACATTTTTGTCAGTGAGTTTATGAGTTCTTTATATATTTTGGATATTAGCCTTTTATTAGAAGTGTTGTTTACAAATATCTTTTCCCATTTGATTGGTTGCTTCTTTGTTTTGTTGATGGTTTCTTTTGCTATGTGCTGTGATGTTGTGCGGGGCGTCCGGCGGGGTCTCTGCTCCCACTCCCCACAAGAGAACGCAGGACGTGGTAAGGCCAAAAAGGAACACCCATGGAGCCATAGATACGGGAGTCATGTCACTATATTTTCGCTGGTGGCTGGGTTGGAGACACAGGAAGCAGGAGCCACACTGTTTGCAACCCTCACTGCGCTGCTTGCAGGCTCAGCCACCATCTTCTTGCTAGCCCCCCTTCTTCTGCTAGCGTAGCCATAGCAGTTATATTAGTGGCCAATGGCTCACTAGTTACAGCTGATGGCCAACTAGCCACAACTGATGGCCATCCAATCACAGTTGATGGCCATTTACTACTTGAGCCAGCATCTTTCTATGTGAGGCTGAGAGCCTGGAAACTGCTTTCTGGAACTCTGTCCCCACATATGCAAAAGCTTTTTAGTTTGATATAGTCCCGTTCTTCGTTTTTGCTTTTACTTCCCTTGCATTTGAGGTCAAATTCATAAAATCCTTTCTGAACCCAAGGTTTGTAAGTTTAGTACCTATGTGTTCCTCTATGCCATTTATTGTTTCAGATCTTATGTTTAGGTCTTTGATACATTTTGAGTTAATTTTGGTATACGGTGACAGATAGGAGCCTAGTTTTATTCTTTTGCACGTGGCTTTCCAATTTTCCCAGTGCCATTTATTGAAGAGTATTTCTTTTTTCTGTTGTATATTTTTGGCTTCTTTGTCAAAAATTATCTGCCCATATATATGTGGGTTTATTTCTCGGTTCTCAATTCTATTCCATTGGTCTGTGTGTCTATTTTTCTGCCAATTCCTGGTGTTTTGATTACTGTCACTTTGTAGTATAAATTGAAGTCAGGGAGTGTGATACATCTGGCCTTGTTTATTTCTCTCAGGATTGCTTTGGCTATTCGAGGTTTTTTGTAATTCCATACAAATCTGATGATTTTATTATTTGTTCTATTTCTTGAAAAGATGCCATTGGGATTTTGATGGGGATTGCATTAAATCTGTATATTGCTTTGACAATGAAGTACCACAATGAGATACCACCTCACACCTGTTAGAATGGCTATCATCAATTAGACAAGTAATAACAAGTGTTGGAGAGGCTGTGGAGAAATTTACATTCCTACTGCTGGTAGGAATGTAAATTAGTATAGCCACTGTAGAAAACAGCATGGAGGTTTTAACTCTGTTGATTCTTCCAAACCATAAACATTGACTATCTTTCCATTTGTTTGTGTCTTCTTCAATGTCTTATAGTTTTCAGTGTATAGGTCCTTCACATCTTTTGTTAAGTTTATTCCTAGGTATTTTATTCTTTATGTTGCAATTGCAAAAGGAATTTTTTTTTTCATTTCTTTTTTCTGAAACATTATTGTTAGCATATAGGAAGGAATGCAATGGGTTTTTGTATATTGATTTTGTATCCTGAAACTTTACTGTATTTGTTTATTGTTTCTATTAGTTTTTTGGTGTGGTTTTTAGGGTTTTCTATATAAAGAATCATGTGATCTGAAAAAGTGACAATTTAACTTCTTTATTCCCAATTTGTGTGCCTTTTATTTCTTTCTCTTGCCTGATTGCTCTGGCTAGGACTTCCAGTACTATGTTGGATAATAGTGATGAAAGAGGATATCTCTGCCTTCCTGATTTTAGATGAAAATTTCATGTTTTCACCATTAAGTATGATATTAGCTGAGGGTTTGTCATATATGGCTTTCATTATATGGAGGTACTCCTTCTATACACATTTTACTAAGTGTTTTAATCTTAAATGGATGTTGTTTCTTGTCAAATGCTTTTTCTGCACTACTGATAAAATCATCTGATTTTTATCCTTTATTTTGTTAATGTGATGTATCACATTAACTGGTTTGCATATGTTGAACCATCCTTGTGCCCCTGGAATGAACCCCACTTGATCATGATGTATAATCTTTTTAATGTATTGTTGTATTCTAGTTGCTAGTATTTTGTTTAGGATTTTTCCATCTGTATTCAACAGAGATATTGGTCTACATTTTTCTTTTTTTGTGTTATCCTTACCAGGTTTTAGCATCAGGGTAACATTGACCTCATAAAATGAGTTAGGAAGAATTGCCTCTTCAATTTTTGGAAGAGTTTAAGGAGGACAGGTTTTAAATCACTTTTAGTGTTAGGTAGAATTGACTAATGAAGCCATCTGGTCATGGACTTTTGCTTTTGGGGAGGTTTTGGATGATTATTTCAATTTCCTTACTGTTGATTGGTCTATTTAGGTTTTCCAGTTTTTTGTAATTCAGTCTAAGAAGATTACATGTTTCTAAGAACTTGTCAATTTCTTTTAAGTTATTGAATTTGGTGGCCTATAGTCCTTCATAGTATTCTTGTATTATCCTTTGCATTTCTGTGGTATCCGTTGTAACTTCTCCTCTTTCATTTCTGATTTTGTTTATTTGTGTCTGTTTTCTTTTGTCCTGGTATGTCTAGCCAAGGGTTTGTCAATATTATTAATCTTTTCAAAGAACAAGCTCTTTGTTGCATTAATTTTTTCTATTGTCTTTTTCTCTATTTTATTTAATTCTGCTCCAATTTTTATTATTTCCCTCCTTCTGCTGATTTTGGGTTTCACTTGTTCTTCTTTTTCTAGTTAAGATGTAATTTTGGGTTGTTTATTTGTGATTTTTTTCTTGTTTCTTGAAGTAGGACTGTCATGATATAAATTTCCCTCTTAATACTGCTTTCACCTTATCCCAATAATTTTGATATGTTGTTTTTTCATTATCATTTGTTTTTATGTATCTTTTAAAAAAATTTTTATTGGGGAATATTGGGGAATAATGTGTTTTTCCAGGACCCATCAGCTCCAAGTCAAATCGTTGTTTTCAATCTAATTGTGGAGGGCGCAGCTCACTGGCCTATGTGGGAATCAAACTGGCGACCTTGGTGTTATGAGCACTGCACTCTAACCACTGAGCAAACCGGCCACCCGCCCGTAGCTTAGCCCCAAGCTCAAGCCATTGTTTCTCACTGGTCCATGTGGGAATCGAACCGGCAACCTTGGTGTTATAAGCACTGCTTTCTAACCACTGAGCTAACCAACCGCTCGTGTTTCTATGTATGTTTTGATTTTTCCTTTTATTTCTTCTTTGACCCAGTTATTCTTTAGTAGCATATTGTTTATTTTCCACATATTTGAAGTTTTTCCCACTTTCTTTTTGCAGTTGATCTCTAATCAAAGCATTGTGGTCGAAGAGTATACTATGTATGATTTCAACCTTCTTAAATTTACTGAGGCTTGTTTTGTGTCCCAACATATGATCTATCCTTGAGAATGTTCCCTGTGCCCTAGAAATAATGTATAGTCTGGTGTTCTAGGATAGAATGCTCTTTAAATGTCAATTATATCCATTTGGTCTAATGCATCATTTAAGGCTTATATTTCTTTACTGATGTCTGTTTGGATGATCTATCCATAGCTGCCATTGGCATATTTAGGTCCACTACAATAATTGTGTTTTTGTCAGTTTCTCACTTTAGTTCTGCTAGTAGTTGCTTTATATAGTTTGGTGCTCCCAGACTGGGAGCATATATATTGATGTGTAGTGTCTTCTTGTTGTATTGTCTTGTTTATCATTATAAATTGTCCATCTTTGTTTCTTGTTACTTTGTTACCCAGAAGTTTGATTTGTTAGATATAAGCATGGCTATATCCACTTTTCTCTGGATGCCAGAGTATCATTGCTTCAAGTATCATTTTCCACCCTTTTACTTTGAGTCTATATTTTTCCTTGTAGCTGAGATGTGTCTCTTGGAGGCAGCATAAAGTTGGTTTTGTTTTTTGATCCAATCTGCTACTCTGTGCCTTTTTATTGGTGAGTTCAGTCCATTTACATTTAGGGTGGTTATTGATGTATGAAGATTTCCTATAGCCATTTTATCTTTTGTTTTCTGGTAGCACAGTTTCTCTATTGTTTGTTTGCTGTTGTGTTTCTGTCTGTCATTTCAGTTTGGTGGCATTCTACGATTTGTTTTTTCTGTTTCCTTTTTTTAATGTAATGTGTCTCAGTTCTGCAATTTTTTTTGAGTGGTTACCATTAAGTTTATGTAAAAGAAAGTTTTATATATACAGCAGTCCTTTTTCTTCAGCATGCATCTAATTTTCATTCCCCTTTGCAAACTCAGACCTCTTCTTACTCCCCTTTTATGTTACTGTTCTCACAAATAATCCCTATTTATACTGTGAGTTCATTTCTGAGTTGCAGTAACAAATTGTCTTATTCTTTTTGTTTTTGTTTTTATCTTCTTTACCCTTTATGTTATGTTTAAGTGTATGAGGTGTGATAAAAAAAATATGGTGAATGTTTAAATAAAAAAACATTACAGTAAAAATACATTGTCATTAATGCCCCTCAAAATAATTCCCCTTGCTTGAAACACATTATTCCATCATTCTTGCCACTTTCTGAAGCAGTTCTGAAATTCCTCTTCCATGAGTGTCTTTAGTTGTGCTGTTGTGGCTGCCTCAATGTCCTGAATCAATTCAAAACATTTTCCTTTCATGGTCATTTTGACTTTGGAGAAGAGCCAGAAGTCACATGGTGCCAGATCCAGTGAATAAGGTGGATAAGGACACTCCATAATATTTTTATTTGACAGAAATTGCTGTAACAGAAGTGATGTGTGACATAGAGCATTGTCATGATAAAGGATGAAGAAAAGACACTCATGAAAGAGGAATTCCAGAACTGCTTCAGAAAGTGGCAAGAACGATGGATGTGTTTAAAGTGAGGGGGAGTATTTTGAGGGGGATTAATGGCAATGTGTCTTTTACTGTCATAATTTTTTTTCTTTAATTTAAACATTCACCGTATCTTTTGAGCACACCTCGCATAGTGCCCTATTCTGAGTAGGGGTTATCTTTTCCTGCTTCTGTCTGTTAGTCATCTTACTCATAGTTTTGTATCTTTTTGTCTTTTTGTTTCAGATAGAATAACCTCCTTCAGTATTTCCTGTATTGAAGGTCTTGTGGTGGAAAATTTCCTTAGCTTCTATATATCTGCAAAGGTCTTTATTCCTCCTCACATCCAAAACATAACTTTGCAGGATATATTATTCTTGGCTAGTAATCTCTCACTCTTTAATAGTTTGAATATTTGATTGCATTCCCTCTTGGCTTGTAGAGTTTCTGTTGAAAAATCATGATAATCTAATGGGTTTTTCTTGGTAGTTTACCATCTTTTTTCCCCTGGCTGCCTTGAGAATTTTCTTTGTCATTAATTTTTGACAGCTTCAATATAATGTACCTTGGATAGGGCCTATTAGGATTGAGGTAATTCAGTGTTCTCTTTGCTTCTTGGATTTGAGGACTCAGTTCTTTCCATAGGTTTGGGAAGTTCCCGTTGACTATTTGTTTGAATAGACTCTCTGTGCCCATCTCCCTTTTTGTTCTGGTCTACCCATCATGCTTATATTGCTGTATCTGTTGCAGTCAGATGGTTCTTGTAAAGTTCTTTCATTTCATTTAACTCTAAAATCTCTCTCTTCTTCCCTCAGTGTCATTTTCAGATCTTTATCTTTGATATCACTAATTCTTTCCTCCATGTTGTCAGCTTGATTTCCAAAGCTCGCTATTCAATTCTTCATCTCTTTTATTGAGTTCTTCGGCTCCAGAATTTCTATTTGGTTCTTTTTAAAAATTTCAACCTCTTTGGTAAAATAATTTTGTTTGTTGATTTTATTTCTGAGTTCATTAAACTATTTGAATTTTCTTGGATTTCTTCAATTCTCTGTCATTGAAGTCACATATTTCCATGTCTTTAAGTTCATTTTCTGGAGATTTTTAAATTTTCTTTCTCAGTTGCCTTGTTACATTGGTCATTCATGGCAATTAATTGATTATTTCTCTTCCTGGAGATATCCAAGAGGGAATTTTGCATCAGGTCTTTCTATGAAGAGGTCTTTCTTTTGTTTTCTGCTAGGTAGCATTGGAACATTTTATTTTCTCTTGCCCTGTTCCAGCTTTTTGTGGTAGAAGATTTCCAGAGTAGGTCGGGTGTCCCCTCTGTGAAGAGGTCGCCTTGGCCTCCCTGTGGGAGGATGTGGTGGACGATGGGGTTCTGAGCCCCTGAAATCCCAGTGCTGCCCTGTAGCCAAGTGCAGAACTGTGCACCTCAGCAGTCCTGGGTGCCCCCACTGTGATCAGCTGTGAAAGGTGGAGTGGACTGGGAGGGGTAGCTGGTGTGTTTGTGGCTTTGTTCTTCTTTGAGTAATGCCAGACAACAGCTGCCTTGCCCCTATAACTCCTTTCATATCACTGGAATTAACCTCAGTGTGTATCTGCCACTCAGGAACTGTCTCTCCAGTTCTCAGGGCTGTAGATATTCTGCTCTTTAATCTGACACTGCTACCATTTTTTCTGGAGCCCATTGGTAACACTGGGAGGGTTTGGGGAAGGTGAGCTCTTGGAGGGTGACAGGAAGCAACCAGGCTCTGTGGCTTTGTTTTCTGCCTGGCTGTGAGAGCTGTTAGACCACAGATGTTGCACTTCTGTATTGGGTCTTTGCCCTGAGGTATTGCTTGGTTCAGCCCTATTTTGTGCTAATCCCTCAGGAAGAATTGCTGGGGCGACAGAGAGTTCACCTGCAGTCTCAATCCTCCCCTCTCCTGGGACTGACCGAGCTCCAGGCATCCTGTAGCACTTCTCCCTTCCCTCTTGCTCTGTTCATGGGAGTTCGCCCATCTTCAGATGTTTCAATGTGTGGATCTCTCAGCCAGTTTTGTGTGTTGCATAGGGAATCCTTTGTTGAATTACAGCTGTTCAGTTTGTTGTAACTTCAAGGTGAGAGATCAAGGAGCACTCCTTATGCTGCCATGTTTCTGACATAACTCTGCTTTTTGTAAGATTTAAATGATGTACTGTATATAAAGTACTGGCATCTAAAATGATCAATAAATGGTACCTACTGTTTTTGTAATATTAATTCAAACTGAGTTTGTTACCCATTAGCATCCACACTAAATTTATCAGTGGTTGAAAACTCAAATGCCTACAGGGACTACGCAGAACATAAATGAATGAAGTGGGTTGCAGTGAAGTGGCAGAGATGGTGGTAAATTGAAGAGCTCATGACCTGTCCAAAAGAATCAGCCAGTTCTCAACTCTGGCCATTTAATATCACGTGGAAATGTGAACTCAGAGCTGCCAGTTCTTTTACTTTCTTAGGAAACAGTGAAAACAATATTTTTATAAGTTATTTCTGGATGTCAAAATAATGTTAGTCAGTATTACACTTCAAAGAAAACAGGTCTATAGCTGTATTTGGCCTGTTGTCCATCTGTTTGAAACCTCTACGGATGTATTTACTGAGCTGTGTTTGAGCAGTTGGTTCCTTATTTATCAACAGGAAATCCTGCCTTTCACAAATGATGTAGCTGACTTTCTAGTAAGAGTATATTTGGAAGACAATCCTTTATGGAATCAAAATCCATTGGGTTCCCTTTACTCAAAGTGTAACGTAACCACTATAGCCAGGCATTTCAAAGGCTGGGTGCTTTGTTAACCTTTTAGAAAAATCTTTTTTTCTTTATAAACCATTCTGTCCAGATTGTACTAGAGTGTAGGTAGTTTTGAAAACCAGTTTGCTTAATTAAAAAGAAAAGTTGAAAGAGTTTGGGATAGTAGGATGGAGAGATTAGTGGTCTGAGTATTTGATTAGATTTCATAGACCAAGGGGTTAATACTGGTATCTTCTGGCCATAAGATATTGGGCAAATCACTTAACTTACAATGGGTGTTAATTTCCCTATTTGCAAAATAAAAGAACTGAGTAAAATTCTTTATATTTATCTCCAGAATCATTTTTTTTGTAAACTGATTTACTTAATTTTTGCAAAACTAATAACTGACTTGTTTAACTCTCCCTTAACTTTAGAAATATGATGTTTATTAGAATGAAGCTAATATCTTCATATAAATTCAATTCATTTTAATTCCCTCTTTTAATGTTTTAATTGAAGACCTGATATAAAGAATGTGATGAGCTAATTACTCAAGGGATAATAAAAAAGGAGATTTTCTTCAGAGAGCTTGGAGTTTAGTGAGGAAAAGAGAAGTTAGTGGTGGTGGTAGTGGAGACCAAAACAAATAGCTATAAGCAAAAACATAGTATTAGGAGAATGAGGAGAAGGATGAATTCCTCTTTTACCTCAAAGTAGGAAAAGGCTATCTAAACTGACCCAAAATTAAAGATGATAAAAGAAAAGAGTGGTAAATTTAATGACATAAAACATTTTTGGCATGGCAAAAAAAAAAAAAAAAAAAAAAGAATCTCATAAGCAAAACCCAAAGACAACTAACAAATTAGAGAAAATATGTATAGCATATCCCAAAGATAAAGAGCTAATATGCCTAATACATTGAAGAACAAAGGACCAAAAACCTGATAGAAAAATGAAACAGGAATGAATACACAATTCATAAAAGCAACATATATAAAAACAATCAGTCTGATCTCACTCATTATTAGATAAATAGTAATCAAAACAACATGGGGATATCATGTTTAGTCTAGAAGATTGGCAAATTAAAAAAAAAGTATAAGAATACATTACGTTGTCAATACTGAGGGGAAACAAGAATTTTCATACACTGCTGTTGAGAATGTAAGCTGGAATAATCCTTCTGAAGGGAAATTTGGCAATACATGTGCATTTAACTTTGTACCAGTGACCCTATTTCTAGGAACCTACTCTGAGGATATACCTCCAATAATAAAATACATATGCATAAGATTATTTGCTGCAGCATTATTTATAGTCACAGAATGTTGGAAACAATCCAAATGCCCTTGTATAAAAGAGTTGTTGAATAAACTATGGTATATCCATGTGATGGAGTACTATGCAACTATAAAAAATAATGAAAAAGAATTCCATGGAAGGATATAAAGTAATTTCCAGTATATATATATACTAAAGTTCAAAAAGGCAAGTGCTAGAGTATCTACATTATGCTATCCTTCATGTAAGAACAAAAGGGGATATAAAAACATACATGTGTATGTGCATTTATGCAAATGAAGTAAAGGATGAAGGAAAAACTAATAACATCGGCTTTCAACAGGGAGTGAGTAGGAAAGGGGTGGAAAGAATGGGAATTGAGAAGTGGGCATTAGGGGAAAGTAACAGTTCTCAGAGCAAAATTTCTGTATAGTTCTAACTCTTAGGATCCTAGCAATGTTTCTCAGACTGTTCCCTCCAATAATCAATTAAAATTCACCATAATGAGGAAGGAATCCCAAATGGAACACAAACAGTAACAAGTGAACCTAACTGTTACAAATGAATATCAACCATAATGAAGGAGATGGGGATGATTAAAACTAACCTAAGTAATTTTGGGAAACAGTATTTTGCCTGTATACTGTGAGATTAGACGAAAATAATTGTGCATAAATACTGTGCTATAGTTACTACGTTTTTCACAGGGTATGGGTCAGCAATTCTAAACTACCTCATATGTATATTAGGATTGAAAAAATAAGTAAATATATTATAGATAATGAGGATCAAGTTTCTCATTGTCAGAGAAAGAAGTTTCAAATAAACTAGAAGGAGAAAACTAGAACAAACTGTGAAATATTGGAGGTATAATTATTGTGGTAGGCAGAATAATGGTCTCCCCAAGATATCTGTGTCCTGACCTACAGACCTGTGAATATGCTACGCTATATCACAAGGGGTAATTAAATTTACAGATGGAATTAGTGTTGCTAAACAGCTGAACTTAAAATAGGAAGATTGTCCTGGTTTATCTGTGTGGGTCCAGTGAAATTACAGGGGTGATTATAAGTGAAGGAGGGAAGTAGGAGAGTCAGAGATGGAGTGATACAATTTGAGAGAGACTTAACCAGCCACTGTTGGCTTTGAAGATGGAAGGGAACTATGACCAAAATTTAAAGAGATCCAGAATAAAGGCCAGAGTTTAAATAATTTGAGAAACAAAGTAAATAATAATAGTGAAATAAAATAAATATTTGTGTCCAAATTAATTTAAATAACTGAATAAATAAATAAATAAGGGAGAAAGGACAACTTCCTTATAGAAGAAACCCAATGAATGAATATAGAAGAAATTAGAGAAATAGAATAATCACCATTGATAAACACTGCAGTAATACTGTTGCAGGCAGCATCTATCGATGGACGCTAAAATCCATGGGCAATGGATTATGAGAAACGGAATATTTGCATAATCTTAAGCTATCTTCCTCAAGATATTTATTAATTATGAAGGGGAAAACAGTAACTGTATAGTGAAGAAACCTGGCAGGCAACACTTTAACCAAACATCCAAGTTAACATCACCCAAAATAATACATATTGGCACCATGTGCCATTGGTACCATGATGCCCTGAGAATGGTACACCCTCACGTCCATGGTATTCTTGTCAGGAATGTATAACTTTAATTGACTCATGAGCAGATATCTTGAGGGTGTTGAAGGATAGAAATTAGCAGTGTCAGAAAAACGCATGGTAGTGATTTAGGGAATAACAAGTGTGTTCCCCAGAGAAACAGAACCAACAGGACAAATCCAAAATGAGAGACATTCTACAAAATAACTGACCAGTATTTTCAAAAGCATAAAGGTTATAAAAAACAAAGAAAGACTGAGGAAATGTTATAGATTGGAGGAGTCTAACGAATCATGGCAACTACATGCCATATGGGATTCTATATTGCCTTGGATTAAAAAAAGAACATTTGAGAAAAAAAGTGAAATTCAAAAGAGGTCTGTAGTTTAATTAATAATTTTATATGTGTTACTTTCCTGATTATATAACATGTTAACAGCAGGGAAAGCTGAGTGAAGGACATATGAGAACTCGCTGTGCTATTTCTGCAGCTTTTCTGTAAATCTAAAATTATTTCAAGACAAAAAGTTAAAAAAAAAAAGTACTGTAACAGCAGTGCAGAAGAAAAGTGCTTTAAAGGGTTCCATGGAGGGGAGAGCCCATTTGGAAAGACTTCATGCCAAGAATGGTATATTAGTGTGCTAGAGCTGCCATACGAAATTGCCACAGACCAGGTAATTTGTTTATTTCTCACAGTTCTGAAAGCTGGAAGTCCAAGATCAAAGTATTGGCAGGTTTGGTTTTTCCTGAGGATTCTCTTCTTGGCTTGCAGATGGTAGCCTTCTCACTGTGTCCTCATATAGTCTGTTCTCTGTGCACCTGTATCCCTGATGTCTCTTTTTATAAGGATCAGAGCTTTATGTTCTCACTTAAGCTTACTTACCACTTTAAAGGCCCTGTCTTCAAATACAATCATCTTGAGGGTTAGGGATTCAAAATATGAATGTTGGAGGGACATAATTTAGTTGATAATAGCTGACAATTAGGAAGGGTCTTGAAGGATAGACATTAGTGGTGTCAGGAAGAACGTGTGGCAGTGATTTAGGGAATAACAAGTGGCTTGGTGAATTAGTCAGTGTTCCCCAGAGAAGCAGAACCAATAGGATATGTATAGATGTATAGAAAGAGATTTATAATGAGAGATTACCTCAGATGATTATGGAGGAGGAGAAGTCCCACAGTCTGCCATATGCAAACTGGAGGACCAGGAAAGCTGGTGATATAGCTCCAGTCCAAACTGGAAGGCCTGAAAATCTACCCAAAACTAGCAGCTTTGTTGGTCACTTGGTAAATGGCCCAGAGTACTACACCCAAATAAAGAATATGTTGCCTCCAAAATCTGAAAAGGCCTACTAGGCATTGTGCTTCTTTCTTAGTTATAGGAGGGGCCAGATGTAACAACTTATTTTTCACCTTAAAAGAGGTATCTCAACATGCCCATCTCAGAAGACTCCTAGAAATTTCACTGAGGTAGAAGGTCTTTGAATTCTAGTCAGATTTATTTCCCAACCTCTGACATGCAAGTGTTTTGCTAATAATTCTGCATTAGTTGCTACTTCTTTCTGACTAGGTCCAATTAGTATAGTGTTATTAATGTAATGGACCAGCGTCACTAGTAACTTGTGAAAGAGAAAAGTGATCAAGATCCCTGTGAACTAAATTATGACATGGAACTATGGGTTGCTGTACTTCTGAAGTAGAACAGTGAAGGTATATTGCTGGCCTTGTCAGCTGAAAACAACTGCTTCTGGAGGGACTTATTGGACCGGTATGGAGAAATGTATTTTCCAGATCAATAGCTGCAACTAGGTACCAGGGGATGTGTTGATTTGCTCAAATAATGAAATGACATCTGGTACAGCAGTTGCAATTGGAGTCACCACCTGGTTAAGTTTACAATAACCCACTGTGATTCTCCAACGTCCATCTGTCTTTTGCAGAGGCTAAATAGGAGAATTGAATAGAGATGTTGTGGGAGTCACCACCGCTGCATCTTTCAAGTCTCTGAGGGTAGCACAAATCGCTGCAATCCCCCCTAGAATGTGGTGTTTTTATTAATTTACTATTTTCCTTGGTAGAGGCAGTTCTAATGGCTTCCACTAGGCCTTCCACCAATTAGCCCTCATTTCATAGGTCAGGGAACCAACGTGAGGATTCTGCCTATGTAAATCTCTTTCAATTTTGCATCCTGGAACTGTGGAAATAATTACAAGATGGATTTCGAGACTCACTGAACCCACTGTGAGATGGACCTGAGCTAGAATTACATTGAACACCTGACTTCCATAAGCTCCTACTCTAACTGGTGGACCACAGTGACATTTTGGGTCTCCTGGAATTAGTGTCAGTTCAGAGCCAATGTCCATTAGTCCCTGAACAGTCTAATTATTTCCTTTCCCCCAATGTACAGTTATCCTGATAAAAGGCCATACGTCCTTGGGAAATGCTGGGAGAAAAATTAGCAATATAAATTTTTAGTAGTGTACTGGGATGCTTCTTCAAGGGAACCTGGTCTCTCCTTCATTCAAGGGGTTCTGGGTCTATAAACTGGCTCAGTCTGGGATTTGATTGAAGAAATGTGACCTTTTGTTTTTATGAGTTAGATTTTTGTTCACTTGACCTAGAACTTTTCTGCTTATACAGATTAAGTAAGAATTTAGTAAGCTTTCTGTCTATTTTATTTACTTCTAGGAACACCATGATTAAGCAGCCAACACCACAAGTCTGTGAGAATCAAAGTATGCTGACTGATGTTTTAATTGTGCTGCCCATTACAGTAACCATGCCCACCTTGCATTTGACAGTTGAATTTTGCCCCATGACTTCAGGATCCAATTATTCCCATTGCATTTAGGTTTTCCAACTGAGTGGCTATTGTTTTCAGAGTAAGGTATGGCCTATAAAGAAGAGTAATCATGAGGGTTCTTCAAGGATGCTGGAGATCCCCTCACAAATTTATTTCTCAAATTATTGGTAAAAGGTATGTCTTCTGAACCCTCTCAGTGTGGCTGAGTAGGTCTTTATTAACAAATCCACTCCAACTTTCCAATCTCCCTAAACCTTTGAATCCCTTCCTCTACATTTGATTGAAGAAATGTGACCTTTTGTTTTGAATACCAAGAGAATTTGGGTATTTCCAATTTGCTCATAATGGGCAATCTTTTGGTCCATATTTCAGCCAACAAACAAAACGTTAGAGCTCTTTCTAACTCCCCAACCTGCAACTTAAATGCAGACTTAGTGAGCCCATCACTAACTTCGGCCTGATCCAACTTTATGTTCCCTCTACCATTATCCAGCACTCTTAGTGTCCATTGGCACACATGTTCCTTGGATTTCTGCTTGCATAAATTAGAAAACACAAGTAGTTCTTTTGAAGTGTAGCTTACCTCCTCATGGGTCACACTTTGTACTTCATCTTTAGGGTCCTGCTGGGGCTTGAATCTAGTTGTAGGTCTGAAAACAAAGAGAGGGTAATGGGAGTAGTTTTTGAGAAGTATCAGCATTATCTTACATGGCAGCTACCTCAGAAGAGGTCATCACTGTTTCCTCAGGCAATTCAGGGTGAATCCTCAGAGAGTGGTGGAAAGGATGGTGGCACCGAGGGTGAAGGGAGAATGGTGGAAAGGATGGTGGCAACTGGGGATAGGGAGACCACTTTTGCAGGGAGTGAGAAGATGAAATCTGTTGGAGGTAGGAAGACCTCTTCCACTGGCAAAGAAGACTCACAGAATTAGGAGCTCAATGTCCCCAGGTTTATCAGTGTCTTCCCACACATCCCCATCCAATTTACAGGATCCCATTCTTTCTCAATCTATACTTTCCCTTTAATAGTAGATACTATTTGAGGCTGGGAGTTCAATTTGTGCTGTATTTCAGCTCATCACCACTGAGGTCTGAATTTGATTTTCAGCAAGATTTTCAGCAATTTCAGCCTTGCAGCTATAGTAAGTTAGGGTCTTCTTCAGGGCATACACAGAACTCTTAGGTCATTTATGCTTGAGCTGGGAATTTGCATCACTGAGCTCATCCTTTTCTTTCACTATTTGTCCAGGGACGTTAAGAGAGACTAAACATCATTATAGTCCTTACTTTTTAAGTTACCTAGCTTCTTACTTCTTTTAATAGCTGATTAGGAGTGTCCAGTACAGATATTTTGTGTATCTCTATACCAGTTCTTGCCATGGACTATTAGTATCTCTTTATTACTGAAAATAGAGTCAGTAGAATCTTTAATCAGATTAGAGAGTTAATTCCAGAAATCCTAGAACCATTTCAGAAAACTCATCCTTAAAGTTCTTTTGCTTTAGAACCATTTTTAGCACAAAAGTCTGTATTAGTCAGGGTTCTCCAGAGAAACAGAACCAATAGGGTAGATAGATAGGTAGATAGATAGATAGACAGACAGACAGACAGACAGACAGATAGATAATTTATGAGATATTAGCTCGTGCAATTAAGGGGGCTGAGAAGTCCCATGATATGATGTCTGTAAGTTGGAGGACCAGGTGAAGCCAGACATGTAGTTCCAGTCTGAAGCCAAAGACCTGAGAAAAATGAGAGCCAATCGTCTAAGTCACAGTCTGAGTTTGAAGGTCCGAGAACCAAGAGAGTCAATGGCGGGCATAGAAGATGGAAGTCTCAGCTCAAGCAAAGAGAGCAAATTCACCCTTCTCCCTCTTTGTTCTATTCAGGCCCTCCATGGATTGGAGAACCCACCCGCATTGGTGAGGATGATCTATAATACTTTACTCAGTACTGATTCAAATGCTAATCCCTTCCAGAAACATAATCACAGACACTCTTAGAAATAATGTTTTACTTGCTAGTTGGCCATCTCTTAGCCCTGTTGACATGTAAAATTAACCTGGTTTGATAGGTTTGTTGAGTGTGTGGGAGGGTGCTGTGGTAGACAAGTCTACTGTGGGAAGGTGGAGGTATATTCCTGACGTTTTGAATTCCTCAGGCTGGATGTGCCTGATGTTTTGAATTCCTCAGGCTGGATGTTCCTGATCTTTTGAATTCCTCAGGCTGGCAAAGAAAGGCTATTGAGTCCAGTTAAGGGACTATTGAAGTAGTTTTGGTGGGAAACAACAGGGACTTGAATTGAGGTTATTGAAGTGGGATTAGAAAGGGATGGTTGAGAGGGAGATTGCAGCTATAGAATTAATATAACTCCAGACAATGACAAGTTGCCTACAAAATGCCCATTTCCATTATCTTCCTTATAATAGACTATAATTTTCTTTTCTTTGGGGGGAGGATCAGTGTTCCTATTTAAAAACTGACATTTTCTAGCCTCACTTGCAGATAGTGGTGTTGAGGAAAAGTTGGTCTTCCAGGAAGACTTTTTCAGAAAAAGGTTAATTCAGGGGACATTCATCACAGCCACTTACTATTCCTGCACCTGTTTCCTGCCCAGAACATGGATAATCTGCCTTGGGGGTGGAATAGCCATTTGGGACTATTGCATGAGGACAAAAGCCATAAGCGAGAACGATTTCTCAGAAAGACTGTGGAGCATCCCTGGTGGTCTAGTAGTAGGATTCAGCGCTTTCAGAAAGACTGTGGGATCCTGATTCCCTGATGCCATTCCAGGCCAGTGCCATTCACATTCAGGTATTTACTTATGTAAACATTAAAAAAAATTGCGTACTGGTTAAAATCACTTTTTTTTTGGTGGGGGGAGGAGTTGATTTTTGGTTATTTCTTGTTCTTACAATTGAATGCAATCCTAAGTGATAAAATAAAACTATATTTCACACATGGATGACTAGAAAATTAATGGTGCCGTTAGGAGAGAAAGAAAAATTAATGATTTTAACAAAAAGTTATTTGTTTATTCAACTATTAATTAAATGTTAAGTTTGCTACTACTGTGTGCCAGGCACAATTCTAAGGATTTAGAATTGAGTGGCAAGTAAATCTAAGAAGACTCATCCCCAAACAAAAAGTTTACATAAAATAAAAAAGAATTGAGTGACAAGTACATGGACAATGTCCTTGCTCTCATGTTGGTAGAAATAGACAATAACAACAAGAACAATAACAGAATCAGAAGGGAATATATAATTGCAATAAGCACTAACCACAAATTTAACACAGAGTGATATTAAATAGAGTTCCTGGGTGGCTTGAAGAACAGGCTGCTGTGAGCCACATTGAGTGGATGGGTTTCTGGGCCATATCAGTGAAAGCTTTTAGAAATGTGCATGTAAAGATTGGGAGAGGAGAAACAAAGTATGGGTAAACAAGAGTGAATACAAAAACTTTAGGATACATGAGAATAAAAATGGAAAAAGTTTCACCCAAGGTTATCAGAGGACTCTGGGAAGTGCTCTGTTCTGTCTGAGCACATGTATGAAATGTTTTAGAAAAGGCGTTTGTAATGCTGCAGAGACATCAAAGTAGAGGAGGTTCAAGGAAAAAACAACACTGAATTTGGCAAATTCGCAGTCATCAATAATTACTGATATTTGAAGAGCTGTTTTAAAAATAAAGGTGGTAAAAGATGAAAAAAAATATGTGGACCACTCTAAACCCATCCTTCTCCTCTCCCAACACAAAGAGCGGCTGATGAATAGGAAGGTATTGTTCTTTTTTAAAAGCTAGCACTATTCATAACACGACTCTTCATTTGACAATGTTCAACTATTTCATCTGAACACTGGCATTTTACACTGGTCCATAACATCCCCTGAATTCATTTGATTCCTGTAGCTCATATGATAATTGCTGAGAGAAATAGCACTTTGAATCACTCGCTTGTGAAAGAGCAGTATGTTTTATGACTTCTTCATCTCATAAAACAAAGCTAATTTTTTTCCTTACAATTGGAAAAAGCTTCAGACTGGAGTAAAGGTTTAGACTGACCTAAGGCTCCAAGTTTACAGGTCCAATTTATACCCTCTGTAAATTCATGGGGCAAGTCTATGTGAATTCTCCCACAGGTGTGAAATCTTAATTTAGTCAGGTGTTCATGTCTGTTTATGTAATTGAGCAATTATTTTCAAGTGGATTAAAGTTTTAGAAGGCTTTGAAAAATGTTAGTAAAAGAGGTAGCACTCTGCATTATTTATGATGAGTCTTAATCTTAGTTTATCAAAGAGTTTATCAGTTGAAGATATGGCAAATATTACCATGTCTACTTTGTAGGCCGAGAAATGATGTGATGCCCTTGATGCGATACTGAAAGTCAAAAATTCTGGAGATTCTGACCAGAGCTTTTATTAATTCTTTCTCCATTCTCCATTAACATATCTTTCTCTTTTTTATCTCTTCCATACCAATACCGTGTTTTCCTGAAAATACGACCTAGCTGGACCAGCAGCTATAATGCATCTTTTGGAGCAAAAATTAATATAAGACCCATTCTTATTTTAATATAAGACCAGGTCTTATGTAATATAATATGATATAATATAATATATAATAAATATAATGCAATATAATATAATACCAGGTTTTATATTACTTTTTGCTCCAAAAGATGCATTAGAGCTGATGGTCTGGCTAGGTCTTATTTTTGGGGAAACACAGTAAATACAAGGTGTGATCAAACAATACAGTGAATGTTTAAATAAAACAAAATTACAGTAAAAGACACACTGCCATTAATCCCCTTCAAAATACTCCCCATCGGTTTGAACACACTTATCCCATTGTTCTTGCCACTTTCTGAAACCGTTCTGGAAGTCCTCTTTTGTGAGTGTCTTTAGTTGCGCTGTCATGGCTGCCTTGATGTCCTGAGTCCAATTAAAACATTCAATTTTCATGGTCATATTGATTTTGAGAAAGAGCCAGAAGTCACACGGTGACAGACTCGGTGAATAAGGTGGATAAGGACACACTGTAATGTTTTTATTTGACAGAAATTTTTATGCCAGAAACAATGTGTGACACAGAGCCTTTCTGTTGTGATCCCAAAATATGGTGAATGATGCTGCCGAGTGCCATCCAACGGAAAGGCCGGGATTTTTAACATGGGAAGCAGCATGTCAAACCTTAGTAACAACGTGTGACAAGTTTCAACTTGTTCGGTCCAGTCAGTTGGGTGTGAGCTATGGTTAACAGACGGTGTGTTTTAAAGTGTGCAGTAAATCATCCTTCATCATGACAACGCTCTGTGTCACACATCGGTCTATCTTGCTATCCTTGCTATATCTTGTAGCCATATCTTACTAGGCGTCTTAAAACTCTACCAACTAAAACACACTATGTAAGTAAAAACAGTATTATTGAGACAGAGATACAACTTAGAGTTAAGTCCCCATTCTCCCTTTACAAGGAGCCTCATATGTGTCTATCTATCTATCTAGCTAGCTAGCTAGCTAGCTAGCTAGCTAGCTAGCTAGCTAGCTATCATCTATCTATCTATTATTCTACTGAAATTCTGTAGTCTTCACAAAGGAGGTAGATTGTTTATGTAATGGTCAATTTATCAGGCGAAATATAAAGGAGAGCCCTTCTCTTTCAGGTGTCTACTCTGATTTGCTCAGTGCCAGGTTTACAGAATGAAAGTTTCCCAGACCTTACGCAGTGTGAAATTTTCTTAATGTAAAGATCATGTACCTCTCCCTGGTTGGCTAATCATTTTTAAATAAACACAAAGTACCAATTGGTTGTGTGAAATGATGCTACTGCCCTGTTATCAGTAAAGAACACGGTAAACACATTTGACAAGTATTTAACTGGAATTAAAAAGTTTATGGACGTGAATCAGAATGACTTCTCCCATCTGAGGTACAATCTCATGATCTTGGGCTCATTTGAAGAAACTTGAATCTCATAGGCTAACATTCACACCTTAGACTGGTAAAGGAAGAGAGAAGATTTTTAGTGAGATAAGCAGAATTGCTTTAAAAATAGCTAGAATGTAGTTGAAAGTGGGACAGAATAGACTTCGGCATCATTTCCCCCAACTCCAGTTACACACACTTAAATATGACAAATAACATGTAAAAGGAGAAAACGAAAATAGTTAAGATAGGATACACATTTCCATGTACCAGAAACAGACAACATTGCAAACTATTGAGAGGTGCTAAAGCTATGAGGCTGCCAGGACTTTTGTGTCTTTTGGTTACAGCAAGCATGAAACTGCACTGATGGAGAGTACCAGAGCTGGGGGCCTGATGGTTCTCTCTTATGAAGGAGGCTAGAAAGAATTACTAAGGACAGTTGCCTAGGACTTTGCTAAACTGGATGCCTGGAGAGCAGGAGCATCCAGATTAGCTTTCAGGAAGAATCTGAGCAAAGTTGTGCATTTATTATTGTTACAGGCCAGGAGTTCTAAGCCTATAATAAAAGTTTCTGAGCTGGTTTCTCCAGAAAATTGTGCAGATGGACCCACAAAAAAATGCGAGATTGGAAGGAGTAAATGAATTGAAAAGAGGACGAATATGTGCCTTTAAAATGAGTATGCAAATCCAAATTACAAAATACATCAAGACTTTAAGCAAACACAACTTAGAGAATTAATAACTTGGAATATTGTACTGATGAATTTACCCAGAATGCAATAAAGAAACAAAGACTTTAAAATATGAAAGTATAGTTAAAAACAAAGGAGACCAAACTGATAAGCTCTAATTTATGTCTAACAGTTATCTAGAAGAATTAGAAAAGATTTGAAAAAGAAATTGTTGAGAATTTTCTAGAATTGTAGAAAACTACCTGGGCTTGAACTGTTTTAACAGTGAAGCTGAGGATTATGAATTTAACTAGATAGGAAACAGCTGAGTTCTTAAATTAAGTCTACTTGGGAAATGAGTAGAATTAATAAAAAATATTTGTACCTAGAAATAGTATAGTAAAAGGGAAAATAACAATTTATAAATAGAAAATGTTAAAATCTAAAGGAAGAGAAAACACAGATTACTTCCAAAGGGATGGTTATTAAACTGATATTAAATTCCTGACAGTAATCCATGCCAGAAGACAAAGGAGAGTAAAGTAATATTTTTAAAGTTCTGAGGCTAAATCATCATTCAAAATAGAAGGCAAAATAAGTCACTTTTTAGAAAAAGACTATGTTGATTGCCACCCATAGATTTTTCTGAAAGAATTACTAAAGAATAGACGTAAACCTAGAATGATATGGAGAGAGAAAAACACAATGTGAACTGGTTGTCCTGGTCGTAAGAAACTATTGTTAAGAAAAACAAAACAAAACAAAACAAAAGAGAATTACGAGCATAATTTGGGGTTGGTTATTATTCGGCTGCATTCTATTTTAAACTAGGTATCAAAGAAAGCTCCCCATTACCTGCTAATTCAGAATGATTTTCAGAGAACTCCCAGAGCCTCCAGTAATTCCTCTTTCAACTCCATTAACTTTCTAGTCCTGCAGTTAATTGGAAAGATCTATTTAAAAGCAGCTTGTTAATCAATTCTTGCTGATATTATCTGCTAACATTGTATATGGTGGATGTTAAAAGATTAGCTTTGAAATAATTTAAAAAAATAGGCACAATTCAGTCACGTTAACCAGCAATTTATAGCTCTGAAAATTAAAAATAAATAAAATTGGTGTGAAAGCAGAAACACACACACACACACACACACACACACACACACACACACACACACACAGAGGATAGAACAATGAAGCTGAAGGCTATGACAGAAATGAGATGATGGGTATTTCAAGTCAGAAATCTGCCAAGCTAGAGAGGAGGACAAGCAATTGATCCAGAGTCTAGTTAGGTGTAGTTACAGATCACTAAACTAGTTTTGGAGAATGGAAAAAAAGGCATTGGCTCCAGGCAACCTGGTGTCCAGAGATCAAAGAGTCTTCAGACAATGTGTTTGTTTTAGGATTGAACAAACATTTCTTGAGCACTTTCTATGGTCTGCCACCTGTGTTAGGTACTGAGGAGGAATACAGAGACATGGAAGATAAAACCCATAGTCTCTAGAGATAATCAATTTAGTGCAGAGACAGAGATACATACATAATTTTACAAGGCATGCTAAAACTGGTTGAGAAAGGTGCTAAGAAAATAGGCAACAGGAGAATTAAATTCCAATTAGGGGTAATTAGCAAAGTGTAGTAGAGGAAATTGGTTTAAATTGGATCTTGAAAAATGGGTAAGAATTTTGTATCAGGCAATGGGGATGAGCTCTCTAAGCAAAGATACATAGGTAAGAAGCACGAGAAGAATAAAGCTTAAGATCCAGCTGAAAGTATTCCCAGCAAGGCCTATCTACTTACCTCTTCCCAGGATAAGGACTCATCTTTGTTAGATTTCCTCAAGTCCCCAGAAAAGAGCAAACAGATACATCTGAACAGAGGGGAAGGTGAAGTGACAAGGAGGACAACAACTCTTGAAAGAATAGAGGCAAGAAGAGAAATATATATGTATATACAATATTCCTTTGTGAGTTTAAAAACGTTTGTAAGTGTATCACATTGTTCATAACATTCTGTAACTTTTTTCCCCTCAATATTCTTTTTGTGACCTCTGTACCTCTACATAGCTTCAGTTCATTCATTTTATCTTTCTGCTTACCCATGTTTCTACTGATGGTTCTATTCAATTTTTTATTATTACGAACAATGGTACTTTCATTGCAGAAATATCCTACGTACTTGTCTTCTTATACAGCCATGCAAGTTTTTCTAGACAATACTCATATATCTAGAAAGAAAATGATGGAGATATGATATATATATATATATATATATATATATAGTTCCAGCTTCCTAGAAATGGTCTTATATTCATCTTTATCTCTTTAAGCTTCCCCCCACATTTGCCTCTCCCTTCTCTTCTCCTGCCACTCACATGCTAGGTGGTTAATAGATACATTTTCAAGGTGGAGGGAAGAGTGAAATTTGCTGGGAGCTGAGGCTAATTAATGAGCCTAAAAGAAAACAAAAAAAAAGAAAGGAAGAAGCAAGACTGGCTTTAGTTAACTGACAGCCACTCAGTACCTGGGAGCACTGGGCCTCCATCTGCCAGAGAGTGAGTAGAGGATGCACGGAATTGAGATGTGGTCTGGGAGGCGGCAGAGCTCATCCTGAGAGCTTGTGAGCTTACTTAGATTGGAGCCATGCTTAGTGGAGCATGTGTGTGCATGCCTGAAGGTCTGAGTCAAACCTGGCCTCTCTTCAAACTCAATCTTTGGCTTCAATATGAGGTAGTAATAAAGGTAGTAATAATAATAATTATCTCTGGGTATTGTGAAGCTCTAACAAGAAAAAAAAAATATGTGAAAGTGCCCCATATGTGAACTTTATTTGTAACTATTTAAGCACATTCTTATCTTTATCCTATGCCTTTCCTTTTCTAGCTTTTCAGTTTTCATCCCATAAAAGAGGCCATACTATTAGTCTTAACATAATGTTTGTACTCCTCTGAGTATATTCTTAAGTGTGGAATACAGAATTGATCAATATACTCCAGGATTTGATCAACCATGTGGAGTGGGCCAAAATATCAATAGCCTGGCTTTGGATACTACGTACAAGTCTGACTATTAAGTTTGTGAACTTGTTGCAACGATGTTGCTAAGTTTTTTGGATATCAGAGGGATTATTCATTATGAATTTGTACCAACTGGACAAACAGTTAATGAATTTTACTATTTGGAAGTGCTGAAAAGGCTGCATGAAAAAGTTAGACTATCTGAACTTTTCGCCAATAATTCATGGCTTTTGCATCACGACAATGCAGCAGCTCACATGGCACTGTCTGTGAGGGAGTTTTTACCCAGTAAACAAATAACTGTTCTGGAACACCCTCCCTACTCACCTGATCTGGCCCCTAATGATTTCTTTCTTTCCTGAAGATAAAGGAAATATTGAAAAGAAGACATGTTGATGACATTCAGGACATCAATACAACAAGAGCCCTGATGGCCAATCCTGAAAAAGAGTTCCAAAAATTGCTTTGAACAGTGAATGAGGTGCTGGCATCAGTGCATAGCTTCCCAAGGAGAGTACTTCAAAGGTGACCATAGTGATATTCAGCAATGAGGTATGTAGGACTTTTTCTAGGATGAGTTCACGAATTTAATTATCCGACCACATATTAGCAATGCATTTCAATATCAGACCTATTTTGGAAGCCCCTCCCAGAGTTGACTTAAATTGGGTTAAAAAAATCAACTAAAATCCCCAAGTGTTTCTGACATATCCTGCTGTTAAACTATGTCTTTTCTATTAAGATAGGTACTTCTTTTTTGAAACTCAATTGCAATACTTTACATTTATCCCCATTAAAATTCATTTGATTCAGTTTAGCCTGTTTTAAATTGCGATTCTGACTCATCTATCTATGTATCTATGTATCCATGTATCCATCTATCCATCTATCCATCTATCTACCTACCTACCTACCTATCTACCTACCTACCTACCTACCTACCATTCCTCTTTTTCTAAAACAAACTCCTCTGGCTCATTTTATGTTTTGTTCACTTAGGAACAAGCATGGAAAGAGATGATTTATCTTTTCTTCTTTCTTTCCATCTCAGAGCCTTTCCTCCAGCTCTTCTCTCTACCTGGAATATTCCTCCGTCAGATGTTTCCACAGCCAACTCCCTTACTTCCTTCAAGCCTTCCTTGAGCCTTGGATCCAATTTCACCTTCTCAATGAAGCCGTCCCTGAGTACCCCTAGATAATACTGTAATCCCTATCCTCTGCCAATATCCCCCACCCTCTCATTTTATTTCATAGTACTTAAAGACATCTAAAACAATATATGTATATATATTTTATTTATTAATTATGGTTACTATCTGTCTATCCCTCATATTCAATGAGGACAGGAATCTGTTTTGTGCACTAATAGATCCCATGTTTTCAGAACAGTGATGAACATATTGTAGGCAATGAAAATGAATATATTTCAGGCTACTGTTGATTGTGATAAATTAATGTAGAAGCTTCTTAAATAATACTGGTAGTGCAAATGCCTCTTGGATCCCCACAATGCATAGATCATCATTTTCAGGTTTTGAAATTTTGATAATTTGTTTATTTTTCACATATATTTTAGTGAGAAGCTGAATCAGGGAATATTAGATGCCATTTGATACCAGGCATGCAGATAGTCTTCATATGTGTAAATCTCCAACCAAGTCATTGATAAAACTTGATTAGAAGAGGCCTAATATAGAGCCCTGAAGTACAACTCATATAATCTCCCACTAGTCATTTTTCTCCATTCTTTTTTATAGTCACTTATTCAGTTAATATTCACCTGATAGAACCATCATTCATTTGCATTTTTCTCTGTGAGCCACAAAAATATGATGATTAATGCTGGCAAATGTGACATTCCAGACCAATAACAATAAGTGAGAACATTTATTCAGCACTTACTCTCTGCTGGGTACTGTGCTAAGTTTATTACACACCATATTTTATTTAATGGATTTATACCACTTGTTTTCCTTTTTTATAATGAGTGAGAGATTATAGAGCTAGTAAGCGATGGAATGAATCTTTGACCCCAGACAGTCTGACTCCAGAGTCTAATCACTGACTCTCTTATACCGGCTTCCTGACAGATGTGTTCTGTTTGTGGATGTCCCTGGCTCAACACTCTAATTGTTCTGACATCAAATATTTGTTTGGAAAGCCTATAATGTGCTAAGACTTGTGCTAGGAAGGAGGGAAACAAATATGAATATGATCTTAATCTTATCTCTAAGGGCTAAACGGGGAAATTTAGAATTTAGAAGTATGGAATACACAGCATGAATCTTATACCTATCTTCAGTAGTTATTTATTTATTTTCTTTGTTTCAATCCAGTGATATCGCTCACTTTATGTCAATGATACTTGGTTCTAAAAACCTGTTGGTAGCCAATAAGCACAAAAATCCAGGATAAATACACCTCTCCTCAGAGGTTTAAAAAAACCAGAAACTGGGGACACTTTCTTGACGGAGCCAGCTTATTTATAGCTTCACATAAAGTGCCAATTGTTTGAACCATGAGAGTGGCTGTGCTTAAACAGATACCCCTGACCTGCTGCCAATGTGCCGTCTTTGATCTTTTGAGTCTTTTACTAAGTTCTCATGCGATCTCATCTCACTGCCCCTTAACTGAAAGCAATTTTCATGTTTTATATTAAATCCATTTGAGGCACTGAGCCAGGTGGTGAATTAATTACTTTTGTAGGTTGAGAAAATATCCCAACTTCATTTTTAAATTTAGCTAAAGATAGAAACTTTTTTTTGAAGGCTGTATTGATATGATTTAAGATTACACTTTATTAAAATATGTTTAAAAGATAGAGTAGTATCGTTTAATGGCTGATTCTGAATGTTTTGGGATAAGGATTGTTTTAATCATAGGTAAAACTATGAAAGGCTATTTTTATTTGTAGTCTCTATTGGAGGCAAGGACAAATTTCCTTGGAGATGGTATGGCTTCATAATTGGAGGTAGAGGGGGAAAATCTAGTTTGAATTTTATAGAATTTACATGAGGGGTTACTCAACACACTGAACAATCTGGAGAGCATACTGTTATGATAATATTTCTCTGAAAGGGAGAGGTGGAAGAATTAAGAAAGCTCCAAACTTGAAGTCGAACACACAGTTTTAAATCTTGTTTCAGCACTAATTTGAAATGTCACCTTGGCCAAGCCCCATAACATTGCTGAACCTCAGTCTCTTTGCATGTTTAATGGGAATAACAATACTTCCTCACTCATTATTATTTTGGGACCCACTGAAATACATTAAACAAATTGTCTGTAATGGGGTAGGTACTTAAAAATGTTACAGGTATTTGAGTCTGTGACACTTAAAATACATTACAAATTATTGTGGTTTTTGATGCACTGGACATTATTGTTGCAGTTGGACAGGAGATGAGCATTACTATACTTCTTCACAAATGGAGAAATAGCATTTTAAATGACCTGAACCTCATCATTTGGAAAGAGGCTAAGAACCCTGTCTTCTGACAAATACTCTCCCTATGAATTCCTGTTCAATAGCAAGCAATATAGTAATAGAAGAAAAGGCCTCTCTTAAACCAAGTAGACTACATCTTCCTTGAGTGACTAAATGCAAACCTTGACTATGTAAGCATTTCCAGAAGAAGGTCATTGTCTATGGAAATAATTTTCATTCTCAACTCAACAATACCTGTTGGCCATCAGAGCTTGGTGAAAATCCGATATGTTTAGTTAGGGACTGGCCTGATTGATGAAGGATAGACAGGAGTTAGAAGATAAATCCTTGCATTTAGAAATAAATTATTGAAGTGTCCTTTAGTTCTGGGTGGAGACAAAGTCTTTGTCTAGATATGTAACATAAAGTAGAAAGTGAAATCTATCATCTGAATATAGCTACATAATGAAAGCCCTCATGTATCTTACACATAATAGATGCTCAATGAACTTTGGTAATTTTGTGAATTAAAAAAAAATATTTTTTCTGTTTTCAATTATCCAGCTAGTACTCACTTAATACATATAGGTCCAGTACACACTAAGTGTTAAAACTTTATTTTCTTACTTCTCCGTGTTTTTCTCACTCTATCTTCACATATATCATCCTAGCTTTGTTTTGTGTAGTTTTCATTCTAAAAATAATTTACATATAATTTTAGATCAAATTTATATTTTTACACCATACACATTCCACTACTTGAGATGTTAAAACAAACTATTCTCCGTCATCCCCAAACCCACCCTCCAAGAATCACTAGAGTGTGTTTTGAGTTTATCAATAGTCTATATGTGAATGCATTTCATATCTCACATTGCTAGTGTATTTAACATATCTTCTATGAATTACTGTTAGAAAATGACTCCAGGACAAACAGCTAGTATGGAGAACAAATTCTAATGTGTAAGGCCAAGAAAGCTGGCTTCAACTTAAAATATACCATAAAGGAATACATATTTTAAATATAAAAAGTCTAAAATTTAAAAAAAATATATAAAAAGTAATAATAATTTTTAAATGTATAAAATTACTTTAATTTAAGGAAAGCCTACAATATATGACAACTGGAGTTTCATTTCCACCTAAAACCTGACACACTTGCAGTAAACTACATAGTGTGACAATTAAGTTCGTGAACTCATCCTTGAAAAATTGCTACATACCTCATTGTTGAATATCACTATGGTCACCTTCAAAGTACTCCCCTTGGGAAGCTATGCACCCGTGCCAGCACCTAGTCTACCCTTCAAAGCAATTTTGGAACTCTTTTTCTGGAATGGCCATCAGAGCTGTCATCGTATTATCCTTGATGTCCTGAATGTCATCAAAATGTCTTCCTTTCAATATTTCCTTTATCTTTGGGTAAAGAAAAAAGTCATTGGGGGTCAGATCAGGTGAGTAGGGAGGGTGTTCCAATACAGTTATTTGTTTACTGTCTAAAAACTCCCTTACAGACAGTGCTGTGTAAGCTGGTGCATTGTCATGATGCAAGAGCCATGAATTGTTGGCGAAAAGTTCAGGTCGCCTAACCTTTTCACACAGCCTTTTCAGCACTTCCAAATAGTAAATGTTGGTTAACTGTTTGTCCAGTTGGCACAAATTCATAATGAATAATCCCTCTGATATAAAAAAAGTTTAGCAACATCATTGCAATACGTTTGCAAACTTGTCAGACCTCCCATAGTATATTTGGCCTTCTCTTTTTAACTTGTCGATATCATGTACTAAAACAGACTTCATAGATATATTTAAAAAATATTTAACAAGCATTTATTGGTGACCAAGTAAGTAAACAATCTTGAAAAGTATTGAGGAAAAAAAACAACTGACGTAGGTCAGGACTTAACAGGGGCTGCTAGTCTAATAGGGACTAACATGAAGAAAAATAATCTAAATATGAGGGGAAATGTGGTAAGTAGACAAATAAAGTGTTACTGGAGCTTAGAGAAAGTGGGATTTTTTATTTTCTTACAGGGGATTAACACACTTGATGGAGGAGTTGAATTCTGTACTAGCGCACCAAGAATAAAACAGTGGGGCAGAAAACGGTGTATCATAAACCTCTTGATGCTCAGTGAATAGGCAGCTCACCAACCCATCAACTAACCTCACTCCTTTCCTTTAGAGGCTAAGCTTCTTTATATTTCCCCAAACCTGCCATGCTCTGCCATGCCTCTATGCTCTGGCACAGGCTGCTTCTTTTCTTGGAATACCCTTCCTTCCCATTATTTCTTATGAACTCTCACACTTACTCAGGACTATCTAGAAATCACTCTTCCTTCTCCTTCTACAATCTCCCAAAGTTTGGTCACTTTTTCCTCTGTGCCTTTATTAATTTTGTGCACTCTCTGTTATAACAGTCATTACTCAGTTTTGCCATCAATTTGTTCATCTTGGGAGTTTCAAGAAACATGAGTTATCTTTATATAACTATTGCTTATCACCATACTTGGCACTGAGAATATAACACATTTTAGTTACATAAATGAATGAGAGAATGAGTAAACTGTGTTATGTGTCAATGTAGTGTTAATTTGCATTTCCCTAAAGACTAATGATGTTGAGCATCTTTGCGTGTGCCTTTTGGCCATTTATATATATTTTTTGTGAAGTATCTGTTCAAATTTTGACTTTAAATTTTTGTTTAATTGGGTTGTATGAATTGTCTATATTTCCTGGTTTCTTGGGATTTTTACCTATGGTAACTGATTAGACTGCACCCATGGTCACTTCCTTACTTCCCAGAGTGGTAGATTGCAAAATATGGCCAATTTATTTTCCTATTCTAGAAAGTGACATTGCTGATCATCTAATCAAAAAAGAGGTAGAGACTATTTCTCCATCTTTTTGAATCTGAGTTGGCCTTGTGACTTTCTTTGGCCAATAGAATGTAGCAAAAGTAACACAGAGAGACTGCTTACACAAGGCATCAAGAGGTCTCATCTCTATCAATTTCACCCTTTTAAACCTAGCTACCATGTAAAGAACTCAAACCAGCAAGGCAGCCCAGTTCTGCTTCCTTGCAGGTGGAGACAGAGGTTCAGCCATCCTACCTGAGAGTGCCAGAAGACCCTCCCAGTCAACCCACAGAATTGTGATACATAATAAGTGGTGGTTGTTTGAAGCCACAGAGGTTTTAGGTGATCTGTCACAAAGCAATCAATAACTAATACACTACAGTTGAAATACACTCAAAAAGTGTTTCATTTATTGGATTGGGGTTGAGCAAAATTAATGCTGAAGCTACTTTCAAAAACAGAGATTGAATGGGAACACAACCCTCTATTATGACTAGTGTTTGAATTATCTACAACAGAGTATACCTGGATAGAAAAAAACAATAATTTTATGTAATATAGAGATAATTCTAAGGAGCCATATTCTAACCTCATAATAAAGTGGCATTTAGGAAGTTCTCTGGTAAAAATGAGTGAAGGAATTAACTTGCACCAAATACATATGTAGTGATACAAAGAATATAGTATTCTTTCTTTCTCTTCCTGTAAGTAGTCTGAAGTTACTTCTGAAAATGGTTTGGTAGTCACTTGACACAGAGAACCCCACAAAATCATGCAAAATGAGAGGTTCAAATTTTTATGTTCACTTTAAGAACATTCGTGAAACTGCCCAGGCCATCAAGGATATGCATATCCCAAAATCCACCAAGTAGCTAAAGGATGTCATGTTACAGAAGCAACGTGTACCATTCCAACTTCACAATGATGGAGTTGGTAGGTTTGCCAAACAGTGGGGCTGTTGGCAGGGTCAGTGGCCCAAAACGAGCGCAAATTTTTGCTGCATTTGCTTAAAAATGCAGAGATGAATGCTGAGCTTAAGGGTTTAATGTAGATTTTCTGGTCATTGAGCACAGCCAGGTGAACAAAGCTCCCAAGATGCACTGCAGAAATCACGGAGCTCAAGGGCAGGTGAACCCATACATGAGCTCCGCCTGCCACACTGACGTGATCCTAAGTGAAAAAGAGCAGATTGTTCCTGAACCAGAAGAGGAGATTGCACAGAAGAAAAAGATATCCCAAAAGAAACTGAAGAAACAAAAACTGATTGCCCAGGAATAAAGTTAGCATCAAAGAAATGCTAATAAAAGTAAAAAAAAAAAGGTATTCTTGGAAACAGTCCCAAATATTATTAAAACACATAAAGTGCTCATATAGATGGCACATAAAGTATATTTTTTAAAGCCTGCAATGTTTTGACAAATGTTTATGCTTCTTTGTGCAATCTAGAAAAGTTATTAAGTAGATTTGCACACAATACAAATAAGTATGCTGTTCCTGGGAGATAAAAAGTTTTGCAAGTGTCACGTATAGAGTAGACCCTCAAACATCTGCTGATTGGGTGAGCTGTTATTTTTCTATGTTACCTCTATCACTTTTTTTTTCTTTTTTTTTTTTCCTGAATTATTCTTTTTTTCTTTTTTTCTTTTTATTTTATTTTATTAGTTTCAGGTGCACAAGACAAAGCAAAACTTAGACGTTTATCATTTATATCCCTCCCACTGTGTGAACCCCCTCCCCCCATCCACTATCCCTCTGTACGTTCCCCAAATTAATTTTCAAACCCCCATGACCATCTTGTGGTTACCGACTATTTTTCAAAACCTCTCACCTTCCCCTTATCCCCACCCACCTGCCCCTCTAGCAACCCTCTGTTTTTCCTCCATGTTTCCAAAACTGTCTCTGATTAGTTCATTCACTTATTCTTTTCTTTAGATTCCGCATATAAGTGAGATCATATGGTATTTGTCTTTCTCTTTCTGACTTATTTCACTTAACATAATGTTCTCTAGGTCCATCCATGTTGTTGCAAATGGTAAGATTTCTTTTTTAATCTTATACATTTAAAAAATAGGGAAATGTTACCAAAACATTTTTGAGGCAAATACACACAACTACGAAACCACATATATTTAAAGCTTTTACCGAGGGAAACGGCCCCTTCTGAATTAACAGTTAGATCATACAGGTATTCCAGCATTTTTAGAAATTCGTGTAACACCAAATTATGCTACCCACCTATTAGACGATTAGAATATAGCATATAGTGGAGGAAAGGGACAAAATTATCTATCAAGCATATCTCCAGGCAGTTGGCAAATGTCCAGATTTTGGAGGAACCTAGTTAGAGCCCTGTTCTAACTATTGCAAAAGTAATTTTCTTTCTAAAATGGAAAATTAATGTAATGTTACTGAAGGGAAGTATTTAATAATAATCAAGTCAAGGCATAAAGCACTTGATTCCCTTCTGTAACATTAGTCCTAATGTATCAGTAACCCTGAGGCTCACTCTTAACTAGATTGTGGTTCAGAGACTACATCATTTAACCATGAAGTCCTGATACTCTCCTTGTGCCTGTTTTATATGATAATCAGTGCTGCAGTGATGGATATTGCTGAAAAAGTATAACAAAATTTTTTCTTTTTCTTTTTTTTTTTTTTACTGAAACTAAGTAAAAGTCCACTAACTTTGCTCCATACTAAAAGAAAGAAATCACTTTAATGAGTTACATTAAGATCAAATTCTGGCTAATATATTTCAACATAGTTAGGCCATCATCATTAATTAGATATTTAAAACAGAGAAAGAGAGTATACATTTCATAAGAATATTGCTTTGTAATAAAATACTATACCAATAACAAAGGAGACAATTATAGTTATAAATGTATTAGACATAAGAAAAATATTACTCCATTACTAAAAAAACATTAATAGTTCACGTAATAGAACCTAACAGAATAGCATTTTTAAAAAAAGTAGATGTGTTTAGACAGATTAGAGATTGATTTTAACAGTTGTAATGTTTTTCCTTAATTTGTTGCATTTTGAGCTCTGATTCTATGGAACTCCACATACTTTGCACAATTGTGGAATCCTGAAATTATCTATTCCAACTTTCTACCTATGAAGGAATCTCTCCCAGCATTCGACAGAGAAACCAAACAAGGAATTCACTTCCTTATGTTACAGGTTATGTCACTGTTTGACAACTTAAATTTGTACTAAATTATGTATATTGCCAAATTGTCCACTAATTTACATGCCCTTCACAGTGTATATGAGTGCTTATTTCTCCTGATATTTACCAATATTTGTAGGACCAGGATTAAGGTCATATTAGTGAAGGGCTGGATCCTGCCTTTATTTAAAGTTTTGGTATTTTGCTTATCAGAGACTTTTTTCAATTAATTTTCATTAAAATATTATTTATTGTGATCATTAGGGTTTTTCGTACGTGAGGTGAATAACTTGTTTTACCATAGTCCCAGCCCCAAATACTGGGTCTGACATCAAAAGAAAAAAATGTCAATATGAGTGGTATAAAAAGATAGTTAATTATTACTTTAGTTTACATTTTTTAAATTTCTAATTGTAAACAATGTTTTACATTTAATGATAATTTGTATTCCTTCCTCTAAATTGCTTGTTTGTGTTCTTTGCCAACTTTTGTATGGGATCCTGTCTTTTGTCTTTTAATTTGTAAAAACTCCTTCCCTGTTTATCATATAAATTGCAGTTATTTCCCCAGTTTTTTTTCCCCAAGATTTTTTGCCATGATTTTTTTCTACATAGAAGTTTGAAAATTTTTTGTAGTTATGATAAGAATGCAAAGACTGTGTTTAACATGGAAAACTAATCTTTCAGTTTTTCTTCTTTGCAAATATTTTTTTCCTAATAGAATTTGAACACGGAGGCTTCTTTGCCCTTGAGGAAATGTTAACTGTATTTTGCAGTTATTAATAATTTGAGTAATTTGAAATGCAACATAAAAGTTTTTAAAACAGAAAAAGAGGAAGGACAGGTGGGTGAGGAGAAGCACAGTGGAGAAACAGGAGTTAGAGTTGGATTTTCTCCACTACTACAAAGAGCTTTGTGGAAGTTCCAGAGTTGCCTCTGGCAGCACTCTGGGGAGGTTACAGGATCCCAGAGAAGAAGGTAGCATTGTACATCCATGCAGAAGAGGCTGGTTTCCTAAATCCCCATGTGACACATAAGCCATAGTTACCTGACTTTGACCAACCAGGGACTTGGATATTGAGAACAGCAGCATGAGAAATTCTCTGGAAATTAAAAGCACTGACATTTGTATCACATCACCCCTCCTACTCCACCCTGCAACATGCATAATTTTATAGGTACTACATAAACCTCTCTGCTTTCAGTGTAACCTTGAGGAAGAGAGGAGGGCATCAAGTATCAAAAGGTTGGAATTTCCTGATAATCTGTTAGGAGGTTGAAATTAGATCAATTTAAAGGAAAAAAAAAATGTTATTGACTACATACTCAAGTTTGGAGAGCCATACTTGCAAAATGATTATATTTAACAATCTTTTCTTATATGTATTTTTGGTTTTGATATAATGCTAAGAATAAGATTTCCCATTCCAGGATTTTTTAAAATTATGCTATAATTTTTCTAGTATACCAATGGTTTCATTTAATTTTTAAATCTTCACTTCATCTCCAGTTTATTTCATTGTGTTTTGTGTATAGCAGGGATGTAATTTTAAAATTGTTTCCAAAATGGTTAGACAGTGTAATTATCATCTCAACCCTATAAAATTCACAATGGCATGAGCTAGACATCCTGAGAATATGAAAGCAGTTGTTCCTTTTTTCCCTTTCTTATGATTTGTCAGTTTAGTCTCTTCCTGGATTTCCTTCAGTGTTATAGCCTTTCTGTTTATTCTACTCTGCAGCCAAAATGATCTTTCTAAAAGACAAATCTGCTCATGCCATAATCATTGCTGAGAAATATTTGGAGAGCTATGTTGCATAAGAGGAATCTGCTCAGTCAGGCAGAACCAGGACCCCTGGTAGGAAAATTTAGTACAAATTTAAGTTGTCAAACAGCGACAGAACCTGCAACATAAGGAAGTGGATTCCTTGTTTGGTTTCTCTGCCTGTGAAAATATTTCAGCCCATGACATAAAAATGCCACTTCCAGGAATTTATCATGATAAAATTATATGTGAATGAGTAAAAGTACCTACACAATGCTCATTACAACATTGTTTAAAGGAACAAAATATTGAAAAACATGATATAATTATTCAAATAAATTATGCCATAGCCATTCAACAGAATATTTAGCGATTAAAAATAATACATATATATATATATGCTTTTACACAGAAACTTGAGCCATGCTGTATAAGCAACTGAAAAAACCAGATTTCACTCTTTGTAGACAAAATAATCTTAAGAAATTTCTATCTATCTATCCATCACTTATCATCTATCATCTATCTATCTCTATATATGAATAAAAATATAGAAAGATGAACTCGAAAGTGTTAACTGTAGTTATGTCTGAAAGGGTAGAATGCTGGGTTCTTTTTGGTTTCTAACTTCCTGTATTGATGAAAATTTTTCTGATTCCTAGTTATTTTCACCAAGTTGAGGGAGGGAGAACTCAGCCAAAAGCCTTCCCATCAAAGGAATAATTATATGAAAATCCCCACATCATGAGAAGTCTAAAAGCTATTCAGCTCATTTATTGCTGCCCTTAGCTGATGGCACCAGTACCTCCCCCAAAAATCTAATGAGGGACTACAGCAATTTTAGTCCCCAGAATTTTTCCACAAGGTTCCTTCTTTTTTGTTTTGAACAAATATGTATTCAAGTCTGGATTTCACTTTGATTTACCCTTGAATGTTGCAATAATGTCTCCCCCCCAGCCCCATTTCTAAAGTAATGGGGCGGGGGTCTTGTGATTAAGGTATCTCACATTTATAGCTAAGCATTTTCTATGCCAGTCCTTCAACCACAGTTGAGAAAAGAAAAAAAACAAACAAAAAAAAAGCCAGCATCATGCACTAGCACCTTGGTCAAAGCCTAGTGTTATGGGAGCCAGAGGAGAAAGTTTCAAGAAAATGATGAGCAATGCCAAATCCTATAAAAATGTAAAGGCATAAATCTCGATCATTCAATTAGGAAAATGGAGATCATTGGGCACTTTCAAAGGTAATACAGAAGTAAAACGTCAGGAGTTATGAAAGAATGCTGGGACCATAGGGTAAGACTTGGGTTAAGAACCAAGTAATGGGGTAAGAACATACTAAGAATCTTAGAGAGTGTAATTTAAGTGAGAAGTGGTGGGAAGAGAAGGACTTAAGATAAAAAACAAAACAAAACAGAAGCTATGAGCATATAAAAAGCCCAGAGGCAGATACAGCACAACGATGTATTACAATGAAAGTAAATAATTAAAGGAAAACAGTGCCAGGGAGATGTAGGGCTGACTAGGATCTAAAACAAAATGTGAATGTGTGTGCAAACCACTGGCCCATCTTTCTAATGTCCAGATTTTGATGCTCAGGCCAGCATGGTTCCTGCGATTCTGCATTTTGAACAAGGTCCCGGGTGAAGCTGCTGCTGCTGCTCTGCAGGCCGTGCTTAGAGAAGCAAGGAGCCCAGCCACAGTGGGCTAAGCATGGCCTTGGAAAGGAAGGGAAATGCCTCTTTCTCTGAGACTAAATTAAGGAAAGTGGCATTACAGTTTTAGAAATCAAACCTGAGAAGAGAACAGATGAGGGAGTTTATACTAACTGACTTTCAGCTCCTTCATAAATTAGGGGTGAGGTCATTTCTCGAGAATGAGGGAATGTGAAGAAATGAGGGCTTGAAAACAGTGGAGAAGTTTTGGATGAACTGTTGTAAGATGCTTATTAGATCAAGAAGAGATGAGCTGCTTTTTGGGTGAGGTGTATTAATAACATAATTAAACCATGGAATGAAGTGTGGGCTTTAGGAAAAAGAAGTAAAGATTACTTTCCCCAATTAAAATTAATGAGAGAAATTTCACCTATGGTGGCCACAATATGCTTGCTTAATGACTGCCTTAAAAGGCTCAGGAATGCAGTTCAACCCATCACCTACACATTTGAAGCAGCCTACCCCAAATGGAATTCAATGGTCTAAACCTTTTCTACTTACCCAATGTTCAGCAAGTGAATACTAGAAAAAAATACAGCTGCTAGTTGTAACCACACTGCCTAGAAACAAACAAAAATATGGAAAAATTAGAGCTTCCAGATTGTTTAATATATGGGCAAAGAGCAGTTTTCAATTTTTCCAAGTTAATTTTTCCATAAGCAGTTATCCTTGTTGGCACCTACCCAGGACCTGAGGTTGACATTAATCCTTTGGCAGCAAATGGCCTGGGAATCCCTAATGACCTGAAGTTCTCCCGATGTCTACGTGGCTGTGCCTCATCTGAAAAACCACGTCCTCTCTCATCATCCACACAGCCCTCTCGTGCTCTAAATTGAGGACACATTCTCATAGTTGCCTTGGAATTTAGTTCTAAATGTGAAATGAACATTATTAGAAAATGAACCTCCCCTATGTGTTATTCTGTTCATTAAAAATGGAATAGCAAAAGGAGAAGATAAATTGCAAGGAGTCCCTTTGCCGCCTTAAATATTTACAACATTCACAGAGTTGGTTATTGAAATATGAAAGGGTTAATGTGGAAGAGCTGAAAATGAACTGACCTGAGACACAGGCTGGGAGCAGAATCACAGCCTCCAGGTCTCTGCTGTCCTGTTCTAGCAGCAGCTGCAGTTCACCCCAATCCTAATAATTGTACGTTATGATCATTCCCCCATTAATTAGTAATTTTATGCACTATGAACTTCTGAGCTTTTTTCATCTTCTGATTATTTCTACCAGACTCATTCCCAAAACTCATCTGCCACATTCCTTACCAGGCCTTCTCTGAACTCATTTTCCTCTTCCTGAAATTATCTCAGGGATTTCTTTCACATCAACTATCATCTCTCTGTGGTTCTGTGGTTATTTACATATCTTATCTCCCATATTAAAACTATTATCTTCTCAAGGACAGAATTCATAACTTATTTTATTTTATGTCCTCCATAGCATCTAATTTTATTTTTAAAGTTTTATCTTTATGATTGTTATTTATAAAACAACAACCCAGTTAGAGACTGACATGATGCTAAAATAAATGGTAACTACGAAAACATGTTTTCATTTCAATTTTAGAATTCAATAAGCATAGTCAAGGATACCCCCTCAGTTTTCCCTGTGTCTCTACATCCACTTCTTTGCTTCTAATTGCATGCAGAGTATGTGATATGCATTCCAAAAGACGTTTCCAAGGGAGCTAATCAGACCTACATAATACACTTTTGATGAATTAGATTCTGCACCCATAAACCACAATGAAACACATTAAACTTTATGGCAACAATTCCCCCCTTTCCCCCACATTCTCAAATTACAGAGAACAGAGATGAAGACAAAAGTTATAAATTTAAGGACAGTAAGAACATGCAGAAAAAATAATCCAGGTTATTACAATCCTTTCTCTATTCGGCAAAAACATTCAATGCATTTTGGTAGTGGATACCGTTTTGAATTTTGCTTATATCATATGGAAAATTACTTTTTTAATGTTGAGTTGAAATGACCATTTGGGGTGAAACAATATTAATCTCATTTGCTGGGAATTTACAGAATAATTCATATAATCTATTATCAGCAGCTTTCCAGCCTAAGGAACCCAGTAAAATTTTCAAAACAGTCTCAGGCTTTTCTTTGGTTCAGTATCACCTCACTACTCTGATAAATATCATAGTGGTATATTATTCTTTCATCACAGCTTAAAAGATTGGTGGCTAATCTGAAAAAATAAAGCCCTACTCTTTATAAATCAGTTCTAATGTCTTGTCAATAACCACAAGAATTTTCTATAATATATTAAAATACTACCACTTTATAATAAGATTTAAATTAAACTGGAACACAGTTTCAGTTTAATAATCTCTTTCCTTGAGATGTAAACATTTAGAAGTATATAATTGGCATGATATTTTCCAAACAGAAGATACTAAGTAAGGTTCATAACATGCAATTTTTAATCTATGACACGTTTTCCCTAAAATGTTGTTAAAATAACTTCTCTGTCAGGGATTAAACAAGCCATTCTCCACCCTCCCCACCCCCGCTACCAACTATCTGCTAAATGCTCCAAACTAGGAAATTTGTTTTATCAGGGTGGATTTGAGATAGTCAAAACCGGCAATTGTAATTTAAAAATATGTTCTATCTTCAACCAGAAAGACTACTAGAGCATCTGCTAATTTCTGATTCTTACATGGACTTATAATGCAATGCATAAATTTTCTAATCTCAAAGTGTGATGTGTCCATTGAGAAATATTGTAAACATCTGAGAGGAACAAAACCAAACTTTTAAATGCCATAACCACTACTTTCCTCCATTGTTTTCAATTATTTAGTCTAAATTAACTTGGTATACTTAGGGAAATCAGTTTAAGATTGTGATAACAAAAAAGGATTGTTATGAGCCAAATCTAACGAAAATATTTTAATTATTACTTGAATAAAGTCAACAGGTAAGTTTTTAAAAGTAATCTGGAATGGCAATTTTAACTGCTTTAGCAGAAAGCATTGGGGGAGTAGAATTCTTCCTTTTCAAATTACTTTCTGATCTGTAATCATCGTGGAGACTTTTCACTGAGCAGACAGTAACATAATCTATCTTCTTGCTAAAAGCATTACATCAACCTGCCTCTATCTACATAGGTGAATCTTATGCTTGGGGACATTAAGAAAATTATCAATTAAGATCATTGTCTTGAACCAATGGGCAAATCTGATTATCCTCTGTAGCAACTGCAAATACCAACTTCAAATGTCATAGAAAGGTCCTTGTCTTTTATTTCTCATTTTCCACAATATCTGGGAAAGAGATTTAAAAATGGAAACATTTCTATTTTTGTTTGCACAGCCTGCATAGGCATTTGCTCCCACAGATGTTCCACAGTTACACACAAAAAAGAAGAATGTTTAAACCCACCTCCGCCGTTTACAGAATGATGATGATATTAAGAACATTCCTTTCTTCTCCACACAGAGCCTTTATTAAATGGTGCCAGGTATTCATCCTCTGTGACCAATGGGATTATTTGACCAAAATTGTCTGTTGGTGGGCCTCCCCAAAAGTTTGTCTGCACTCTAGGACTCTTCTAGGTGTTCTGCTTGATGTCAGAAAAATGCTAATTTTAGGAAGACATTTCCTGGCTAATCAGTAAAGGGGGTTTGTTAAGGATGGTCTTAAAGAGTCTTACGCGCCAATTAACAGGTGAATGAAATTATTTTACTGACAGCTTATGTACCCCAAAATGACTTCTTTTTGTGAAACAGTAATGTTCAGACATGACAAAATGATATCTAACTGCAGACTTTATTGTTCAATACTTAGTGGAGGAAAAAAGCTAATTGAAATATGAAAAAAATGTTTAGTAAGGAATTGCTATAGTAATTTACCAAGTAATGTAGACTCCAGTCATTTTTACAACTAGAATTTGCTGAAACACCTAGCCATTATTTATACATAGTAAAAAAAATTGTTGGGTTGTCTAATCAATAAAAACATTCACTCTCCTAGAAGAATTTTTAAGATCCAAGCAAAAAATAAAGAGGCTGTGAACACAACTGCACTGACTTTTATTTTCAATGAATATCTAAATCCTATCAAGCTTTAAATATTTATCAATTCTAACACTGTCACCAGAATCCACATAAAATCACTGTTTTTCTATACATGAGTCCTTGCAGAGGAGAAGACCCTTTTTGTTTGCCTGGAAGTATTTGTGTGTCTTAAATAAATAGCTTAAACTCATCCTTGTTCATTAACACGTTTACCAAGTGAGCAGCGAATTTAAACCATACCCTATAAACAGTAATGTGTAAGAGCACCTAAATAGTAATTTAAATGCTTCTCTTTCTGTAAAATAAATTTCAAATGACTTGATTTATATTAAATATTGTCTCACCTGATTCAGCATCTCCCCATTATCATATTTTTATTTATTGTGACTCTCATTAGTAGTCTTGCTTTAGTATATCATTTTTTTTTGAAAAATGAAAAAGCACAATTTTTATTTTATAATATGATGATCACTATTAGAACTTTGTAGACATGAATGACATGTTTCAGTTGACATAGGGGAAAATTCTCTTCAATTTTTTAATAGGACAGCTGTATTATTAACAGAATAAAAAATAGCATATTAAAATAAACCTATGAGAAAGTTGAATAAAGCTTTGAAAAATTCAGGAAAGAAAAGTTATTATTAAAGGATTTCTTATTGGTAACTTTTCAATGATTTTTATTGTTATTTTTGACATTCCCTCAGTAGGGGAGCATCATTAGCCACATTTTACAAAGGAATGAAGGCTGTGGGTGTTTATACGTTTTATCAAGACTGAGTTAGTGAACCATCACTTTAACCATCAAATCACTCATTAAAATTCTGTTGCTGTCTCTTTTCTTTACTGTTCAATTTCTTATCTATAGTTACAAGTTAAATTATAAGAATATCCCAGACTGCTTATTCTATTATTCCTTTCCTCTATTATATTTACCCCTTAGAACACTATGTGTGTTCTCAGATATTACTGGCATATTTTTAAGACATATCTCTCCCCATTTCAGTCTACCAAAAAATTTTCAGCTCTTCCTTTACATTTCTCATGCTCTTTCCAACCATGTGGCCACAAGTTAAGAATATCTACACCTCCACCAAGAATTATTTATAGTCCCCATGCCAGAGAGTTTAAATACTTGATTTATCATTATTATTTCTTAGGAACACTTTAACTTCTTTATCAGGAAGGACAAATTTGAGAAAAAAGTTGAGACTAATTTTGGGAACCCAGCTTCCTAGGAGAGCATAGGGTTGAGTCTACATGAAGCACTCACACTGGATCATCTACGTGCAAAGCAAGGTAGTAAGTGAGTGGGGATAGCGGGAGAGGTCAAGTTGAAGAGGAGGGGAAGGAATAGGAATGAAACAGGTGTGAAAAAACAGTAGTAGTAAAAGAATACAGACCATATCTGTTTCCAGACAAGATCCTTCCTAAAAGTCATATGGAGATGAGCAAAGTGAAGCTGTTGCCTAAGCCATGAGGTCAGATTTGGTGATGAAGAACCTTTTAGTATGAGATTTCAACCAGTACATATTGGTAAAAGTACATATACTTTGAAGCAGTCCGTTATTCTTTGCATATTTTGTCTATTTTTTTACCCCTTTTCTCACTTCAATACCTATTTTAGGATCTAAGTTCTTCAAGGACAAGAAATACATCTGCTATGCTTTCTTGGCATAGCACTTAGTACAGTAAATGAGGGCGTTAAATAAATATTATTGGAAGAGGAAAAAATGGAAGGAGAATAGTACAGATTTGTTAACCTCACTTTTTGACATATTCTTTACCCTGGACAATTTTTCTTTTATGAGACTAGGTGTAAACGTGCTTGTTTATCTCCTATAAATTCCTGAAACTGATTCACTATCTCCCAAAATATTCTGAGTTATTTTTCCTAGATACACACTGCATGTTGACATTGAAGGACTGATATTTTAAGTGAACTCCTTACCTTGTAGAAAAATAGAATTCTGAATGACTCTGACAAGCTGAAAAAATAAATATAATGAAGTTTCCTGGGGCTAAATGAAGGATAATTTGCTTTGTGATGAAAAGACAAATCTGCAAAAAAGAATGCAAAAAAGTTACTATACAAAGATATCCATTAAAAATTATTATTTCATTGGAGGAAGTCATAAAATCATACCATCTTGAGACAATAACAATCTTCTAGTCTAGTTCCTATTATCTGTATATAAGCAAACTCGGGTGCAGCTAAGTTAGATGACTTATCCAACTCAAAACAGAAAATAAGCTGGAAGGGGGATTAGATACTAAATCTCCTGACTCCCAGACCACTGCTCACAAGATGAAGTGATATGATAATAGAGAAATTTTCATAGTAAATTATGAGATGTGCTCAATTTGGATCTCGCCAATTTTTTTTTTTTTTTTTTTAAAGATTTTATTGGGGAAGGGGAACAGGGCTTTATTGGGGAACAGTGTGTACTTCCAGGCCTTTTTTTTTTTTCCCAAGTCAAGTTGTTGTCCTTTCAATCTTAGTTGTGGAGGGTGCCATTCAGCTTCAAGTTGTTGTCCTTTCAGTCTTAGTGTGGAGGGCACAGCTCAGCTCCAGGCCCAGTTGTTGTTTTTCTAGTTGCAGGGGGCACAGCCCACCATCCCTTGCAGGAGTCGAACCGGCAACCTTGTGGTTGAGAGGATGCGTTCCAACAAACAGCCATTCTGGAGCTCAGCGGCAGCTCAGCTCAAGGTGCCGTGTTCAATCTTAGTTGCAGGGGGCGGAGCCCACCAGCCCTTGCGGGAGTCGAGGGATTGAACTGGCAACCTTGTGGTTGAGAGCCCACTGGCCCATGTGGGAATCCAACCGGCAGCCTTCGGAGTTAGGAGCACGGAGCTCTAACTGCCTGAGCCACTGGGCCGGCCCCTGGATCTCGCCAATTTTAAGAGGCATAAAAAAAAAATTGAAAAGGGCTTGGCAAGAATCCATATGAAGTAATTGATTAAAGGTTTGGGAGTTTATAAAGGGAGTTTCAAGAATCATAGTTATTAGGTCTTCAGGGGAAGCTTAATTACCAACCTCAGGTATATGATATTATACAAAAAATGATAACCAGATGTTTTCACCAAAGTCAGAAGAAGATGACACAAAATTGATGACACTTACTAGTTAAGTATAAAGTGGTTTCCTGTCTAATCATGTGAAAATTGGTTGTTTGGGGGGATATAAAGTTCTGTGACAAATTTGAACAGAAAAAAATCTGAAAATCAGTGAAATTAGATCACGGATGGCCATCAAATTTTAAAATTGTGTGCTTGATGCGATTTCTAGACTTTAACATAAGACCTTTGATTAATACACCTAAAAATTATATCATCTAAATGGTAGTTTATCTATTTTACTTTGAGAAAACACTTAAGATTTTCCTAAATGGTATAATAAGAAACATATGAGGGTCTTGGCATAATGCTCTTCCCAAGTCCTATGATGTATTAGCTAACTAGGTCCAATGTCTTGTATTAGTCTCATTTTTAACTTCAGAAATTAAACCACCTCAAGAAGAGAGAATATACCACTCTATGGAGAGGAAGGATACCACACGGGTTAACAACTTGGATACTGGAGCCAGAGAGTCTGTCTGTGATTCACAGCTCTTTCACTTACTAGCTATGTAAAGTTGTATAAGTACCTCATCCCTCTGTGCCATAGACAGGTGTAAAATAAAAATAATAATGGTAAACAACTCCTACAGTTATTGTGAGGATTAAGTGAGTTAAAAATCATCAAGCACTTTGAATAGTTCTTGGCACATAGGTGTCCTTTTATAGCAAAATCTCAGTATATGTAAAAAAACAGTCAGAAAATTAAATACTCAAGAATATAACCATAACTGCCTAAAAGAATGAAAGTCTTTTGAAATGTTCCAGTGCACACACCTGAAAGTTATAAATGCTTTTCACATATGAGGGAAATCATAGCAGGCATTTGAAACTTGCTGATTTTCACTTAATAATAGAAACATAAAATGTCCAGATTGGAAAACCTATTTTTGAATTTATGCCCAAGGAATGGCAAATACATTCCCAACATGGGAAACTGGAGCCTAGAGTATGACTCACACCTTCTTTACAACAGGACTGTCCCCTCAAATTCTGCCCACCCACTAGAAGGAAATATATATGAAGACTTTGAACCAAATGAAAGAAAATGGGGATAAAAAAGTCAGGTTACAGTAGTGTCCGATAAACCAACAAAATAATCTTTGAGAGGCTCTTACTCCTACAAGAACCCAGAATTGGTTCAGAGGACATTTTACTGGCTGATGGTCAAATGTAAGGTCAAGTGTAACAATGGTTAGAGGGCATCCTTCTAAAACCCATCGGTCTGGACCCCATCTTAATTGCCTGTAAACACTGAGGAAGTGAGGAATGGGAAGTGGGGACATTTCTTCTGAATTTCAGCCCAAAGAAGAGGAAATTTGAGAAAAATCAGCCCCTTATCTCTCAGCCCCTAAGAGTGGAGCCGTCTGTGTAGAGGATATTCCCTTGCTTAGATGAAGAGAGTGAATGTGGGACAGATAATTTAAGTGAGTGGACTTGGTGATTTTAGAACCCTAAGCCAAAGGCAGGTCACAAAAGGCCATTTCAGCATTTATTGTTATCAAGTAGTGTACTTGTAACTGTAAAGAAATATCTTCTGTAGCCCCTCCAACGTCATCTTATATAACTCCACGCAGACACACACATCAAATGAATGAACCCCTTGCTTACATGCTTCCTTGCTTCCCTGTTCATGCTTTCTTTCTTCTCCATTCTTCTTACCTTGGTTTGTGTTACTTTCTTGTCAAAAGTGATAGTGATGTTGTACTATAGGAATTCCTTTCAGTGTTTAGAATGTATTGTAAGATATGAGCTTACCTAGAATAGCCTTGATGGTTAATTTTATGTGTCAACTTGGTTGGGCCATGCTGTTCAGACGTTTGGCCAAACATTGTTCTGGTGTGTCTGTGAAGGTATTTCTGGATGAGATTAACACTGAGTTCATTGACTAAGTAAAGCAGATTGTCCTCTGTAATGTGGGTGGGCCTCATCCAATCAATTGAAGACCTTAATAACTCAAATAGTCTGAGTAATAGGAAACTCCTTCTGCCTATTTGAGTTGAGACATTTGTCTTTCTCAGCTTTTGCACTCGACTTGAAATGTGTGCTCCTCTTGGGTCTCGAGACTGCTGGTTTTTGGACTAGAACTTATATCATCAGCTCTCCTGGGTCTCCAGCTTGCTAAATATAGATGTTGGATTTCTTATCCTTCATAATTATCTAAGCCATTTCTTTATAATAAATCGCTCTCTCTCTATATATGAGGTCTGACAATTAAGTTCGTGAACTCATCCTAGAAAAAGTGCTACATACCTCATTGCAGAATATCACTATGGTCACCTTTGAAGTACTCCTCTGGTGAAGCTATGCACTGATGCCAGTGCCTAGCTCACCCTTCAAAGCAATTTTGGAACTCTTTTTCAGGAATGGCTATCAGAGCTGTCATCGTATTACACTTGATGTCCTGAATGTTATCAAAATGTCTTTCTTTCAATATTTCCTTTATCTTCGGGTAAAGAAAGAAGTCATTGGGGGCCAGATCAGGGGAGTAGTGAGGGTGTTCTAATACAGTTATTTGTTTACTGGCTAAAACCTCCCTCACAGACAGTGTCTTGTGAACTGGTGCATTGTTGCAATGCAAGAGCCGTAAATTGTTGGCAAAAAGGTCAGGCCATCTAACTTTTTCACACAGCCTTTTCAGTACTTCCAATTGGTAAGATTGGTTAACTGTTTGTCCAGTTGGTACAAATTCATGCTGAATAATCCCTCTGATATTAAAAAAGTCAGCAACATCCTTGTAACAAGTTCATGAACATAATTGTCTGACCTCGTGTGTGTGTGTGTGTATACACACATATAAACACACACGTATATTGCTTCTGATATATATCTATATATATGTATATATCCATTCTTCTGTTGGTTCTGTTTCTTTGGAGAATCCTGATAAATACAACTAAAATTAAAAAGATAACATACTAACTGTTGGGAAGGATGTATAGCAAATATATTTTTATACATTGGGTGGGAGTAAAAATGGCACTACCACTTTAAAATACAATTTAGATAGTTCTTTATAAGTTAAACACACACTTAACAAACAACTCAGCAATTCTAATGTTTGGTATTTACCCAAGATAAATTAAAATATATGTCCACAAAAGACTTGTACACAAATAATCACAGCAGCTTTTTTCATAAGAACCCGAACTTTGAAACAACCCAAATGTCTATCAATAGGTCAGTAGATGAACAAATTGTGATATAAAGATATAATAGAATACTACTTAGCAATGAAAAGATACAAACTACACAGATCAATATAAATGAATTTCAACAACAAAATTGATTCATACATTGTGGTTGAGGAAGGATTGACTGGGAAGGAAGGGGGTTACACGGTGTATATATACATTGTCAACATTCATCAGATTGTACACTTAAAAATGTATGACATTTTATTTTATGTATGTTATAACTGAATATAGTTGATTTAAAAAAGAAAAGAAAAAATCTCAAGGGATGGTTTAGATTTTGTAATATCACATTCCTTTTTCATTGCTTTAGTTTTACTTTTTAAATTTTTATTTATTTTAAGTGTGTTTTTCCAGGACCCATTAGCTCTAAGTCAAGTAGTTGTTTCAATCTAGTTGTGGAGGACGCATTTCACTGTGGCCCATGTGGAGATTGAACCAGTAACCTTGTTGTTAAGAGCTCTGTGCTCTAACCAACTGAGCTAACTGGCCACCCCTAGTTTTTATTTTAGGAAAAAAATCATATTATCAATGCTTAAAATTAATGCAAAGTTTTGCTATTTCTGCCTCTAGTAATGAGAAATTGCACCAAATTAGTGAGGAAAAATTCTTTCTTAAGTTCCTTATTGTATGGTATGCTAAAGGAATGATATTTATTATAACATGTTTGATCCCTCAATTGTACCTCACACAAAAAACACTTCCTAGCTATATTATCAATTCTAATAACAAATTAAGTTTGCAGATACTTACATTGTGAATCATTCTCACTGACAAGAGGGCTAAATTGCAGTCATGCCACAAATCATACATCAACGGTTTTAAATGTCTCATTTTCCAAGGGCCACAAGTCTAGGGTTATATTATTTAGTAAAAGGATAATATGTAAAAAATATTTTGAGTTCTTCAAATGCAAAATTGGGCAATCAACAAGGAGTATAATTGTGTGAACAGCAGCAAAAATTTTGTGAGTCCAAAAAAGGGCAACATATAGTCAGAAAACATTCTTCAACTATAGAAGGAGAAAAAATAAGTAGCCAAGGAAAAGTTCTTGATGTCCTAACAGATATTTTTGTTTTCAAAAAAATTTTTTTTACCATTACACTTAGTAGAGAATATGTATTTATCCTGACAAAACATATTTGTATGTAAATGAATCTCCAGTTCATGTATACCTACATATGGATAACTGAAACAAGTTTCACAAATTAATTATTTCTCTTATTTTACTCAACATACTCTGATATTTTTTATTTCATTTAAGTAAAGGCTGATTGGACTGACGTTTGATCAACACTTCTTTAGTTTTGAAAGATTATTTGCAATTCCTTCAAAATGAAAACCGTAAGAAACAGCAGCAGGGAGAATTTAGGCAAAGAGGAGAAAGGCATTCTAGAATGTAACTAATAAATGTTGGGTCTTGGAACTCATGCAGAAAATGTTCCAAGTGTCTTTAGAAGAACAATTGATAACTATTTATCAAGGATAACATGTAATTACAGACTTACCCATATAGTAAACCAAATGACCTTGTGAGTTGCTTGCAGTTCCAAAAATATTCTAGAACTTCCATTTATTTAGTGATTCATGATGAACTGATAATTCTGTTTTTTAATTATTTCCTAGTGATTACCATTATAGTTGGTTTTGGTGATGTTTTAGAATTTTATCTCCCTTTGATTTTATGCATTTTATATTTGATAATATAATTTGATAAGACAATCATTATATGAATATTCAATTTCAAACAAGAGTTTAAAAATATAGAGATTCTATAAGAGCATACGTAAGGTACATATATAGACCACTAATGTTAAAATAAAAAATGTAGTGAGTATAACATTTTTATCTGAGTTCATTAGATGTGAAATTTGTCCAAAAACTGAAAATGTATTAGAAAGTAAAGTCTAGTTTTTATCTAAATTATTGATATTTAAGGATGTTTTGATCATGTCCTACATTTGTGTCTTTTTACTTTCTTTATTTTCCTTTTTTATGTTATGGTACTTTTAGTGCCCTTACTAGTCATGCCTATACATCTATTATAAAGTACTTGAAACCCATTAACAACCATTTTCATATTCTAAACCATACTTGTGCCAAAACATGGTTTAATAAGATACTCATGACTATCCCCAATAGTACATTATTGTCTTTTGATGAAACATATTTTCAGAAGATAAATATCCCTGACTTGCTACCTATTTGGAAATGTATTAGTTATTAGAAAGTAACAGTCTTTTCAGTCCAATGCTGAAATAATTTCATGAATCAGAGCTTGTGTAGTAAATTTGATCCCTGCTTCACTTGGCCATAAAATTGATAAGAATTAAGTTCAAGGGCATTCAAAACAAGTGAGGGCTCCTCTCATAAAACTAAAGTGATAATTCAAAAATAGCCCAGACCTAGAGATTAATCATGAAGAATGGGATGGTGATAACCATTATGTCTTGAAAATGTTTTAGAGGTGAAATTGGGACAAAGGAAGTCAAGTTACAAATGTTCCAGGCTTGCTGGACAATGTTCTTTATTATTATATCCAGGTACAATGTTGTTTAGGCTCCTCCCTGAGAAACAGATCAGTTCTATTATTTTATTCATTTTTAAGAGAATATTATATATAAAGAACTTGATTTTTTTTTTTCCTAATTAAATAACCCTGATTCTTCGGTCCCATCTCAGGATGGAAAGAGTAGAAATTTAGGAAGGTAATCTATTCTGAGGTTATTTTAGAAGTAGGTGAATTTGTCCCTCCATACTTTAAGTTTGAAAAATGAGCAGAAATGCACATTTTTAAAACACAAAGGCTTAATAAACATCTTACCAGAGAGGATAAACAAATGGCAAGTAAATGTATGAAAAGATGTTCAACATTGTAAACTATTTGGTGAGTAGAAACAACAAGATACTACCATACACCTATTAGAATGGCCAAAATCCACAGCACTGACAATACCAAATGCTGGTAGGATGGAAAACAATAGGAACTCTCATTCATTGCTGGCGGGAATTCAAAATGATACCGTTATTTTGGAAGACAATTTGGCAATTTCTTACTAAATTGTACATTCTCTTACCATAGAATCCACTCTGGTCCCTGCATGGACAGAACTGCCTCCATGACCTTGGTTAGTACAGCTAGTACTGGAACAAGTTTCCACTTCAGGGTCTTCAGTAGGGTCCTGATAATGGAGAAAATAAAAGGGAATAAGCATTGCTAAGTAAGTCACTTAAAATGGAGTTAAGAGCCCGCTGAGGAAGTTGGGTCTATGCATATCTCGTGCCTCAGTTCTTAAAGCTGCTATTAAGTTGCTAACCTGTTGCTGAACTCAATTCAGGGCCAAGTCATAAACATTCTGGAACAACTACTGCTGCATGGACATATATGGACTTTACTTCCTCTTTGTAGTTTTAATCTCCCTTGTTTGCATATTGGAACTAACCAATTCCTCTTAACATAGCCAGCATCCTTAATTTGCATGGAGAACCTAAATGAGAACTGCATTTGTGATTTTTGCCTTTATAAACCCTTTCTTTCTCTTTAGAATGCAATTTGGGTAGACCTTAGGTAAAGTCTATCCAAGTTGACACTTCATATTAACCATCAAATCATCTGGAATAGATACAGTCATCTGTCATTGTTGTCCTACCTCTGCCTTACCATATGGACAAGGTGCTGAGTGTAACACAAATTGGGTGCTGTCCTAGTCTCTGTGAAATCTATCTGGTGTTATATTGGTATTTTTATATCCTTGCACATTTGTTCCTTTTAGCTGAAACCCTGGGAGTTAGAGGGAATAGACCCCTCCTCTAAGACCCAAACAAGCCTCACATCATCTCATCTCCTCTGAATGCCTTATTCTTACTATTTCAGAAGCCTCACTGGCCACCACAGCCAGGCAATGCAGAGGTGTCCCCTGAGGAAGCTACAAAAATCAGGGTGCCATACAAGAATATAAGCTCCTTTCTGGAAGATGCTGGAAAGCTGGAGTGAGACAGAGGGAGAGCTCAGAGATTGTGTACACCGACCTCCACTCCCTGAAAGCACCTCCCATTGGCCCTTAGTTGTGTAGCAAACCAGAAGTCTTTCTCGCAGGCCAAAGCTCCAGGACAAGCAAATAGTCCTTTTTCACCAAAAGACTGGGGGTGTGTTTCAGTCTGCTATCTGTGCCATGCCCTGGGAGAGCCAAAAACTGTCTCCAATTGTGACAGTCCTGTGGCACTCAGATTGCAAGCCCCTCTGGCTTCCAGAGCCAGGAGGTCAAGGAGTGTTCCCTGCAGGTCTGCAGCAAAAAACCAAGGCACCAGACGCGTGTAAAAGCTCCCCACCAAGATATGCTGGCAATTTGAAGCATGGCAAAGGGATTGTATGTAGGTGGCATCTGGGAAAGAAGAAATAAAAAACAACCTAGCATTAAAAAAAAAGAAAAGATGGCGCCCTCTGACTAGAGCGAAGCAGAGAGAGAATGAGAAGATGGTGGCCGCCAGCCAGCAGGCCCCTAGATGTGTGCTAAAGTAGATGCCTGCCCCGCAGGCCGATGCTTTAGGATTAACAAAGGAGCCTCATTCATATAAAGTTTGGGCACCTCTGGGTCCACAGCCTCAGCGCTGAGGTGGGTGAGTCCAGGTGCACGAGCCCTTTAAGAGCCGTTTCTCAGATTGCTACAGCCTTCTGGGCATCGTGATTGCAAGCACCATTTGGTTTCCAGAGCTAGAAGTTTTGGGGCTCATCTCTCAGGTACACATCTTAAAAGTTGGGGTGCTTGATATGGGGTTCAAACGCTTCTCTATTCAGGGAGAAGCTCCTGGTTTTGGGTACCTTCCTGATTGTGGGTATTGCACGGGAGATGGGGTTTATGGTGAGATTGTGGCCCAGCCTCTCCTATCTGCTTTGGTGTGGACCTCCTCTCATTAGCCCGATGTGTAGGAATTGCTCAGTTTTTAGATTTTGTTTTTTCAGAGGGAGTTGTGCCAGAGTAGCTGCAGATTTGTTGTGTCTGTGGGAGGAGGTGAACTCAGCATCGTCCTAGTCGCTGTGTTGATCCAGAACCCCTAACTCTGTGATTGAAGTTAGCCAGGTTTGTCTCTTTATATAGAAAGGAATAGTCTTGAATTTGAGAACAACCTTTAGTTAAAGTTAAGCTAAGGGAAAACTGGGCTTTACATTTTTATTTTAGGTATCAAAAGTAGAATGTATAGATTCTGTATTTCTGCTGTAAAAATCTCAATTCTCCCTTGGGCAATGGATTAAAAGAGAGAAAGTTCACACACAATAAAGTTAGCAAAAGAAAGACTCTCTAATCTTTTAAAAATATATATTTTCTCTGTTATACAACAATTATTCACTGGGTTTTGAAAGATTCAAAGAAAGTTTTATAGAATAGCTGGGAAATATTGCAAGAAGGTAAATAGCAATATAAGTAGTATAAGCTCAGGGACAATAGCATGAACAGTAGTTCAGAGGAAAAAGCAATTTCCAAAAGCATTTTTTTCTGGCTTTATTATAAACATGTAATATATGAAACCAAGAGTGATTTTCAGTGGTAGCTCTTCAGTGGAGGTGGGCCGCAGGTGCAGCTCCTAGATCTTCAACTCTAATTCAGTTCCCCACGGCTTTTTTTCACCATATACAGGCTTGTTCAGACCCTGATCTGAGTTTCCTCTTTAGCCACATAAGCCTGAAGACTGTTATTCTTTACATCTTCCACAGTTTTGAGCACAGGTGGGCATGTAGTAGGTGCTTAATGAATCCTTTTTTTTTTTTTTAAATATATTGTCTAGAGACAGGATGTTACTTAGTAATATGAGAAAATAGTCCACATTTTTCTTTTTTCTCCAACACCACATCTTCTCAACACTGTTTATCTTATCCAGATTGATGAACTGGTAAGAAATATGGATATAAGGGGAAAAAGTATGAAACCTGCAGTTTATTGATATTAGTGTGAGATTTATAAACAGTTATGTGTCAAACTCCCACTTCACGATTAAATGTTGTGGGCTAAAAACTTGTCATTTGATAGGAAAAATATGAAGACAATATATATAAATAAAATTAGTGCTAAATCAAATAAATGTTTGAAGTTAATCTAACATTTATCTAATCTCTACAACCCTATCTTAAGTAGCATTGGGTTATAAAGAGACATATTAAGTAACTATAAATAGTTTGGAAAAAATGTTATAGTGATTTCCAGACAGACAAACACTTCTGGGGCAGAGTAGAAAGCATGAAATTGAAGGAGGTGAGATGGAGATAAATTTTACTTTCATTAGCAGTGCCTTTTTTTGTCTCCTCCCTTGTTCTATTCAGTTACTTGATTGTCAGCTCATCAGCTTCCCCAGGTGATATCATGGCTTTTAGGACTTGAGAAGTATCTCTCTTTCCAAAAGGCCGGTGCCATTTCTTAAATGATTCTATTAAAGGGCTATAATTCCATTTATTCAGCAGTACCAGAGCCTGAGTATTTAGATTCTTTCTTCATATAGAAAAGAGTGGTTATCACAACGTGAATGATACAGCTGCTATATTTATACAGCCACTAACATATTAGCAGAGATTAGTCTGTTGGTTCTCTGATAATTTTTCAGTCTGAACACAGCTCAACTTCTTTTTATCTCCTGCTGATGTTGTTCTTACCCTGAAGCTCACCATTCATTATACTGTTCTTTTCTTTTCCTCACTGAGGAATCCCATTACTGGTTGTTCCCATCAGTACACTTACATACGATTCTTCTGAAAAATTACAAGGAAAGGGAGCCAATGACATTTATGTCTTGTTGGCATGAATTTCTATCCACTTCAGTAGCCACATCAGGAAATATTGTGTATAAGGCGCATCCTAAATAACTGCGCAGACACAGTATGACTTCTGGGAAAAAACAACAACAAAAACACTTCCTGCTAATCCCCACAAAAACAGAAAATGATATTCAAACACATTGACACTTGGCTGATTTCTCAACATCCTAACAGCCTTTCACTTTTCAGAAAATCCTTTTTCATGAGTAAGGAGGATGATCAAAAATGTCACTCAGGAAATACAATTAGTGATATTCCTGCTTCAGCAGCTTTAAGATTATACACTTGCCTGAACTTGTTTCCTCAGCATATTTTACAAGCTCATCAGCTGCTCCTGACCAATCCATAATTTTATAGTGTGGGAGTCTATGTGATAGGCTAGTCCTAAATGGGTTTACTTAAGACAATCTTATTTTGCTTCTGAAACCTTTCCTAGGTTATCTCCTTACAGATACACATCCATCAAACTTTTTACTTGCTCTGAAATTACAGCCCTCAGCGTATAGCTTTAAGTTGGTTCTGATCAGTGTACTAAAATTATAAGAAAGAACACTGAAAAAAAATAGAGTTCATAGTCTTCCTTTCATATGAACATAATAGGATGCAATTACCTGCAGGGCCATTTTTATTCTGTATTCTCCCACTGTGTCGAATTCAGCTATATTGGACTTGGAAGGCTAAAGGTATGAAATGATGACCATTTTTCTAAAAGCCATTTCTCTGGGCATCTCAGTGGTAGTCTCCAAGGTATCTAGTAATCCGTTTCTGTTGAAAGGTCATTTTCTTCCCTTTCTTATCTAATATTTTAACTGTCATTCATTTGTTTGACACTTACAGAGGTAGGACCTGAAAGGTCCATGTGCTCCACAATATTGAGTAAATATTATTAGCTATATCATCTATATATATTATATATATTGCTATCTTAATATATGTATGTATGTATTACATGTTTGTATATGTGTGTATATATATATATATATGTATTCACATATATACATGCACATGTAATAGTCTTATATATATGAAAAGCTTCAAAGTACTTTTACTTATCTCTTTTCATATACTTCTCACAACAAATGGTGTGGTTCTCATATATATTTTTCAGTTGCTAAAATTGAGGATCAGAAAGGTTAAGTGAGATACCCAGAATTATGAAACTGGGTCTTTCTTGTTTAATATTCTATTTTTTTTTTTTTTTTACAACATCACTTCCATTCTCAGCATTAGTATAACTTACTCATTTAAAAATAAAAGCTGTAGATGATAATTAAGAAAATTCATAAACGTACTTGGAATGAACTTACTATCAGCCATGAATGACTGTATAAGAATCTGTTCATCAAGTTCTTGCCAGAACATTGATATCAAAGCAGATAGTAAGAAGAATAGCTAAGTTTTGATGTAAGAGAAGTGGTCCAGGAGCATTTTGGGGCTAGCATTTTAGCCAGGCTTGGAGTGGAATGTCATAGAGAGCATGTGGAATGTAACAATTGGTCAGCAAGAGATAAAAGAAGGGTGTTGCAAAACACAAGATGCCGGAGGGGAAGAGTGAGAATGTTATATTGAAAACAGATTTTCCCCATGCCTTACCTTGGTAAGAGAATTTTCTTTACTATACTTATAAGGAAATAATTTGGACTTTGTTTTTCAAAAGTATCATTCATGTGTATGATTTAAAATGCTATATGTTATATAATCATAATTTAAAGACAATTAAATCATCATGTTTTAACATCATTCTCTCTTTTTATCCTTGTTAGGATTAATTAATGTTGAAATTCTGAAAGTTGCTAAAATAGGAATTTATTAACCAGTCAGCAATGATTTATAATATATATTTAAAATTCCACATTAATATTGTAAAATAGACCGTTATAAGTAAACCTTTTTTCTCACTTGCCCCTACAGATAATACAGAAGTCTATGCTTTCAGCTTAAGATTCTGCTATTAGAAGTAGAGAATTTGTTTACGGCGATTCCTTTTCCATGGAGTAGTCACATTTTCTGGCAGAAGGCTTTCCAGTACTAGTGAGTGTGGCTTTGGTTTAGGTTCTGAGGCTCTCTTGTCAGTTTGGATTGCCATAACAAAATGTTGTAGACTGGGTAGTTTAAACAACATACATTTATTTCGTACCTTTCTGGAGGCTGGGAATTCCACGACGAACATTCCAAAAGATTTAGTTCCTGGTAAGGGCCCACTCTGTGGTTTACAGATGGCTCTCTTGTTGTGTCCTCACGTGGTGGAAAGACAGAGGACTCTGGCCTCTTCCTTGTTTTTATCAGGGCATTGATCCCATTAGAGGGGCTGGAGCCTCATGACCTCATCTAAACCTAATTACCTCTCAGAGGTCCCACCTCCTAATACTGTCACACTGGGGAATTAGGGCTTTAACATATGAGTTTTTTTGTGGGGAGGGGAACCACACAAACATTCAGTCATAGCATGGTCACAAAATTAGAAAAAGAAATTAATGATTACAAATTATTTTTCAGGGTTTCCCATTTCCTTTTTGATTGAGGCATATTACAATCATTGAAAGGTAAGCATTCAGAACAAGAACAAAATATAAATGTTTATATTTACCTTTTATATATTGGAAAAGTACAACAATCATTATACCAGAAAAGTACAGGCAATGCATTTGAAATAAAATAAGGCCGAGTTATTTCTTACACAGGAAGATGACCATCCTTGGGTAGGCAGAAATATCCAAGTTGATTTATAGAGTTTAAGGTGCATTTTCTAAGGCCGACATAGTGCCACTATAATTAGAAACAGGTGCATATAAATTAGGAAAGAAAGAAGTCTAATTATTAGTAATGAACATTTTAAAGTAAAAATTTTACTTAAAACAAAATGCATAATTAAGCATTAATGGCCAAAAAATGAGCAAACTTCTTTCACTTGCATTATATTTCTTGCTCTGAAAGTGATAAGAGGGAAATATTGAGGATATTATATGCAGGATATGGTATTCGACAGCAGTGAAAGGATTCCCATAAGCAAAGAGGAATTCCCTCTACCTTAGAGCTAAAAAGATCTATTCATACAGGGTCTAAATGTTTTTGGGTAGTTCCCAATATCAATTATCAGAATGATTCTCAGCCTTGGTTTCACATTGAATTACCTAGGAGCTTTTAAAAATTCCTCCGGTTAGGCTCACCCAGTCTGATTAATCTGAGTATATGTTTGTAGGTGTGGGATGGTGTAGGTGTAGTTATTTTTTTTAAAGCCCCTGAGATACCAACTCCTGGGAAAGGCCATTTCTAGTGTTTCCTGATGGATAACAATGTTCTTTGGTCTTCCCTTCACCAGGGTTTCCTTTGCCCATCTTTCTCCTCAGAGTGATTTATCCTTCACAGCCCAGACCAGCTGCCACTTAGCTGGAAAGCTCTTCCAAAAATTAATCACTTGAGCTTCTCTGTGCTACCTCAGTTATAAGCTTGTAAACATTTATTGTCCTTAACACACTCTTTCAGTATTTGTAAATTATGTCTGTCTTTTGTCAACCTGTTGAAAATTCACAGGGTAGTAGAAAAGTTAAATTCAGGATGTCAATTCAACTTTGTATTCCCACTGGCCATGATATATATTTGTTGAATTGTTTGATGGAGTACACCTTGATGAATCCTGCCTCAGTGATAAGTACATTTGATATATTGTTGTGATGTGTATGTGTAGTCATTATTTTGCACACATGAATTCAAAATTTATGCCATGTAAGTATTGGCAGAGATAATGGAGATGTATTATGAAAGACATGAACTTGCTTAACTCAAAACTTTTATTTTTCAAGTTTATGATATATTTTAGCAAGCAGAATTTAAATTTATCGTCAAAACTTATAAGGAATGTTTAGTGTTTGTGACCTTAAACCAATAATTTACTGCTATAAAACCAATAATTTAATTGTGTTATATAACCCACAGAGAAAATGCTTCATTTCAATCCATGTCAAAGGGGAAACATTAACCACACATCTGCTTTGATTTTAAAAAGTGTATTTTGTTTTGTTAACTCAGATAGAGGCTTCTAAATACCATTTTCCACTATAAGAAATATACATTTTCACATGAGAGTCAGCCATTCCGTGCTTTAGAGGGAGATATTTTCAGAAAAGTACAGTTAACTCTTTATTTCAATGGGAAATCAGTTGTCACACATATTTAAAAAATCCCTTTAGGAATAACAAACTACTTGTAACATTATTAGGAAATTATTTTTAAAATTATTGAAAAACAGCCATATGGTATATAATGATCGCACATCCATAAAAATAGAGTAGATTTCTAAAATGTTTGAAGTACTCTCCAAGATGTACTATTAGTTAAAAGTACAAATGCAGAAGAATGAGTACTGTAAGTTTCTTCTTAGGCAAGAAGTATTGGCTTGTGTGGGTTAATAGATATGTGTCTCTGTGTAATGCTAATATTTTCAAAAAGAAACAATGCAATGATAAACCAAAAACTAATAAAAATGATTATCTATAGGGAATGTGCAGAACATCGTGTGGAAGAGACAGTGATGGAGGCTAAACCTCTGGCAAAATGCTTTGTTTTATAGTTTTGGTTTGGGAACCACATAAATATTTTATGTAATGAAAAATAAAATTAATTTAAAAAGGAAACAACAAACCAATATGTAAAATAGAAAAAAATAGAAACTGATGAATTGAACTCTACATCACAGAGAATTATGCAAAGCATAACTTTTAAGAGATTTTAAAACACTTAAAATATTTTGACTTTACATCATTAGTGAGATTTAAAGAATAAAAGAACCACAAAGAAATATTAACCTGCATTGAATGGTATTGTTGGCATTATTTTAAAACTGTTAATAGATATGTACTCGTAGACAAATAGGTATGATAAAGCAAATAAGTAATTATATTAATGTTAAGAACTGGGTTATTCAGAGTAAGAGAAAAGAGATAAAATATAAAATCAAAGACACTAAGTTAAAAATCCTATAATTGTTAACTTGAATTGGATATTATATTATGTACTTTTTAATTTTTCCCTATCTGAAAATATGTGCTTTCTAGGTTTATTCACTGAAAAGCCCAAGAAGCAATAACCACACAGTCACAATGACTATGCTAGAACTCAGATAGAGGCTTCTAAATACCATTTTCCACTCTAAGAAACCAGGCTCTTCAGAGAAATGACTGATTGCAGGTCAGGCAGGAATTGAGCATGATGAGCCTGGGACCACTTGTCAGAACAGATTTTAAAAAAGCTATCCAAGCATATTACCATCATGTCAAAATTACGTAGGAGCCAATCTGAACGACTCCTACTGACCAAAGATGGGGCAAAAGAATAATGACCACAATGTAGTGAAACACTTGTTGATATCCAAAACAAAATCAAACAAGCATTAAAGCAAAAACACAAAACCTTTGAATACCTGAGGGGGTAGTTAGGACATCAACTCATTTTTTTGTTTTTTTGAAAATTGATAAAAGGAAAGATTCAAGCATTTCTTACACTTTTATTTAAAAAATGAGTCATAATTGATATATAACATTATGTTAGTTTCAAGTGTACAACATAATGTTTTGATATTTGTATATATTGCCAAATGATCACCACAATAACTGTAGTTAACATCTATATAGCCACGTATCAATATACATAGTTATAAAGTTATTTTCTTCTGACTTTTTCTGTAAGGGCTGTATTCCAGAATACATAATAGTTTATGAGAGAGAATTTCTTATTTATAGAAAAATCATTGCTATGAAATGCAGAAGTAGTCAGAAACCACATGTTTTATGCATAACCACATCAAAAAGAAATGATAGATTAAATATGACCTGGAGGTGTTTTTACGTATGTGTCTTTCTCACAGCCTACTTAACTTTGTTAGATTGTGATACCACTTTTTAAAATAATGTTTATTTTTCAATGCAATGTATAAAAGAACATGTGCATCATTTTCTGGTCTTTTCTCTTATTTTGGATAAACATGAATATAATTTCTCAAAGTAGTTGAGGTATAATCTACACATTTCTTATCTTCTACAGAACACAGAAAATCAATTCAATTTCAATCATCTCTAAATTATAGCTACTTCTTAGATTTTTTAAATAATTAAACATAATAGAAAACAATTCTTTATCATTTTTTTTACTTTTGAACTACCACAAATGTCAATTCATCATTGATTGTCTAAATTAGTCCCAAAGAATATCTTCATACTGTTCCTTATGTTTCTAACTGAAGCTATATTTTACATATCAGAGATTTCAAGGAGAGCTTGTAGAGAATATATGATTCATGAATTTACTCCCCAAAGCTAAAATTACCTAGCTCTACAGTGTGATTATTGTAGGCCTAATCCTAGAAAGCCAAGTGATACTGTAGTTGGTGAAAGAAGATGGGGACCAAAATTCTGTACTAGGAATTTCTAACATTATCAATCTTGTATAATCTTTATAATAACCCTGTGAGAAAGATATTAATACTCCTACCTTCTACTTTACATAACTTGAAATGGGAACTTGAGCTTCTTCAGGTTTATACAGCTAACAAGAAGTAGAGTTTAAGTTTAGCTGTGCTTCTGAAACTGACATCTCCTCAAGTATATCAAGTTACTTGCGTGACCACCGACACTGTGTTTTTTCCTTTTCCTGTGGCTAATACTCACAGACCCTCTTCCTGATTTCAGATTTCTAAATGAAATAATGTTAGATGGACCCTTTAGAGACCTCTCTTATAAGATATTTTGTGAAATCTGTACTCAGAGATGTTTGATTTGGTTGGCAGGTATTTTTCAGATGATGATGTGCATTTTCACCATTCCCCAATTTTATTCTGGAGAGGATTTCTTCGTTGTGGTTTATTATTTTGATTTTACACATTCAGACTTATTCAAGTAATTGTTCATCATTCTCCTAATAATTTATGTTGTGTGCTAGTTTATTTTTTTAAACATGGTTTTCCAAATAATGTAAAATATCAAGAGTAGAATATTGATGGTCTTTCTGTCATCCTCTATCCCAGAAAGAACACAATGCTTTAGCTCACACTTAAGATTATTTTGTGAATGAAAACTTCTATTTTATCTAATGAGAACAAAATAATGAACCAGGTTGCAGTAAAGCAACGTTTCTTTACCTTACTGATATTTTTCCTTCCTAAAAAGAAATATATATAGATACACACCAAGGACCAGTTTTGGAAAAAAACAGAGCTTTAAGAACCAACAAAGCAATGAGACAAAGGACCCGAACACTCTTCTTGTTTGACTCTGTGAATACTACTGTCTTCTGAAACGTAGTTGCACATGATGGTATTGAAAATAGAGATACAATTTGAAAAAAAATTGTTTAACTTCCTAGAAAAGAATTTTGGTATAGCATTCTTGCCCTATCCTCATATTAAACTGAAATTTGTTTGGAGTATTTTTGTATGAAAATCTGATTGGGTGGGTATTGAAAACCATATTTGTTTCTTAATTTGCAGAATGTAGAACATACCCAAGGCTTAGTAGTTTCTCAATTAAAATGACTGCACCAATAATAAAAAGAATTTCTTGTAATGACTATCTCCCTTATCAACATGTGACTCTCCCATAGGCTAGAGTATCACATAAACATAGTTCATTGAATAATTTCTGAGTGAGTTAAGTGCTACCATCCACCAAGTGTTTGTTTAAGCCTTTTGAAAAAGCGAAAAGGAAGTCAAGTGGTTTCCAGTGACTGTTTCATAAATAATATGGTCCCTAGATTGATATTTTAACTTTTAGACTGCTTGAGTATTTGCAATTCATTTATAAAATTTATAATGGTCTCTTAAGGGGAAAAAGAGTAACACTTTTCACTTTAAAGGGATTAATGCCTTTTCAGAAATATAAATGTCTGATATTTATTATAGCTTGGTTTTAATACCCTTCACAGGAGTTAGGTTATGAAGGAATTTTCCTAGGCACTAGAAATATAGCTGAGGTGAATTCTAAATATCCAATGCAGTGTTTGGTTTTCATGGGTCTGATTACTCACTAATCTACTCAGTCACCAGGACACACTGATAATTTTGTGGTTTGAAAAATTACTTCTTTACTATAAATGCAAACCACTAGAATTACTTTACAAATGAATTCATTTGGAACCATGATTTCTCCTTGCTTTTCAACTCTGTCATCTTTGGCTGCCCTTCACAAAGTATCTATTTTCTCACATATTTGAAGCTTTGCACTGCCTTGTTCTTCCTTTGCTCATAGCCTATCCTCTTGTTACTGATTTCTTTCCCAACCTTTTCCACTGTGACCTGCGGAACTCTGTTTCTTAGTAAATCAATTTCCTTGTATCTTGCTTATACATTTAACTGAGGTAACTATTTCTAGGCCATTCTTCAAGAACCAAGCCTATATAAATCAGTTAGCCTAATAGCTAGTGTCTTACTTTGATTTCCTCTGCTCCCAGTGGGTACTAAATACTGAATTGTAAGCTTTTTAGAAGCTTACAAATGAATTTCTCTAATTAAAAGTCTCCATACACAATAATTTCCACATTCTATTGTATCTACCATGCTTATTTTATCTGCACTTACATTCTCCCATCCTATATGCACCATATAGTAAACTCATTTCAGGATAATTGCTCTTCAAAAAGCTGCCTTTTCTACACCATGTTTTTGCTAACGCTGTTTTCCTGCACTAGAATATAACGGTCTACCTTTTCTTACTTTTGAAATCCTAATATTATTTAAGATCTGGTGAAAATTTCACCTTCTTCAAGAAGCCTTAGATACAACTGATTTGAACTACACATTGTTTCTTGGTCCTTTGATTGTACTTTGTACCTTTTTACATAGCTTGTCTTGCATTATATTTGACATGTGCCTGTATTTATTTTCTACCTGGTTGCAAGGTTTTTAGAAGGAAGAACAATCCTCAAGTTATCTTGGAAGAATAGTTCAGAGCTGAAATGATAGCAGGTGTCTTAGGCAAGAATATCTTGCTGGCATGGAATTGTAGTCTTGAAAAGCACTCAACAGAAAGGTTACTGTAAGGACAACTAGTAAAATCACATAGAGATCTAAATACAGGCACCAGAGTATGTACAAGACTCTTGGGAAATGGAACTGGGAAAACATTAAAAACTAAGGATTTTGTTTTTATCTCTTTCTCTCTCTCCCTCAGGTGACACATGGCTTCTCTCATTTCTGTCTCATGTTCACTTTGTCAGACCAGTTTCCTCAAAATCTGATGGCACGATGCCCGCACTGTTCTAGCATGGACTGTACATGACTTGTATCTTTAAGCTTTCATCTCTATCTAGCAATTTTCTATGTAGTCTCTTAAATTTCCAAGGGGGAGATTCTTGTAGTTCCTGTTTTTGAGCCAGGACATAATTTATTGTGGATTACTGGGCAGAGTAAGGATTGTCTACTCTTGAGCTGGGTTTATACCCTGGTCCAAACAGGTGTGCCAGGAGAGAAAGGGGATGTTTCGTATCTTATGTGCTCCCACCCCTATTATGCCAAGCATTTCCCAGAATCTTTTGTAGAATCAGCCCCTCCAACAGGCCCTATGACACATAGTATAGTAGATCTTCTACTAATAGTTATTGCATTGAATTGATCTAAAACCTAATGTGAATAAAATTTGGTTCAACTCTTACCGTAATAATTACATATTTCTCCTCAAAGACTATGCCTACAATAAGATAGTTCATTAAGCACTTATCCATTCAATGTTACTTACACTAGTTAGTCATTTCTATTTATAAAATCAATTTGTTCATATGTATTTTTGTGATTGCATGCTAAATGCCTCTAGTTTTTGAATGACAGTTCTTTAAAATGGTGCATTATATGATAGTTTAAGCTCTATATTTTAAAAATGTAATGATTTTTGTCTAAAATTTATTTCCAAAGATCACAGTCAGCTTGGAAAATATAAATACAAGAAAAGGTCTTTCTACTGGTTCCCATTATCTGGCTGTTATATACTTTATTGCTTTGTATTTAGAAAAGTACAATGGGATTTCCATATCCAGAGAAGGTTTGCTGTCAGAGAAGGAATATTAATGATGATGATGATGATGATGATAATAATAATAATGCTTATATTTCCAAAGGTGTAAAGGTTGAGTTAGGTAATGTTTGCCTGAAACATAGAAGTTTTTCAATAAATGGTATTATTTTCAAACACATAGCTATCAGATTGCTTTCCCTAAATTACCACTTTCTTTATTTTGCTCTCTTGAGGCTCTCTTCCTCCTCCTATATTTTCTAACCTATCTCTTGGTAAATTTTCCATGTAAGTTGTACCATCCTCTTCCTTTCAAGACATTCCACTGTATGTCTATGCCTTTCATGTTTATTTTCTTCTCTTCTTGGAATGTACTACATTCTTCTTTTAACTTTGATAAATTATATTCTTGTTCAAAGACATTAAATCCCACCATTTTCAGGATAGTCCAGTACAGTGGAGAGAGTTTAGATTTTGATGTCAGAACACGTGGGTCTGAAATCTTACCTACGGGTTATGTGACCTTAACAAGTTGTATAATTTCACTTTACTCATCTGTGAAATGGAGATCAGAAAAATGTTACTATAAAATCTTTTATGTGTGCCCTAGTCCACAGGCATTTACCCTTTCTGATTCCCCCCCCAGCCTTAGTCTGTACATATAATGGTATGGTACCTTATATTTTTCTTTCCTTGTCTTTACGCTAGCCCTGTCTCTTAGGAAAACTATAGATCTGTATTTTTAAAGAACATATTAAGACAAAAATGTTCTGTGTTTTTAGAAGACTAGATTTTAATAGTACAAGTTAGCAGTAACCAAGTAACTGTTGTTTCGTAGTTAGTGAGGTTTGATTAAATTGCAGGATTTAGGGAACTGTTCCCATTCTGTGATCAGGTATCTTTAAGGTAGTCATGACCTCCCTCCCCAGAGGCATTATTCTGTTTCATGGCAAGTCCACCTTGGATAACTGCTGTGGTCTTTTCTTTGAGTTTAGTTTGAGAAAAACACTGGGAGACCAAAATGGGCCTTTGCTCCCACTGTTACAGCATGAATCATTTGCCTGGATAATTAGGGGCTAAGTGCTGTCATTATAGAGATTAAAGGCTGCGGTAACACTTGCTGAGGCTCCCTCCTTGTTTAGGCACCAGCTGCCTCCAAGATGAGTGAGGCAAACTGCTGAAGATAATGGTGTGACAGGCTTCTAAGTGGCTTCCAAGTGAGGGTAGGATACACTGCTTGATTTAAGTAATAGAAACGGAAACAGACTATTAGGCTGCAGGCAGCACCTTAAATGTGCATGCGTTACATTATTGTGGGTATGAAATCTTGATCTTTATCACAGAGGTGTTGTTCTGTTAACTGTTAATGGTTCTTTCGTACTTGGAATAAAGAGGTTTTCGCCTGCACCCCACCTCCACCCCTTTTTTTGAAGAGTTAGCTGAGTAGAATATGGATGGCTCTATATCACATTTCCTTAAAGAGATTCTGGCGTCTCATGTTTGTGTCCTAATACAAAGTTTACTGTCTACTATTGACTTCTTTATGTTGCAGCTAGATCTTCCAGAGGTGTGACAAAACAGCTTCTCCATCACTTGCCTTTGGCCCCTCCCCACTTTTCCTACCATTTATGAAAGGCAGGAGGGCACTGTGAGTAAGGGTGTAGACGCTGGAGTCAGCTCTCAGCTCCACCACTTACCAGGTGTGACCCATGTCTGCTCTATAATCTCTCTTATCTCAGTTTTCTATTCTGTTAGCCCTATGGCCCCTCATAGGGTTCCTAAGAGATGTAAATGAGTTAATAGTTAGAAAAGTGCCTAGCAGATAGCAATCACTCAATAATTGTTGTTTTTAATACTCTTATTACTATTGAGTACACATGGCTTTTAATCCATGAAAGAACTCTCTGGTAAGTAGGTTTATCACAATGAAATAGATATGGAAGTTCTGCTTTAGCAACATTAGGTACACACATAAAGACATAGCTGCTAAATAGTAGAGTTGGAATTCAAATGCTAGTCTGACTCTGAAATCTGCTCTCAATCTCTGTGCTCTATTGTCTAGGGTCTGTTTACAAATATTTCTTGACTGTGTACTATATTTTAGTCCTTTTAAACATTAATTAATGTCATTTATGTCACTCTCCCCAGTTAAGATGTCAGAAGTCCTCGTGTTCTACTTTTGTCTTTCACTGAATGTCTGTAGTAAAAGCTTAAAAATTGGCATTTGCTAATTCCTTTTGATGGACCTAAAGTATTGATTCCAGAGAAGTCACTTCCCAATGTCAACATCCTTCACAGGGTTCCACCTTTGTGTTCTTGGATATTATGGTTAATGAGCAAAACGGATAAAAACTGGCTCAGCAAGCAGCCTGGGGCTTCCCTGGTCTCTTCCCTCATTGTGGTTCCTCTTCCAGGTGTTGTTTGGAGAAACTTAGAAGAGCTCTCCCATGGTCTATTTGCTCATTCCTCTGTGCAGCTTGTGACAGCAAGTAGACAAAAGGTAGACCTGAGCATGAAACTATATATACTTAAAATTTAGTTGAGTAAATATGTAATCTGCTTAGAGATCAGTATTTTGAAAATTTGAACTTTAGAATGTATAAGGACTGGAGGTACTTATCTCTGTGCTTAGGGCTCAGCTCTGAGCACATTTCCAGCTGTGGCAGAAGTTTCAGTACGTGCCACTGAACTCATCAGTAGCTGAGTGTTCTTGATTGCAGTGACAGCTTTGAAATTATTACTATATTTAACCCAGTGTAGGTCCACAGAGCAAGAACACGATTTGGAATGACAATGAGGCAGTCACTTAAATGCTATACTTTTTATTTTTTCCATTGTGAAAGTTTGTTTTGTAACATATGGGTGACTTCCCAGATATCTTTTAAATGATACCCTGTTAGCTGACCAAAACTTTTCAACTCTAATGAATTCAAAATTATCCAAAGATTCTAAACAGTGAAGCAAGGGGAAAAAAATTTAGAAAAAATCATTTCATAAAAATTATGACAAAGGTTATAGGCCTGAGAAAATATTTGGACATTAAATATATGGTAGCTAGAAAACAAATATTTTTTTAAATTTTTTAATTTTCTGTCTTTAATTCATGAGCACATAATTAGGAAAACCAAATTTCAGAGTCTTTAAATTTAAAATTTAAAAGTCTTATATTTCCTTGACCCAAATGAAAACAAAATTTTGTGTTAAGAAATACAGTTTTTATATGTCCAGTAAACAGAAGTGTGGGTTAGAAGAAAAAAAAAGGAGAAAAAAAGGTAGATTTTACTTAAAAGATGAATTCCTGGGACATCACAATTTTGATTCAGAAATTCCAGGGTAATGAGTATCCAAGATGATTCTGATACAGCTAGTCTGGTGATTAATCTTTGAGAAAATGGGACTGAGAGCACCTTATATACTTTAAAGCTACTCAATAAATATTTGCCTCATGTTCTGTTAAGTGAGTACAGTGATATTGAACCTGACTTCAAAAACGATAATAATAGACGTCAATAAGTCCTTCTGATGTAGGAGATATTGGATCCGCTAGCAGTTTCTGAGTGTGGGCCGGGATCGTGTCTTGTGAAGCTGAAGAATGGAAACGCAGACCAGGGAGAGGCAAAAAGTTTTAATAAGAGGATAGTTTATTAGAGGCAGGAGAAGAAGTTGCAGCTCCCGAGCAGGAGGGGGTCCCGAATCGGGGTGCCCAGTGACTGAGGCAAAAGCTCTTACTTTTATACCTTCCCTTGCCTGCTTGGGAAAGGGGAGCTGTTTGAAGAAGGGAACTTGTTTGAAGAAGGGAACTGGCGCCTTCTAATGAAATTCATCTACCAGGTTTATTCTGCTTGTCCATCCTGGAGGAATTAGCAAAGTAACCTATTCTTTATCTGTCAGATCTGCTCCATTTGTCAGGCCAAAATGAATTTTATGATTAACCTCAAGGTCTTGTTACATTATGTCCTGGAGCGAAGGAGTGATTTGAAAACCTGAAGTTTTAGGATATAGCTGTCTTTGTTTATTCTGCCAGGGACCTCCCTGTCTACCTAGGGACATGCTAACTGTCCTATATCACTTCAACAAATATTTATTGAGCACCTACTATTTTCCAGGTACTGTTCTAGGTGTTGGGGATACAACAGTGAAGAAATAACAAGTCCTTGACCTTAAGGAGTTTACAACCTGGATAAGAATGATAGAAAATAATGAAACAAATCAATATATAATATGTCAGAGGCTGACAGGTGTTACGAAGCAAAATAAAGCAGAGTTAAGTGAATGAAAATGGGGCATTGCACTATGATTATGAAGGGGAGTAGGAAGGGAAATGATGTTTTTTGAGTACACCATATTCATTAACCCTCAGAACCCAGAAAGTTAGTGTGTATAATCCTTATTGTATAGATGCCAACACTAAGACCCATGAAGGTTAAATGACTTGCCCAAGATCTCCGAGATGGCAACTGTTGAAGTCAGGATCAAACCAGCGTCTTGTTGGTTCTGCTCTACCATGCTGTTCTTGCTTCCCCTCTACTCTGGTGTCTAATGAGCAAATATTTTTATTAGCACTTTTCAATATATAAGGTGTATTTCCATACACAGTATTGTCTATTATTCATAATAATCCTAATGAAAGAATAGTATTATCAGACTGATTTTAAAGAGGAGAAAACTGAGGCTCATAGAAATTAAATAATTTCCCCAAATTAGAAAGTGGCATGTCCACAAGTCTTTGACTCCAAAGGCTTTGCCCTTTCTCCAAGCTAGAGGCCAAGCTAGAGATGATGTTACTTGGTGTTTAGGAGCATGACCTCTGGAGGTGAAAGCCCAGCATTTGAATCCCAGATCCACCACTTAGTAGTTATTTAACCTTGGGGTTTTAAGCAGGCAAAGCCTTGGTTTTCTCTTCTGTAAAATGGAGGTAATAATAGTAGTTAACTTATTACGAGGATTAAATGAGCCAACACATCTAAAGCACTTAGAACAGTGCCTGGCTCAAAGTCAGTGCTATATAAAAGTTAGCTGTTAATATAATGTTGGAGAGATGAAAGTAACCTACAATTAAAAGTCATATGTTCTACCCTATAATTAAGTGTTAAATGATGTGGCTTTGACAATAATTACAGCAGAAGTTCAGAGAATAAGTATGACCTAGACAAGAGCATGGACTTCAAGATTCACAGGAATATGCCAGGAGTTTTCAAAGTCCCCAATGGAAGTCTCCACACTGGCTTTTCCTTTTAAGCTTCTTGATTAGTATATTGTTCGCTCCAACACACCAACCACCTCAGGCAACTGCAGTGTTAAACAGTTTCCTCTGATTATTTTGGGCTAAAGTTCCTGGGGCAACAGGGCAAGCTGAGTCAGGTCAAAGAAGCTTGTGAGTGAGCTCCTTAAGGGAGCCACTAAATGGGTCACATAGTACCATTCCCTGAGAATGGGGCTTTGAAAGAGCTCCGACCCATTCTGCTCCGTCCACTGGGTTCTAGACTGCTGTTTTTCATCTGTTTTTACCAAGATTGTGTGCTGTTCTTTTTTAAGACTACTGCAAATGGCTGGGGTGGGGGGAGAGGGAGAGAAATATCCAGCAAGAAAAAATGCCACAAACTTGTTCTTACTAAGATTCAACAATTTTTTTTTTTAAAATAAATACTCCTTGGATGGCTACAAACATTTAGTTAATTTTCAGAATTCTGAAAAAGTTGATTCCAATGCATTGTTTTTAGTGTTCTCATTGCTTTGATGGAGGACATTTTTGGAGGTCCTTACATGATCATTTTCACTGACATCACTGGTAATATTTAATTAAATAACATAGTTACAATAATGATTTGGGAGTAAACAGCAGACTTTGGGTAAAGATGTGATACAATTAATGGGAGCAGATGTGCCCTGGATTATGTGAGAGAACTGGACTTTGAGCACTTAGCACACCGTGGGCCGATCAGTGTGCTTTAGGGGCGGATCGGTCTTTGTTTTGTTTTGTGGGTCGTTAAATGGATGTGTCAAGAAAGCATCTATTGTAGACATTTAGAAAAAATAAAATATTTTACTGTGGATCCACTTTCTAAGCACAGATCATTTCTGACTTTATTGAATTAAGTTTGAGATCGCTCCAGCTATCCTAATAGCTTTTCAAGAGGTTATGTTTTGGGTTCTTTATTTTAAAGTAGGGAAGCAATTGAATGGCAGGCCCTGATTTCAATTTGCAGCAAAGACTGAGCCTGGAAAGGTCATGAACACTTTAAAAACACCTGGAAATGCTTTTGTTCTCCAGTCAATCTTGCCCAACGTTCACTGTTGAGAGTGTATCCTTCCTTTCTCATTGCACAGCCTTGAGTATTTCTGGGCAAGCTGTAGGGTAAATCCCGTCTTCTACTTGTTGATCAGTGTTTCCACTGTTGTTATCATTTTATCGAAGTAGAATCACGTACTGAATCTCTTATGTATTTATAATAGTGATCAGGTCATGGTCAGATGCTTGATTCAGTTGTAAGGAAATTGTCTATATCAGATTGATTTGAAATATACTGTGGAGCACAATGTAAAATATATTATCTGAGATTATCGACTGCTATCTCACCCACCTGCTTGTCATTTAAATATATAGTTCCCATCCCTCATTTTTGAAAACAACTTTACTGATGTATATTTTCCATATCATACAAGTTACTCATTTCAAATATACAATTCAATGATCTTTAGTAACTTCACTGAGTGGTACAACAATCACCATAAATAAATTTTGGAATTTCATCTCCCCAGTTAAGATCCCTCACGTCCATTTACATGTCCCCGTCCCACCCTCAGCCTCAAACAATCACTGAATTACTTTCTGTTTTTATAAATTTGCCCTTTCTGGACTTTTCATGTAAATGGAATCACACAATGTGTGCTTTTTATATCTGGCTTCTTTCGATTTGCATAATATTTTAGAGGTTCATCTATGATGTAGCATGTGTCAGCAGTTTGTTCTTTTATATTGCTGAAGAGTATCCCATTTTATGGGTACGTTGCATTTTTCTTATCCAGTCCCACATTGATGGACATTTAGATTATTTCTAGTTTTTGGCAATATTAAATGATACTACTATGAATGTTCATGTGCAAGTCTGTGGGATCCTAGTTGTTTATCTAGGTTGTTGAACAGACTGTCTTTCTCCCATTGTGTTTCCTTGGCACCTTTGTCAAAAATCAATTGACTATAAATGTAAGTTTTCTTCCCTTGGACACTTAGTTTTGCTCTGCTGATCTACATATGTCTATCCTTTTACCAGAATCACATTATAACTTTAGAGTGAGTTTGAAATTGGGAAGGGAAAGACTTCCTACTTTATTCTTTGTTTTCAAAATTGTTTTTGGCTATTCTAGTTTTCCATTCCCATATAAATTTTAGATCCACTCTTAAATTCCTATTAAAGAGTCTGCTGGAATTTTGATAGGATTGCTTTGAATCTAAAGATCAATGTGGGGAACACTGCAATCTTAACAAAAATGAGTCTTTCAATCCATTGACATGGAGTGTCTCTTCATCTGTTTAGATCTTTATATTCCCTCAGCTAAGTTTGGTAACTTTCTGTCTACAAATATTGCACTTCTTTTGTTAAATTTAATCCTAAGCCTTTTTTTAAAAAAATGTTATTGTGAATGGAATTGTAGTCTTTAGTTTTAGACTCTTGGCTGGTCATGTGTAGAGCTCAACAGATCTCATTTATTTTGATGTTTACCAAAAAAATTTATGTGATGGCAGGGTCCTGGCTGATTTAAAAGGCTGCTGTAAATTCTTGAGGTAATTTTATGAGACGTGATAAACCTCTTATGGATAAAATCATATCTTATGTCAGAATATACCTGAAACCCTTAGCATAGGTCTTTTATATACAATGGGAGGTTCTGACATTGTTATAGAATAAACACATGAATTTTGAAACATTATCTTTTCAGTTTAAAACAACATGTTTACAGGTCCACATTAATTACCTTGATGGACTCTTTCTTTATATAAGTGAGTCAAAACCTTATCATAGGTGCTTATTAAGTTAGGAGTGAAAGGTTTTGTCATTGATAAGAACTGAAGTTTTCTAAAACTACGTTATTTGTTAGCATTAGGCGTTTTTCTGACAAATGTCTTTGTTTTAACAGAATAAACACTATTGTTTATTTTTACTTGATAGGTGGTAATTGTTTAAGTAAGAGTATACTTGGTCATTTAAAATGCTTCAGGAAATTTCTTCTAGGTGATAAACTTAGAAAGTATTGCCAGAAGATAATTTGATGTACCAGTGGATCAGTACATCAAGATAGTACTTCCTCAGCTGCTGCTAATGTCTTTACTAACTTTTACCTCTATCATATTGAGTTTGGGGAACATTTTTTAAATGTCAGGGCAGAATAAACCTTGGTCTGTTATACTGGATGGGCTTGTCCAAATATTTACCTCTGGGCACAGGAAAGTTTTTTTCCTAAAGTGGAGGCTTAGTAACATTTGTAAGGTGCAAATGGAAACTTTTTCTGTGGGCTGAATAGTGGACGTATGGTAGGGTGATCACTTGCCGACTACCAAGCATGTATGACGGGCGCCATGTAAGAATGCCAGTCCCAGACTCCATCTGTAGCACTCATGTCCTGTCTCATTGACTATTTATCTTAGAAGGTTTTTATTTTTAATAAGGTGTTATGTTATTAATATTTGCATTAAAATAAGCTGGCATGGTCTTGTACATCCCACTTTGTACTTTCAGCTTCTACCATGGTCTTATGAAATACTTGTGCAGTGACCAGAGTTCTCACTGTCATGAATTATAGTTAAATCTGAAAGATAATCAGCAATAACCTGACCCTTTTTTGATGTAATGTATCTGATACCTTCCATCCAAAGACAGCAGGCAGGGCTCTTGCTGATAAAATATAGTACACTATGGGACATGAAACAGGAGCAGTTCACTCCTTCTGCTTTCAGGTAGTGATATGAAGTGGCCTCTTGAGGTACCAATCATCTGTGCTGTGGCCCATGCCAGGGCCTGTAAAATTCATGAAGTCATCACTAACCACTGGGGTCAGAGGGAAATGGGGATTTTAGGTTAGATGGATATGAAAAACGCATGAAGAATAGAGGCTGAGCTGTCCTGCTCTAGAGGGCATCTAAAGAGATCTGATTGCCCTCCCTTTAGTGGTATTGCCATTTACTGTAGTGTATAAAGTTAAACCTCTTTATACATTTTGGTACTTGGTAGCACTTTTACATTTTCAATAGCTCTCAAAAATCAAAAGTAGATTAAAAATGACAAATATAAGTACTGAATTTCTGATTCTGAAGGGTAACTTATAAAGAATGTTCGTGGACATTTACCAACCAACTAGATGGGGGAAAGGCACATACCAAGAACTTTAACTGACCACATGAAAACCTGAAGGCATAAAACTGAAGCATCTCCTTCAAATATGAATAGTTCCTTTAAGAACGTTATGCCTGAAGACCACAGTGTAGAGCATGTGCCTTCATACGTCATCCTGGGAAGCAACACATTTTATTTGTATCAAATGACTACTCTTCAAAATTAGTTTTTTCCTTTTTGATTCAGTTTTACACCTGTGGAAAAATACTGTTTATGTGTCAGCTCCACAAGCAGACCTTTACAATCAGTTAAATAATGTCCATTTTATATCCTGACATCAGATACTTCAAATAGAAAATTATTTGTTTATTCCTATAATGGTTTGATATTTTCATCTAATTCATAGAAGTTAAAATAAAACTTTAGAAGTTTATTCTGCCAAAGCTGAAACAATATAAAGCTGACAGTATTATGAATACCATCATAAGTTCCATTAAAAGTTTCAACATTGTTCGTAAAATTATTTGTTTTTCATGTTATAGACATATGTACTTTGGTGGAGCACCAAATGTTCTCATTAAACTAAAACTTGACTCTAGGATTGTTTATGGTGTAGTCTTCTATACAATAGAATCTGAAATTGTACAAATTTGTGTAATTTGTAGTTATACAAATTTACAAATATTTTAGCATAAACAGGGGACTATACTTTTTTTGTGATGTAGCTAAATTTGAATTTTAAAAAGTACTTTACATGTACTGTTATCAAATAGATTTTAGGAATGTTTAAACCTTTAGAGAATTTCTTTGTAAAACAACTTAAGTTTAACTGTAATGATAAAGAAATTTTATCTAAACAAGTCCTAAATTTTGACTGCATTTTTATCAAAAATAAATTGAAAATTTTAATCAGTGTTGTTAGTGAATAAAGTTTCCAAATGTCAACATTTGAAACTTTTAGCAAATTACAATTATTGCAAAACCTTATGCCATAGAACTTTTCCCAATGACAGAATTGAATAAATTAACTGATGATCACCAATGGAGTATAAGATTTAAATCTGAAATTCTGCATTTGCATACCAAAATATCTTGACTTGTGAGGAGAATCTTTTGATGGAGCTTTATTTTTTATTAGATAAATCTATATTATATGCCAGAATGGAATGAAACTGAGGACTATGATTTTGCGGTATCCAAGTCTGGCAAAATATTAAAAGGAATCATGAAAAGAGATGATTTATTTGATGAGATTTGTCTTGTAAAAATATTTGTTGAAGGAAATATTTTGAATGAGAGCAAAAAAGCTAATACCTGTGAAAATATTTAGGTTGAAATATTGACACATTTCAGCACAAAATCATCATTGATAATATCCCCTATTTAGTAGAAATAGCTTTGAGTTTACCAACCATCTCAACACCTGTACAGAGAGTTCTTATTTTAAAATATTATGGTCTGTAAGAAGGATCAATTGAAGATGTCAATAATTTCAAAATGTGGAAGAAAATTGAAGGCAGTTTTATGAAAACTATGAAAAAAGAATAAGATTATATAGAAAACAAATTATTCAGAAAAATACTGGGAACACACTATTAGAGAAAAATGTTGTTTAAAAAACTGATTAAAAGGAGAATAATTTCTCTGTTTTTGTTATTTGTTAATGTCCAGATATTCAATATGAGTTTAAATTTTTTTTGTTTAATGTACATAGATGTGTATAGTACTATTTAAAGTGTTTTTTAAATAGTCTAATAATATAATGCAAATAATTTGTTGGACAATAATATTTCAAAAACTTATTTATTTTTTATTATTTTTAATGCCCCATTTCTCTCAGAGGAATTCCAGCTGGGGTGACTAATTTTATGGTTATCCTGCATATAAAGGATATGTTAGCCAAAGAACTGTATCTTGAGATTCATCCTGGACTACCTGTATTCAGCACCCAAGTGGCTTCTACTAGTTCCATGCCTGGTGCATTTTGCTTATTTTGCATTCTTTCTTGCCCTATCTCCACCTTTGATTTTGGGTTTTCAGTTATTCTAGTTATGGCTATATCTCTGGACTCAGTGGCTAGACAGAAATAGTAATATGACCACTTGTTTTGATCTTGGAAACCTTTCTTGAGAATTCCTCCATTGGAAGTCCCATTGGCTTGGCCAGATAGTTAAGATTCTTTCTATCTGTGCCTTGGTTCCAGCTCTTCTGAGTTCTGTGTGGAGCAATCTTGTTGATTGCCAATCTGTAGATTTTATCATTACCATTTTTTAAATTTTTCATGTTTTATTATTTCCTCCTATATATTTCAAAGACTCTCCCATTAGTGACAAGATTTAATTCACTTATATTGTACTCTAAATTACCTAAAACAGATGACCTGATATTCACATCAATGCCTACTAATAGGAGTACTTATTTACATTTTAATTTATTAACTTTAAATCATTAAACTTCTATGTCTTATTTTTCTGAACATCCTAATTCTAAGACAAACTCATTATGTAGGTAACTATTAGATTTAACAATGCCATAATTGTTTCACAAAATTTAATTAACTTGAGTTTGTCATCCTTTTGGAATACCACAGAGGTTTCTATCTATTGGACTATTCTAAAAAACTGTTACCAGCTGCAATTATAAGATTCACCTATGAAAATTAATTTCTGATTATCCCATAATTAATAACCTTATCTGTAAAAATTATATCTTCGAGATTGATAATATTCAGCTACCAGTTTTGTGTAGAAATCAAAACTAGTTAGTTATAATGGTCAAAACAAGGTATGGTCCTAGTGTCACTTTAATCCTTATAAATATGACATGATTACCTCCTATAAAGGATAGTAGCTTTTCTTTAATACATATAATGTAAAATACTGCTGATGGTATCACATCACAGAAAATAAGTAATAACTTTTTCACCGAACAAATTAATCAATGAAAATTTTTTTTCATGACTTGGGTTAATTATACTTTTTCTGTTGTAACCTAAGAAACCCAAGAATTATGCTCACATAACTTACCAGAATTTCAGGCTATGTGCATATGTCTTTGTATATTTATACTATCGTAGTATCACCTCACATTTTGGGCCTTGGACAGACGAAGGTACCATCTAGGAAGGGGTTATATGCCACTTTGGGTTGTGATATTTCTAAATTGGTAGTATCTAAGATTAATTATTATTTTTTCATCTAGTTGTCTGTTGACATGCAAATCTACCAGGAGAGATTGGAAATATTGGTTTCCGTTGCTTTGAGCTCAACTTTCTTCCTTGCCTTCAGGTCCTTGAATGCCATGTTTGAAACTATCCTTACAATTGCAATGATAGCAAATGACACTGTGTAGAATGTTGGTGCTATACAAGCTCAAGAAGAAACCTTTAGAATTACTCATTCAAAGGTGTTAGATGAGAGAATCACTTTGGGTATTTTACTCACTAAATAATGTACCATTATTGTGCTGGTCAGTAACTCCTATTGTGTATGGATGCTTACGTAAAATTCAGTAATAAGCCAGTTGGATGTCTAAGATGGTAAAAACCCAACCCATTGTATATTGCAGTTGTTTTTGTCTTGTCCAAATAGAAACTTGTTTATAAATATTTGTTATGTTGTTTCTAATTGTTGCTGCTGCCAACTGAATTAATAATAGGGCCTTTGGGGCAACCATCATCCTGCAGATTTATGTATCAGATAATTCTACATTAGAGAACTTGAATAACTTGAATAAACAGACTGGAATTTTAGAAAATGACACTCAAAACCGATATGGTGGCATAGATGCTACAATCTGCTAATTTGCTTAATTTTTGTGTGCTATTTTTTTTGCCTCAGGCTGAAGGTGTACCAAGTATAGGGCCTGGAAAAATAATTTTTTTTTTAAACTCACAGCACTACTTTTCTAGAAAACATAAAAGCTGAGTGTTGCTCTTCATCACAGTTGATTTCTTTGTTTTTAATTTGTATTAAATTTATTGGGGTGACCTTGGTTAGTAAAATAACATAGGTTTCAAGTGTACAATTCTATAATACATCATCTATATATTGCATTGTGTGTTCACCACCTAAAGTCAATTCTCCTTCCACTACCATATATTTGTTCTCCGTTACCCACTTCTACCAGTTTCCCTCTTCACTTACCCTTTGGTAACCATTAAACTGTTGTCTGTGGCTATGAGTTTTTGTTTCTTTTTTGGTTTGTCTTATTCCTTTTTTGCTTTCAGTTTTATATCCCTCATATGAGTGAAGTTATATGGTTCTTGACTTTTTTTGTCTGACTTACTTCCCTTAGCAAGCTATCTCAAGATCCATCCATGTTGTCACAAATGGCAGTATTTTATCTTTTCTTATGGCAGAGTAGTAGTCATTGTATATATATACCACATCTTCTTTAAGTATCTATCGAAGGATGCCTCAGTTATTTCTAGGTCTTGGCCACTGTGAATAATACTATAATGAGTATAAGGATACATATATCTTTACAGGTAAATGTTTTCAGAGTTTTTGAGTTAGATACCCAGAAAAGGGATTGCTGGGTCATGTGGTAATTCTATTCTTAATTTTTTGATGAATATCTTTACTGTTTTCCATAGTGGCTGTACCAATTTACATTCCCACCAGCATTAGTGGCTGTACCAATTTATATTCCCACCAGCATTAGTGGCTGTACCAGCATTATGTTGCTGGTGGGAATGTAAGTTGGTATAGCCACTATGGAAAACACTTGCTATTATTTGTCCTCACCAACACTTGTTATTTGTCTTGTTGATGATAGCCATTCTAACAGGTGTAAGGTGATATCTCATTTACATTTCCCTAATAGATAGTGAGGTTGAGCATTTTTTCATATATCTGTGGCCGTTTGTTTGTCTTCACAGTGGCCCATGTGGGGATCGAACCTGCAACTGTGGTGTTATCAGCACCACACTCTAACCAACTGAGCTAACTGGCCACCCCTGCCCATTTTTCAATTGGATTGTTTGTTGTTCTGTAGTTGAATTGTATGAGTTCTTTATATATTTTGGATATTAACCCATTATTGGAGGCATTGTTTGCAAATATCTTCTCCCACTTAGCTGATTGCTTCTTTGTTTTGTTGATTTCTTTTGCTGTATAGAAGCCTTCTAGTTTCATATAGTCCCATTCATTTATTTTTGCTTTTATTTCCCGTGCTTTTGAGGTCAAATACATAAAGTTCTCTCTGAACTCAAGGTCCGTAAGTTTAGCATCTTTGCTTTGCTCTATGCCATTTATTGTTTCAGGTTTTATGTTTAAGTCTTTGATCCATTTTGAGTTAATTTTGTTACATGGTGACAGATGGTATTCTAGTTTCATTCTTTTGCATGTGGCTTTCCAATTTTCCTAGCACCATTTATTGAAGAGGCTTTCTTTTCTCCATTGTATGTTTTTGGCTCTTTTGTCAAAAATTATCTGCCTATATATATGTGGGTTTATTTCTGTGTTCTTAATTCTATTCCATTGGTCTGTGTGTCTATTTTTCTGCCGATTCCTGGTGTTTTGATTATTGTTGCTTTGTAGTATAAATTGAAGTCGTGGAGTGTGATACTTCTGGACTTGTTCTTTTTTCTCAGGATTGCTTTGGCTATTTGGGGTCTTATGTGATTCCATACAAATCTGATATATATATATATATATATATATATATATATATATATATATATATTTTTTTTTTTTTTTGGTTCTATTTCTTTAAAAATTTCCATTAGCATTTTGATAGGGATTGTATTACATCTGTATATTGCTTTGGGTCATATGGCCATTTAAAACTATGTTGATTCTTCCAATCCATCAAAGTGGAATATCTTTCTATTTCTTTGTGTTTTCTTTTAATAATGTCATAGATTTCAGTGTATAGGTCCTTCATATCCTTTAAGTTTATTCCTAGATAGTTTATTCTTTTTCTTGCAATTGCAAAATGAGTTTTTTTAAAAATTTGTTTTTCTGAAATTTTATTGTTAGTATGTAGGAATGCAATCAGTTTTAATATAGTGATTCTTGTATCCTCTAACTTTGCTGTATTTTTTTATTGTTTCTAATAGTTTTTTTTTTTTTTTTTTGTGGAGTCTTTAGGGTTTTCTATATAAAGAATCATGTCATCTGTAAAAAGTGACAATTTGACTCTTCATTCCCAATTTAGATGCCTTTTATTTATTTAATATTCCCCGACAAGAGCTTTTAGAAATCAGAGATACAAAAAGAGAGTGGGAAAAACCCCAAATATGCTGAGATTAAACAGAATGGTACTAAAAAGTGACTGGGTCAAAGAAGAAATAAAAGGAGAGATCAAAAGATACGTAGAAACAAATGAGAATGAAAATACAATGTTTCAAAATTATTGGAATACTGTGAAAGTCATAATAAGAAGGAATTTTATATCATTATAGGCCTATCTCCAGCAACAATAAAAATCCCAAATAAACAATCTAACATAATATCTTAAAGAACTAGAAAAAGCAGAACAAAAGAAACCCAAAGTCAGCAGAAGGGAGGAAATAATAAAAATTAGAGCAGAATTAAATGAAATCGAGAACAAAGAGACAATAGAAAAAATTAATGCAGCAGAGAGCTGGTTCTTTGAAAAGATTAATAAAATTAACAAACCCCTGGCTAGACTCAGAGAAAAGACACAAATGAAATCAGAAATTAAAGAGGAGAAGTTGCTACAGATACTAGACAAATACAAAGGATCATGAGAGAATACTGTGAAAGACTATATGCCACCAAATTCAATAACCTAAAATAAATGGACAAGTTCTTAGAAATATTAATTTTCCTATACTGAATCATGAAGAACTGCAAAATATAAATAGACCAATCTACAGTAAGGAAATTGTAATAAAACAATCATCCCAAACCTTCCCAAAAGCAAAAGTCCAGACAAAATGGTTTCACTAGTGAATTCTACGAAACACTCAAAGAACCTGTCTTCCTCAAACTCTTCCAAAAAATTGAAGAAGAAACAATACTTCCTAACTCATTTTATATGGCTAACATTACCCTGATACCAAAACCTGGTAAGGATAACACAATAAAAGAAAATTACAGACCAATGTCTCTGATAAATACGGAGGCAAAAATCCTAAACAAAATCCTGGCAAATGGAATACAGCAATACATTAAAAACATTATACATTATGATCAAGTGGGTTTCATCCCAGGGGTACAAGGATGGTTCAACATATACAATCGATCAATGTGATACACCACATAAACAAAATAAAGGATTAAAATTTTATTATTATATTAATAGATGCTGCAGAAAAAGCATTTGATAAGATACAATATCCATTTATGATTAAAACACTTAATAAAATGGGTATAGAAGGAAAGTACCTCAACAAAATAAAGGCCATATATGGAAACCCTCAGCTAATATCACAGTTAATGATGAAAAACTGAAAGCTTTTCCTCTATGATCAGAGACAAGGATGGCCCCTGTCACCACTGTTATTCGACATACTAGTATTGGAAGTCCTAGCCAGCACAATCAGGCAACAGAAAGAAATAAAAGACATCATAGTTGAATCAACTAAAACTGATAATTGACCACAAAATTTGAGTGTCCTCTGTGTACCAGATCCATATTAGACCTAAATTAAGACTCCTGAAGAATAAACAATGGGATTTTTTTCTCCTATGATTAAAGATTTAATTTTATTTAAAAGTAATAAAATGTCATCAAATTAGTGTGTGTGTGTGTCCGTCTGTCTGTCTGTTCCTATGAGTTTAAACCCTTGTATAGATTTCTGTAGTTGCTACCATAATCAGGACAGGATAAAACAATTCTATCACATCCCAAACTTTCCTTCTGTTGCCCTTCTGTAGTCAAATACTCCCCTGAGCCCAACCCTTGGTGACCATTGATGTGTTGTTTCTATATTTATGCTTTTTCTAGGATGTTACATCTGTGGAATCATAAGGTATGAAGCCCTTGAAGCTGGTTTCTTTCACTCAGCATAATCCACAGAAATTTATCCATGTTTTTGTACTTGTCATAATTTATTTCTTTAATATGTGAACCATCAATTAAAGAAATACACATTTGGTAATTATAAATAAAGCTGTTATAAATATTTACATACAAATTTTTCAATGAAATAAGCTTTCATTTTTCTGAGAAAAATATCTAGGAGTGGGATTGTTGGTCCATAAGATAGATGCATGTTTAATTTTTAAAGAAACTGCCATACTGTTTTCTAAACCATCCATATAATTTTGCATTTCCATCAACAATGTAAAATTTCCAATTGCTGTGCATCTTTGCCAGCACTTGGTATTGTTATTTTTTTTTTTAAATTTTTGTCACTGTAATAAGTTTGCAGTGATAACTCATTATGATTTTAATTTGCATTTATCTAAAGGCTAATGACAGTAAGCATGTTATCATGTGCTTATTGGCCACCTATATATCTTTGTTTGTGAAGTGTTGGTTCAAATATATTGCCTAACTTTTAAAAATTGAATTGTTATAATTGAATTTTGAGAGTTTAACAAATATAAATTCTGATACAAGTCCTTTGGGGAAATTGGAATTTGTTTTAACAAATTGTGTACAGACTATATGTATTTATTTGATTTTATCCAGAAGGTTAATTTTCAATGCTTAACTACAATAAACATGATGAACTCCTTTTTAGCAATTAAACCCCTGACTTTTTTTCTTAGTCAACTACTCAGTAAATTCTTTACTGGCCAGTGTTCCCTTGACTAGAAAATAAATAGATTTGGATTTACCGTGTTTCCCCAAAAATAAGACCTAGCCTAACCATCAGCTCTAATGCATCTTTTGGAGTAAAAATTAATATAAGTCCAGCTCTCATATTATATAAGACCTGGTCTTATATTATGTTATATAAAACCGGGTGTTATGTTAGAGTAAAATAAGACTGGGTCTTATATTAACTTTTGCTCCAGAAGACGCATTAGAGCTGATGGTCTGATAGGTCTTATTTTGGGGGAAACACAGTAATAATAATAAGAAATCTAGTGGTCTTATATTATTTTTTACCAGTATGAATGCTAACTGTGTTATTTCCCAACCAGGCTGCCCTGGGCATGTTACTTAACCTTGCAGAGTCTCAATTTACCTCACTAAAGTACAGATAGTCTTAGAATTTTTGTGAAGATTGAATAATGTGTATAAAGCGCTCAGTTAGAGCCTGGTACATATTGGAAGTTCAATAAATATCTCTTTCTCCTCTATCAATAATATTAGTTTTGGATGCTTTTATATATTTTAAGCATAATTTGTTCTTGCAAATTAATGAATGCATAGGAAACAAAGTTTAGAAAAATCTAACATAAAAATAAGATTTTCAATAGTGGGGATTTTTCTGGTATATTCTCTGCCAAATATTGTGGTTCTGTGACTAGCAGTTTAGGAAGTAGGGAAATTGGCTAATCTTATTATGGACAATTGCATAATTTACTTCCTTAGCAAACTCAATTAGAACTACAGCCATGGATGGGAAGAAGCCAAAAAAAGTGATTAGAGCTCATAAAGGCATTAGCAGTTCAATAACTGTGTAATGAAGAGAAAGCAAGTGGAAGAAATGTAAGGTACTTAGTTAAATAGTTATTGGGTGTTAATTAAAGATTATTTTTCTGACATTAAATTGTTGGTTGTGATTTTATTTATCTAGAGTAACTAGATTCTCTTACATTTTTCTAATGTGAATGTAAAGATTTTAAGGACTGTATTGTCTTTGATAGTTCATATTTTTAAAATATCTAAGTATATCATTTAAGTTTGGAAGATAATGCAAAGAGAGATAAATTTTAGAAAAATAGTTAATCGATGCAAAGGAAAAGCTTCTAGTAGACTAAGATTTCAGTATTCACTTAGCAGGGCCATTTGAGAGAAAAAGAGACAGAAAGAGACAGATATAAAAATAGGGATGTGAAGAAGGTGGAAAAGATAGGGGTACAGGGAGAGAAACAGTTAATCATTCGTTGTGAATCTACATCAATGGTTTGCTGCATCTGGGGCTCACCTAGAGAAGGATCTTTAAAAGATATTGGACACTGATACTTGGCTTCCACTCCCAGACATTCGGATTTAATTGGTATGAGGTTTGAAATGGATGTTGGGAATTAAAAACTACCCCAGGTGATTACAGTGTGCAACAAAATTTGAAAACCACTAGATTAGTCATAAATTTATAAAAATAAAAGTCTGGTTAAAGGTCACTTTTGACTGACAGCTGTGTGGGAAGGAAATAATGTCCCATAACAAGACTTTAAATTAAACCTTATCAGAAATTTGCTTAAGCATCCTGCCAGAAATGTTAATTTCTTCCCCAAAGGAAGAAAAGATTGGCTTCCATACCAGGTTTGAGACAGTAGGAATCAAGAAGCTCTAATTTTTGACATGTCTCTGGCTCTCACTCCCTCACTCACTCATAGCTGAGTTATTTTGGAAATTTGTTAACTTTGGTAGCTTTTAGTTTACTTGTTAGTAAATGATGTTATGGGACTGGTTAAATTTTGTAATATTTCCTAGCTCTACATTTTTGTAATTTCATAAAGTAACAAAAATAATGAGTACTTATTATATGAATAAGATAAAAAGTAGAAAAACACACATTAGTCAATTTTTTAAAGCACATACTTTTAATGTAGATAACCTGAATCAGTTGAGCCACCTTGCCTCTGGCAGCACACAAAGAGAAGTCCAACTCCAGAACTGCTGGAGATTGAGAGAAGACTAATTGATGGAATTGTCTTCCTCAATACAAATAAAATTAGCCTAGAAGTACCATTAAACCATTTCTTCTCCATTTCGTAAAATAGCTGTTTCCATTAATGGAAGTTAGTCATTTCCATTTTCTTTTCTAGGCCTTTAAACACCGACTCGCTCTTTAGAAAACCATTAGAACCTGTTTCTTCTACAATTGGCTCAGTGAGGCTTTGTCTGTCAAATTTTCTTGTACTAAGTCCAGATTCTGGAGAACTTGGAACTGTTTGTAAGGGTAGGGTGACAGAAATCAATCAGAATTTCATTCCCTGCTCATCCAGGTGGTGTGCTTATTGTAGAGAAGGAATCAAGAGTGTTGACTGAATACTACTGTCTGCAGTGGGCCACCAGATAGTTCCCCATGCCATAGTGAAAACAAATGCACCTGTTTCTACTCTTCCAAAGTCCTGGGCAGTCCTAAACTGTTGTGGATTTTATCCCACAATATAAAACATCAAAGAGCCAGCAATTAGTGTGTAGCTGGTGGATTAATCCCGTTTGTAAATCTTGCCACACTAGAAACAGGTTAGAAGAAATACTCAGGTCCTACTAGGACTTAAATTCTGGTCTGCTTAAACATGGTCCCTTAGTGGGGCTGAAGGAGTCATTTATATTCACTGGAATTGTGATGGTTGGGAATCTGCTACCAAGAGACTGAATCATACATATGTTACTTTTGTTCCCCAGGGTCATCCTGGCAATTCTTTTATGAAATCAAAATTTGATCATGCTCCCTGAGGATTGCCATGGTGGCCACTTTCTCTTTCTCCTCTTTCTAATTAGCTTTATTAACTATGATAATTCAAATCTATGGCACATTTTGGTTGTCCATTCCTGTGGCACTGTTCTAATTCAGCTGCTTCTGGTTCTCCAAATTCTGTTGGACCAGAGTTGTGCTTGTTGCTTCATTATCTGACTTCCTTACTAGGAAGAAACACATATTTGTTTGCCTCTGAGAAATTAACATTGATATAGCATATAAGCAAAAGAGTGTCAATTTTTAACATCTCTACTTAGATTTTTGAATCCACACTAAAACCACAGTCCCCCAAAGTTAGGCTTTGTAGAAAGAGAATGAGTTTCTAAATTCTTTAAACTTCCATTAATATAGTAAGAACTAGGTCTGGTGGGTTTGAATGTCAAAGGTTCTATAACCCAGGAGTAAAGGCAATTTTCTGTTATGAAGTCTTATAAACTTGATGGACTAAAGGGAGGGAAGGTGGGTGAGAGATAAGCCAAGGAGTTAGAGTTGGAGGGTGGTGATGTGTGGCTAATGAGCATCTGGGAGAAGCTCCATAGTAGTCCTGGAGCTCCATCCAACATAGCGTGGGATAACTAGTGCAGCACTGATGGAGAGAGGTGTGTGGTTGTTGAGCTTATGTTCCAGGCCCTAAATGTGGCACGCTGGGGATCTTGAATCTCTGTATCCTTGTGGGTGATGGAAGAGGGAGTAGAATGTGGAGGTGCTGAAAGAATTTGTGGGGCTGGCGATGTTAGTGCTGGATGTAAAGATATGGTGATTTTATGAATGGAGGTAGATGGCTGTGTCTGTAAACCTCCGTGTAGAACAGATAGACTAGCCACACCTCAGAAAAAGCAGGGCGTGGCCAGCAACCCTGCAGCAGAGATCAATGGCAGACCAGAGGATGAATTAGAACTGCTTTCAACATCTTGAGGACCCCTTCTGCACCACCATTAAGTCAAGTAGGCCCCACCACGATGCCAGAGGCGATGTTGGTAGAAGTCGGGAAAAGGAGAGACTCTCTGAAAGACAACGTATTTACCTAAAGATAAATTTTCCCAAATAATTTAATATCTATGAGGACCTGAAATATTCTATATTGATACAATGTTTTCCCCAAGCCATATCATGCCAACTTTTCCTCTATTCAATGGGAGCTTGTGAAAAGGTGAAATCAGTTCTGGAAAGCAGTAGGGCTTCTAACATTTACTTTGCATATTTGAGTTGTTATGTGTACATTTTCATCCCTCCTACACATTAATTTTCCAATTCTCCACCTTGGATTATACTCTTTCTGTGCATCTACCCAGTTGATATAAAAACAGGAGTCTTCGTGTCTGTGGGTCTACACATAATTCCCAATTTCAGATCTTTTAGTTTTCACTTAGACTCAGAATTTTTCAGTGATAAGGGCCTGTCATCTGTGTAGTGTTTTGGTGGCATGGGTCAACTACTTATCCACATTGATTCACTCAACAAATATTTACTGAGCTCCAACAAGGTACCAGAAAAATATCCCTGCTCTCAGGGAACTTACTTTTAGGGGTGAGAAACAGGCAATAAATAAGAAAGAAAAGTAAAAATACTGACGGGGTTCAAGTTTGGAATATATGTTAGACCTACATTTCTGACTCTGGCATAGTGTTGCCTAGAAGCAAGCAGCCTTTCCCCAAGATATGAGATGTCCCCAGACAGCAACTGGGCCTTCAGGGGGAGGGAGCAAGGGCTCTGAACTACTCCAATCTTCTCTGGCACTTGCTTTCAGAAAGGATTCTAAATGAGAAATTGATTGTCTGTGCAGACTAACTTCCCAGCCTGGAATGTCACATGGGGATTTCTTCAACTTCCTCAATTTCGTGAATTCACATAATGCCTTGTAACCACATAAATCAGCAGTTCTGCAGCCTGGCTCACCAGTGTGGCAAAGGCCCAGGCTGGGGATATGTTCAGCAGCAAATGATCCTTTTTGCTTGGAAGGCAAGGAGGGCAAAGATAGGCATGTGATTACTTACTTTAATATTTTGTCCCAGTCATATATTAATACATTTACTTTTATCATTTCAAAATGGATCTTTTTGTAATCTCAGTTTAGTCTATCACTTTCTCCTGTTAAGATAAAGATCATCATACTCATATATTTATATATCTCTGTATTTGTGTTAGTATGCATATATATGAAATATATGTACATGTATATGTAAATATATATTCAGTTGATTTCCTCAACAAATCTGGAATGAGGTCAGGTATATAAATCAGTAAGAAAACAAAATTAATATCCTAATAATCTTAACTAGATATGAGATGTTCTAATTCTGATAAAAGTAAATCCATCCAACACAAAGATTTCTTTCTTTGCCTCTAACTGTATTGTTTTTCTTTAGAGTCTCTTTATTTCCCAGAGTAATGTGGATATTTTCCCCCATGTCTCCCTGAATGTTCTAATGCTATAAATTGTTAAGACTTCTTTAAATGGGAACACATAATTTTGCCTATAAGTTGGACCCTATACTTTAAAGTATTTATTAGGAAATGTCACCTTGATAAAATATACAAAAATATTTCATCAGAGTTGGATTTACTATAATTTCACCTGACCTTAATTTTTTATTTATTAAACTTATTGGGGGTGACATTGGTTAGTAAAATTATATAGGTTTCACACGTACATTTCTATAGTACATTATCTATATACTGCATTGTGAGCTCACCAGCCGAGTCAGTTCTCCTTCCATCATTACCTTATTTTTAATTTAGCTTAGTAAGACATCACTTTTGAAGGCTGATCAGCTAACAACATTTAGGAGACTTGGATTTTAATCATAAAATGTTTCAAGAATATAGAATAGTTGGGAAAATAATATGTAGAATATCCATGTATCTGTCACCCAGATTTGTGAAATGTTAACCACTTGCCATATATACATAAGATTAAAAAAAAAAAATAACAAAACTCTATAGACATATACGAATATTTATGTGTCCTTCTCAAATTCATTCCCCTTCTTCTGAATCTCTTCTAAAAGTTACACACTATCTTGATGTGTATGTTATTCCTACACACGTATGTAAATATAAACAATACACATATTGTTTCATAAACTAAACATTTATATAAATGTTATACTACAGGAATCTTTTGCAAGATGCTCTTTTTTCACTCATTATAATTGTGAAATGTATCCATATTGATAAATGTAGTACTCTTTTTATTTTTTATAACTGCTATACAATATTCCATGAATGGATAGCTATATCATAATTTATTAATTTATTGCCCTCTTGCTGACATTTAAAATATATCCCTTTTTTGCATTTAAAAACAGTGATACAAAAAACATTCTTGTACACATCTCTTAATGTTATGTACACCTTCTCAGGTGTTCTCAAGTGAAGGTCTTTGCTCCACTTAAGATCACGTTCTTTACCCAATTCTGTACTGGATTCCCACATCTGCTGTCTTCCTGCGTCTACTTTCTTCCCTCATCCCGTTTTGCTATGGGTGGTAACAGTTCTGCTACTACTAGCCCCAGGTTGAGTTTTCCCTTAGGGTTTGCATGCTTATTATATCCATAACTCTGCGAACAGGCCCTTTGCAAAAACAATAATGACAGATCCATGGTATTTCTTTCAGGAAGGTTTGCTTTTGTTGGTACCATGCATCCAGTGTGGACCACTTAAGAAAGTGTTAATGTTTTAAATCGGACACTCTCATGTCACGTGGTAGTGCATTTTCAAATTCTAAACTTATATATAGCACAGACCTAATGTTACAAATTCTTAGAAATTTTTCTACCCAGAGCCCACATAAAATAAACTACATACTATATTTCCCAGTGATGAATAATGAATCTGTTTTTATTCTACCCTTTCACTAAAGTTATAAGCTTCTAGAATACAAGCACTGTCTGTGTCTATGTGCATGTGTGTGTGTGTGTGTGTGTGTGTGTGTGTGTGTGTGTGTGTTTGTAGTGTCTAGTGAGGTGAGAGGATGGGGGATATCGCAGTTTTAAGTTCCAGCTTGCCTCAAGCCAAAGACTTCTGTTGTCTTGTGGTCAGGAAGATCCAAGTCTTTGCATTTATAGGGATTGGTACAACTCCTTAGATAGCCACACTGATAGTTCACACAGCATGATCCTAATTTTCAACTATAGTATAAAATGGTATCTCATTGCTAATGTGAATTTCTTTGATTACACATAAGCTTGAACATCTTTTCATAAATATATGTTAGATATTTTTGTTTCCTCTTCAGCAAATTATTTTATTTATTTATTTATTTTTATTTTTCAATTATAATTATCATTCAATATTACTTTATATTAGTTTCAGGTGTACAGCATATTGGTTAGACATTTATACAATTAAAGAAAGGTTCCCCCTGATTAATCTGGCACCCACCTAGTACCATACATAGTTATTACCATATTATTGACTATTCCCAATGCTTATTTATATCCCCATGACGATTTTGTAAATATCAGTTTGTACTTAATCCTTTTACCTTTTTCATCCTGCCTCCCAACACTCTCCCATCTAGTACCCATCTGCACCATACATAGTTATTACAATATTATTGACTATATTCCTTATGCTATACCCTACATCCCCATGACTACTGTGTAACAACCAATCTGTACTTCTTAATCCTTTCCCTTTTTACTCACCCTCTAACCCCCTTCCCCTCTGTCAGCCATCAAAAAGTTCTCTGTATCTATGAGTTTCATTCTGTTTTGTTTATTTTGTTCCTTAGATTCCACTTATAAGTGAAATCATATGACATTTGTCTTTCTCTGTCTGATTTCCTACACTCAGCACAATACCCTCTAGGTCCTTCCATGTTGTTGCAGATGGCAAGATTCCATTCTTTTATTATGGCTGGGTAACATTCCAAGGTACATATGTACCACCTCCTCTTTATTCATTCATCCATTCAGGGACACCTAGGTTGCCTTCATAGTTTGCCTAGTGTAAATAATGCTGCAATGAATATGTGGATGAGCATGTCCTCTCGAAGTAGCATTTGGGATTTGTTCGGATAAATACCCAGAAGTGGGATTACTAAGTTCTTCTGTTTTTCTTGTTATAGCCTTTGCTTTAAAGTCTATTTTGTCTGGTATACGTATTGCTATCCCAGGTCTTTTTTTTTCTTTCTTTAGTTTCCATTTTCATGAAACATCTTTTTCCATCCCTTTACTTTCAGTCTGTGCATGTCTTTCCATCTGAAGTGAGTCTCTTGTAGGCAGCATAGTCTGACAATGAAGTATGCGAACTTTGTTGCAATAATGTTGCTAACCTTTTTTGATATCAGAGGGATTATTCATTATGAATTTGTACCAACTGGACAGTTAACCAAGTTTACTATTTGGAAATGCTGAAAAGGCTGCTTGAAAAAGTTAGACGACCTGAACTTTTCACCATCAATTCATGGCTCTTGTATCATGACAATGAACCAGCTCACGTGGCACTGTCTGTGAGGGAGTTTTTAGCCAGTAAACAAATAACTGTATTGGAACACCCTCCCTAGTCACCTGATCTGGCCTCCAATGACTTCTTTCTTTACCTGAAGTTAAAGGAAATATTGAAAGGAAGACATTTTCAGGACATCATAGGTAATATGACAACAGCTCCGATGGTCATTCCAGAAAGAGTTCCAAAATTGCTTTGAAGGGTGGACTAGGCACTGGCATCAATGCATAGCTTCCCAAGGGGAGTACTTCAAAGGTGACTGTATGATATTCAACAATGAGCACTTTTCTAGGATGAGTTCACGGACTTAATTTTCAGACCTTGTATATAAGGGTTTTGTTTCCATATCCATTTAGCCACCCTATGTCTTTTGATTGGAGTATTGAATCCACTTACATTTACAGTGATTGTTGATAGATATGTAGTTATTGCCATTTTATTATTCGTAGTTTTGATTTTTTTGGTCTTTTTTTTTTTTCGTCTCAAAGCAGCCCTTCTAAGATTCCTTATAATACTGGTTTGGTGGTGATGAACTCCTTTAGCTTTATTTTGTGTGGGAAGCTCTTTATCTGTCCTTCAATTCTAAAGGATTGTTTTGCTGAGTTATCTTGTTTGTAGGCCCTTGCTTTTCATCACTTCGAATATTTTGTGCCAAACCCTTCTGGCCTGCAAAGTTTCTGTTCAGAAATCAGCTGATAGGCTTATGGAAGCTCCCTTGTAGGTAACTACGATAACTGCTTTTCCCTTGCTGCTTTTAAAATTTTCTCTTTGTCTTTAACCTTTGGCATTTTAATTAATTATGGCATGTCTTGATGTGGGCCTCTTTGGATTCGTCTTGTTTGGGACTCTCTGCTTCCTTGGCTTGAATATCCTTTTTCTTTACCAGGGTAAGGAGTGTTTCCATCATTATTTCTTCAAATAGGTTTTTAATTTCTTGCTCTCTGTCTTCTCCTTCTGGTGCCCCTATGATGCACATATTGGTATACTTGATGTTATCCCAGATACCCCTTAAATTGTCCTCAATTTTTGGATTCTTTTTTTTTTTTTCTGCTCTGATTGGGTGTTTTCTACTATCTTATCTTCTAAATCACTGATTCAAGCCTCTGCTTCATCTAATCTACTGTTGATTTCCTGTAATGTATTCTTCATTTCAGTTACTGTATTCTTTATTTCTGACTTTTTAAAATGTTTTCTATCTCCATTTTTGTTTCTTATTTCTTTGTTGAAGTTTTCCCTGAGATCATTGAGCATCCTTATAACCAGTGTTTACAACTCTGCATCTGGTAGATTACTTGACTCTATTTTGTTTAGTTCTTTCTTTTTCTGGAGCTTTGTTCTGTTCTTTTATTCGGGACATGTTTCTTTGTCTCCCCCCATTTTGGCTGCTTCCCTCTGTTTGTTTCTATGTATTAGGTAGGGATGCTATGTCTCCCGTCTTGGTAGAGTGACCTTATGTAGTACGTGTGCTGTGGGGCTCAGTGGTGCAGTCTTCCTGGTCACCTGAGCCACGCTCTCCAGGTGTGTCCCTTGTATGGGTTGTGTGTGGCCTCCTGTTGTATTTGAGCTTTGGTTCATGTTTGCACATTAGTGGAAGGTATTGACCCTCAGGATGAGTGGTTGTGAGGACTGGCTGTGACACAGTGGAGGAGCTGTGGTACAAGGGCTGACCCTATAGAACAGGATTCATTTTAGCAGGGCTCTGGTGCCTGCCCAGTCTGCCCTTTGGGTGTGTTATCCTCAGAAGTGGCCGGGTGATGCTCTGGCTCAGTCTGAAGCTGCCCACTGGGTGCACCAGCCCTGAGGGTTCCTGGGAGGGGACCTGCTGCAGGCCAGATTCAACTGTAGCCTGGGCCCTGTTCGGGGCCACCTGGCATGAGCCACAAAGCAATCTGCTGTCTGTGCTGTGCTTGGAGGTGCCTGGCTGTCACTAGTGCAGGGCTTAGGGCTACTCATTCAAAGGTACGGGACACACCGAAGTCAGATGCTGCTTGTTTGGGTTTTCTGAGCCTTTGTGAGATTTTAGGAAAGTACACAGCATGAACCAAGGCAGGTGGCTTGTATGGAAAAGCCACTGGAAGAAGCTTGGGTAAGCCTGAAAGGTGGGTGGGGTGGTGTCATGCGGGGTCCCTGGTCCCGCTCCCCATGCAAGAATGTGGGATATGGTGAGGCCAAAAAGTACACCAACAGAGCCATGGATAGGGAGTTCATACTATATTCTCACTGGCGGCTAGGTTGGTGTGGGGACAGAGCCAGGAGTGCAGTTTCCAGGCTCTCGGCCTCATGTGGAAAGGTGCTCACTCGTGCAGTAAATGGCCATCAACTGTGATTGGATGGCCATCAGCTGTGGCTAGTTGGCTGTCAGCTGTAACCAGTGAGCCATTGGCTACTAATATAACTGCTGTGGATAAACTAGCAGAAAATGGGGGCTAGCAAGAAGTTGGTGGCTAAGCTAGCAGGTGGCAGAGTGTGGATTGCGGATTGTGTGGCTCCTGCCTCCTGTGTCTTCACCCCAGCTGTCAGTGAGACTATAGTGGTATGACTCCCCTATCTATGGATCCATGGGTGTTCCTTTTTGGCCTAGCCACATCCTGAGTTCTTGTGTGGGGAGCAGGAGCTGAGACCCCACCTGGTCTCCCGCACAACAGTTGGAGACACAGGAAGCAGGAGCCACACAATCTGCAATCTGCAGTCTGCTTCTCTGCCAACTAACCAACTTGCCAGTGTAGCCACGGCAGTTATATTAGTGGCTAATGGCTAACTAGTTACAGCTGATGGCCAACCAGCCACAGTGGATGGCCATCTGATTACAGCTGATGGCCATCTAATAATCAAGCCAGCACCTTTCCATGTGAGGCTGAGAGCTTGGAAACTGCTCACCTGGCTCTGTTCCCACAGGTAATGTCTCAGAACCTCAAAGGCAGGGTCAGGTTGATGGGGACTCAAATATGGCAGCTGCCTGCGATGTGTCTACATGCAGGAAGCGAGAGGGCTCAACAAAGAAACAAAGGCTTCTGCCAGCTCCTCCACCCTAGAGAAAGCTGCCCCTCCAGTCCTCACCTTGAAGCCAGAAAATCCGTTATTTCCCATTTGTTCCGAGTACCTTTTGAGCTGCTGCCCCAGCACTCAAGCTCAGAGTGAGTGAGTCCGTGAGCAAGTAAGTCCATGCACAGGCCCCTTAAGTGTAGCGCCTGGGACTGTAGCTGCTGTCTGGCTCACTCAGCCACGATCTCCGTTGGTTTTCGTAGTGAGAAGTTATGGGGACTTCTCTCCCTGGCACTGAAACCCTGGACTGGGATGCCTGGTGTGGAGCTGGAATCCTTTGCTCCTCTGGGCAGGATCCTTCCAATTTTTAATGGTCACTCATGAGTGTGGGACCAGCCTGTTCCCAGTCTCTGACCCTCCTACTAATCTGGAGGTGGCTTCTTGTGTGTGTCCTCAGTTGTAGGGCTTTGGCTCAGCTAGACTCAGGTGATTCTGATTGATGGTTGCTCTGTAGTTTAGTTGTAATTATGCTGTGGTTGTGAGAGGAGGTAAGTACAGCGTTCACCCACTCTGCCATCCTGACTGGAAATAGAAAATTATTTTTTGTATTTTCTGTTTATTCCTGCCCCTCCCTATTGAATTTTTGTCCAGTTTTTTATTAATTTGTAGATTTTCAGAATATATATTCTCATACTATTCCTTTGTGGTTTATTTTTGTCACAAATATTTTTCCCCAACTGTGGCTTATCTTTCCACTTTGCTTAGCGTATAATAGACTTAATCTTAATATTTATTTATGGAGTTTATTTCATTGTTTTCATCTTATAATGTCTTAAATTCTTCATCTTTAAATGCTTCAAAAGTACTTTGATCTTTGTAACAAAAAACATTTTTTCCTGGTATTAGTTATTGAAATGTGCTATTAATCTCAGACTGTATAACTTGTACTCTTTTTTCCCCCAAAAGTGATGCACTTTCCTTTTATCTTTTAAATTGTAAGTTGTTATGTACAAATATTTCCATATTTCAATGATTCTAACTGTTCATATATATGGTGCAATACTTACCTCACAGGCAGTGACTGATTAATTTTAATCTAAGATTTAGTCTTAGTACTTTCAGTAATGGCTACACTGTATACATCTGCTTCCCTGAACAGAATGTCATAAGAAAAATAATAAAATTTAAACAAGAAGATCCTGATTGCATTATAATTTATAATTACTTCTAATAATAGTAGAACTTATCTGTGACATATTTATTTTTATTATTAATTAATAATTAGTGGACATGAAGGCAAATTTGGAAAATAGAGAAAAGTAAGAAAACATTATCTGTAATGTCATCCTCTGATCACAATTATTAAAATTTTGGTGTTTTTCCTCTTAGCTTTATTTTCTATGTATCAAATCCACCCCCCCCCATAGATGTAATGAGAGTATATATAATTTCATATTCTGATCTTTTTACTTAATTGTATGTTATAAGTATCTATTCATAGTATGACATAATACACTTTCTACTTGAAGAAGGGACCCAAAGCAGCTTAAGGAATAACTTCAAGATAATATATTTAAAGATACAGAAAAAGAGCCCATTTGATAGAAGCAGATTCTTTCTGGTTCCTGTCAGATATATTACAGCACATGAATTAGTTTAACAATTCTCTTAGCTGAGGGCAAATGCCTACCTTGTGGGTATTGTGTATTTCCAAGCCCTTTTGAAGCACCTTCCAATAGGAGTTCTGTGCCAGAAATGGGATCCAGTATAGCAGCAAAGATTAGATTTAGATATTGCTTTCACACCCGAGCCCATTTTTTCCATTGGCTTTGAGGGATCTGCCTTTAACGGACAGAGAAGGAGTTATTGTATGAAGGCAGTAAATGTAAAATCAGAGTTCTAGGTTTACGATACATATCTAGATGAGCTTTTTTGACTTGGGTTATGGGCATAGGAAATTGATGTGAAGCAAATAGATTGTTCTACTAAAATTTTTAGGGGATTTTTTTCCTCTCAAAGAAACAAGGAATCTGTTTTCTGAAAGCTAGTTCAATCCTTTGTAAAGAGCTTGTGCAACCTCCCCACTCCCTCCTCTGTTGTCTAAGCCAGCAGGAAACAAGCTACAAAGACTGTACAGCTCCAAATCAGGGCACGTTCTTGATGTACATCTCAGATATGGTCTTGGAGAAGCCAAAACCCAGCAGGTAAAGTCAGAGGCCACAAAGGATAGTGGATAAGGAAGAAGGCAGAGTATCTCAGAACAGAATCAGGTGCTTCCCAATAGGTTAACCAAGGAACTTGTTATACTGCCAGAGAACTGGTAGATGCCTTGCAGTTTTTTTGCATTTGGCAAAGAGTCTATGGCAGTAGATAGTGAATAAACTTAGGAACCTCAGTTTTTAGTACTTTCAGTTGGGAAAACATTCAACATTAAGTCCATTACTAAAAAGTAACAAATCTTTTATGTCCTCTAATGGATGCCATTATATACAGTGAGTAATATGGTGTTAATTTTTTGCTCTTTACTGTTATCCCTTGGTATTTATTGACATGAAATAATTATTGCCTACTTTCAACTTCACCCAATCCAAATTCATTTGTAAGTATTAACCAAATGCTTAAATATCAACATATAGTTTGCTTCCTTAACTTAAAAATTAAAAAGAAAACTTTTACCACTTTTTCTATTTATTGCAATCCTATCTGCAGAACAGAATGTATAGCATGTTATCTGTAATTTCTAGTATGTGTATACATCTTATCTCCCACATGATTAAGCTCTTGGAAGGCAGAGATGCTTGCCTTGCTAATATGATCTATGTCCTCTAGAAAAGAAAACAGACAAGTTATCCCTTATTGAAAGTGTGATGGATTTTCTTAATATTTATGGAATCCCTTTTTATGATTAGTACATATATATTTTGAAAACAGAACTCCTAGTGATACAACAATACTGAAATACCAACTTAAAGAAAGCCTTTGTTAGATCTTCAGCGATCCTGAGGGGTGTGTTCTTGCATTTGGAGAAAAAAATCGGAAAAACTCTGGTGTTGTGTCAGTTAGTTATACTTTATGAATCATGACCAAAAACTGGTAAACTTATGTCATTTAATTCACTATGCAAAGCCTTATAAATTAGTTGGCAATTTACAATCTGATAGTTGCTTGATGGGGTGGAAAGAAATGCCCCATATTTCGTGTAGGTATTTTGAATATTCTTTAAGACCTTTTAAATTAACATCTAGTCAAAATAATTTAAAGAGATGGTGCTAAGTTTTTTTCTCAGCAGTTTAATCTCGTGAAATATGGATCTGTTAGTATATGTTCAGTATGAAAGTTAGATTTTCTTTTCTGCATATTGGATCCTATTCAGGATAGCTCTCCTATAGGATTAGCTCTCTTAGAAAACCTCAATTTCTTAGGCTTCATATCACGATTCAGTTGATCCAAATAGAAGAGTGTGAAATAATAAATGTACTTGAAATTTTTATTTAAAAATCTTTAAAACATTTTTCTTTCATGTTGTTTCATAATTATGTGTTCTAGAATACATGGTCTCCTTTAAAAAAATAAGGTTTAATATGCTATTTTATGACTGAACTATGTCTGGAAACCCATTTGCTTGTCTTGGAAATGGTTTCTATAAAGGCCACTTAACTGCTGATGGCCTTTGAAAATGGGAGACTTCCACTCCGTATAAGATTGACATTGGAAAATTACTTCCTTACCATTCATTCTCTGAATAACAGCTTTATCATGTGATTTCTTACAAGCAAACAGTGTTACACCCCATCTACTGCAGCATCTGTCTTCTTTCGTCATGGAGAAAGGGTGCACATATTCTTAGAATTTATCCCCCTGATGGGGGGAAGAGCCACTACAGATTGTTCCCAGTTCTAGTGAGCAGTCCTAGACAAGATTCTTATTTATTAGATGCAGATAAGTTCCAGGCTGTCGAACCTCAAAGCTTCACAGCTTCACAGCCACAAATCAGAGAATAAAACCTCTCTTAGAAAGGTGTAGTTCCACCTTAAAAGGTTCAGGATCAGTTGAAAAACAACGAAAACATAACACTCAAATCCTGTAATAAAAGTTGAGTTGTGGTGGATGTTGACTGGAACAGCTCAGATCAATAAGAAAGGCATTAGATAATACCTAGATTTGTTTTCTATAATAACTTGCCTTTTGGGGCTATCAGTATGATTATTATATTTAGCTGTATTAAGAAAATGTCTACTTTGATTTATGAAAAAAGTCCCTGTGTAGGGAAAAGGCTCTAGTTTCTCTCTTAATAGTTTCCTTGAGAAGCATACCATTTTATAAATAATTCAGTCATCACTGCTCTTTTGGAAGTAATATATTCTAACTATAGGTAAAATATATGAGCAAATGTATAATTCTTTGAGGACTGAGTTTAAAACACAATGTTTAAAAATGGATAAAATGGGCCAGTAATAGCACCTGGGATTCAATAGTATGTCTGGACATCTTCAGCATTCATTCAGTCTCCACCTTTGAATATGTCCTGACAGGTATGCTAAGACAAGCAAACGAGTAATTTGTGTAGGTTGTAGAGCAATGGACTGTATTAAAAACTCCAAAGGCCTAAAAAGTACCTTTTACCCTGAAAAGAATTGCATTTCACCAAATCATAGTCAGCAGCTTATATAATCTTATGTATTCCCTGAGAGTTTATAGTTCTCAGGTCTGACTATGATTAGAATCACCTGGGGACCTTTATAAAAATACCCATATCTGGGCCCTGCTCAGAGCAATTCTAAGTGAGTTGGTCTAAGGTGAGGGCTCAACGTGAGCATTTTTTAAAAATTGTTCAGGTTTCTAATCTGCAAGTAGGATAAGGAATCAGTACACCATGGCCATGAACACATTCTCAGTATGCGAAGGGAAGTTGATATTAGTATATTATCATAATATAGACCACAGAATCTGCAGGCATTCCATCAAGCAGAACCTTTTGGGAGTGGGGGTGGGGGTGGTCGTGTGTGTGTTCTTCTTTTACTTAATGCTTAACCTTGTCTACATTGCTGCTTTATTCTCTGGCTAAGAGCTTTATCACATTTATCAGAAAGACACTGGCAATGCATTTTACAGATAATCATTATTTCTCACATCCTTACAACTTACCACTAGCAGAAAAGCAATACCATTGAGTGAATGAGCCAATACTTAAAACAGGGATTTTAGGGCTATTGACATGGCTCTGGACAAGTTACGTTGCCTTGGTAAAGTTATCTTAATCAGAGCTCTCACTGCTTCCTCATGTGACTTATTCTATAATACTGTGTTTCCCCAAAAATAAGACCTACCCCGAAAATAAGACCCAGTTAAGATCGTTAGCCAGATGAATGCATTTAGTATGTTATGACGATGTTCCAGAAGAAGATGACATCACTGTATTTGAAGAAATGTAGATTGTTGTACATGAAAAAAATAAGACATCCCCTGAACATATGCCCTAATGTGTCTTTTGAAGCAAAACATTAATATAAGACCGAGTCTTATTTTTGGGGAAACACAGTAGCTGTGGATGATGCTATCCCTGCCTAATGTTTGTGACCCAGCAAAGCTTCTCTGCAGGAAGCTCCTGAGGGCATGTCCCCACCAAGCTAATGTAAAGGTCAAGTGCTCTTTGTAACAGGAAAAGAGACCATGTTACTATTCTGCATAAAAATTCTTAGCTCCTTGTTGTCTTCAGGTGCTTTAAGGCCATTTATTGCTTTGTCTTTTTTACCTGGCCAGATATAATATCCCACCATTTTTTCACTACTCCCTCCATCCTCTTTCACACGTACAAGGTTGCAATGGGGAAATAATTGCTCACTCCTTTAGTTGTATCAAATTAGAATTTCCAAAAAGTCCTAGTACCGTGCCTAGAGTGTAATAAGGGCTCGAGATAAGATTACACACATGTGCACGTGCACACACACACACACACACACACACACACACAGAAATCAACAACAACAAATCTATTCTTGCCATCATGAAGCAGTTGTCTACTTCTTCCCTCACATTCTGGTAGCATCACTTGCACATCTTTGTTATATGGTTTATCACATTGTGTTGCAATTGATGGTTTGCCAGTCTGCTTACGAGTGTAGGACATGATGTTTAATAGGTATATAATTATTGTTTCATGAAATCAAACGCCATTGATTTAGGATTTTCAAGGAGTGATAGTTTTTTGTGTGTGTTTGTTTGTTAGCCATCTCTTCTCTCTCATATATTGAGACTCTCAAATATCCATTGACTGAATGACTGAATAGTTCCCTTTGTAACCAAGAACTTGCTAGAACTCTAAGTGTGGTTCACAAAATGCTGCTAACTGGACCATAGATGGTTTGAAACTTGAACCTTAGCCTTTCTAAGACTCTTACCCATGAAATTAATCTCTAACTATATCTAAAATCTGAAGGTTGGAAGATCAATGTAAAGACTCTTCTTTAGCACTATAGTTGAAATTCATTTGCTAAATCTATTTCATTAAAAATGAAATTATCAAGGCCACATCTGTTTTGAATTTTCTGTTTCAACAGGGCCAATAGTACTAGAAGGTCAGCACTGAATGTGGTTTCCTGAATTTGGTATTAGAAGTTTTTATGATATACCTGTTAACTTTCTTTTATGAAAATAGATATGTTACAGGATGGTTAGTCATTCATACTGAATTTTCAAAGTTCAGGTTAGTAAATCAGAATAAGTTATTGTCTTCAATTGAACTGCCTGTGAGCAAATTGGTGAGCTTGCATCTAGCTGGGAGCTTGCACGGTGTTCTAGAACAAATTCCCAGATCCCATGGCTTATGTCCTTGGGGCCAAATCTGGAAAGTCTGGAACTAAAGAGTTCCTGTTATAACATTCATTCGGTATGTATTACATTTGTACCATGTGCAGGACAATTTGACTGGTTAAGCAAAAGGATCAATTTGGGGATTTCTGACACTATGAGTGAGGACGAGGTGAACTCTGGGAATCAAAGTGGCTTTATTTGGCACTTCTTACATTTCAGCACATGATCACAGCTCATGTCATTCACTGGGAGCGCCACAAGCCGTGCTGCTCCCCACTCTTTTACATGATTCACTTGTCTTGTTACCCTTCTTCATTTCTTCTTTCCTTTGTAGTCACTTGGTTGTACGTCTTTAGTCTTAGGCTCTTAGATGGTCAGTGGTATGAGGGTAGGAACCACGTACATACTGCTCTCCATTTTACACATGCTAGGCAGAAATTGTATACTAGTGTTACTCAGAATAGAGGTGTGTTCTGGTTCCAGATGTGCAGCTAGAAAGAGAATCTTTTCCTCCAACTCAGTGCTTCTTTACTTTGAGACACAGACTTGTAGCATAAAACTAACACAAGAAAGGGGATCAGTCCGGGCCAAAACAGGGAGTTACTTGAATGGTACAGTTGACACTCTGGGGAATTTTTGGTACATCCTGATGGTGGAGAGAGGAAGATGGTGGAGAGAGGAAGATGGTGGAGAGAAGAAAACATTCTGAGAACCTCTAGATTCTCAAAAATACTAGTCTAATCATGTTGGATAGAGGAAAAATACCTAGATGAGTACATGGTTGTTTCATGGGCCCAGCTGGGTGTAATCCTGACCCTTAAGTGAAAGACCAGGAATTTAGGTGCCAGGCCATCTGGGTAACCACAGGTGAAGCTTTGAGCTGTATAATCACAGTGAAGGTCTTTCAAAAGCCAGGCTGTTCAGTTACAGAAAACCATCGATTTAAAAAAATACCAGGTTTGAAACTAAACATACAATTGGATTTCAAATATGACATTCACATCTGAATGTGCCCTGCTGTATATGATCAAGTTTCAGCAGCCTATTTTATATCTGTACAGATGTAAGATATATCTAGTCGTCAGTAGTCACCCCAGGGGAGAGCCTATGGCTGAAGAATGTCTTATTTTAAACGAGTATTTGCAAAAAAGAAAAGAGTATTTCCTTCAGTAGTTCTTAGATCCATAGAAAGGGGTATTCTAAGGACTCTTTTATATAAAGAAAAAATTTTATAAGTGATTATTGAACTCCCAAGAGGCAACTGGAATGCTAGGAAGGAAGATTAGTAACCTTCATATCAGAATTAGATCTAGAGAGGGTTGACTAACTGCTCCCACTATGGAGTGGGACCAGTGGGACTATCGCTCCAGAATTCTGGTCCAGCTCAGGCTGGAGCCCAGTTTGCTGACAGAAGGCATCCATCATACCTACTGAGACAGCCAGTGGAAGAGCATGACAAGGAAAGGTAATATACTTCCCATTCTCAGACCAGAGTGCAGAGTTCACACTCAGATACTTTTTCATGAGATATCAACTGTTACAAGGATGGCAGAGTAAGGATCTGCTCATTGGCAGTAGTCAGATCAACAAAACACTTACTACAGGCTGCCTTAAAGTCCCAGGAATGACTTCATTATTCGGAATTCTTTCTTGTAATGGTTTTTGGTTTATTAAAATTTTACTTACATTGCCAATATTCCAAGTAGTTTATATTGGGTTATATAAGAACTACAATTATACTTTGACTACAAAATAGTCCACAGACTGAAGAAACTACCACCCACAATTGTATGTAATGATTATTTATTCCCCAAACATTAGTCATCCAAATTCAAAACATTAGCTTCTACAAAGAGAAGTTCATTTTGTGTTTTTTCTTTTTGTTTTTTTTAAATCTTACTTTTTTGAAATTCTCAAGGCTTTCATCTGCAATTAAAAATAAAGCATAAAAATGATCTTGGTCTAAAAATTTTGATAAAAGAAAAGCGTGCTAAGAGGTGCAACTGTATTATCCAAAGGTGTGCACATAAAACACATTCTGCACTTTTAATTCAGTCTCATGGTATTGACAATCACCTTTTAACTTGTGTTTACTCCAAAGTTTAAAAGAGAGTCAGAAAAATATTTAATCAATTCAGAATTTTTTTGTCTTGGACCAAAATATATCTTGGAATTTCAGGGAGTCAAGCTAGATGAATTAACAGAAAAGATCAAAGACAATATTTGGAATTTTGGTAAGAAACACATAAAGGGAATTTAAATAGTATCCCAAATAACAAGTGGGAATTTTTATATAGGACACAACAGCATATGCAGTAACTCTTGAACACTGTGAAAACTGTGTGTCACTGAATATTTAAGTATAACTGAGATTAGAAATGTTCCCATGGGGATGTCACATATCTTCAAGTACCTGCAACACTTGTGTCTTCTGCTTTAGCAGAGCTATCAGTGACAAATATTCATGTGGTAAAATATTTGGGATCTATTCTCTTGACTAGAAATTTAAGTGTCACTGCATCGTGCTACACATTGACATAGGGAAATCTAGATTGAGACAGTGGGAGCTGTCATTCATGATTAAGATACGTCAGTCCTGGGACACCAGTTTTCTATGGTGCTTAGCATCAGGTGCCTCTCTCTTCCTTTGAGATAACCAACTAACCAGATTGAACTAGGAACACATTAATTTGAGCTATGTTTATTATACATAATTATTTGTCAACACCAAATGATTTTCTAGGAAAATTTCTCAGTTGTTTATATATCTGAACCCTCAAATGATACTGCTAAATAGTTTGTATTTCTCTTACAGTATTTGTTTTATTCTGCTCTGTATTATATTTCATTGTTTGCATATATGTTTCTTCAATGACACGCTTAATTAATTGGAGGTGAGTATCTGTGTAATTCATGCTCATGTTCTCCATGGTTGGGGCATCATTCTTCCAGCTTTCCCAGGCCCCAGAAAGGGCAGCTTCATAGGCTGGTTCTCAGGTAGGGTTGCAGAAGCTGCGCAGCTGCGTGCTGCAAGTGGCAAAAGCTTGTTGTGTGGAGTTGTGGAAGAAGATGTAACGTGAGGAAAAATGAGAATCATATGCAAGAAAATGACCCAGAAATTGCCATAAACTTGTCTTATATATCATCAGATTTAAAGGCAACAATTTTGAGATGCCATTCAATAGGCTGAAAAAAGAGATCTGGGGCAGTGGATAGATCATGAAACAAGATATAGAATAAGGCAATGTTATTAAGATTGGTAACAAAGCAAAAATTCTGGGCCTCAAAATTATTGGATGTTGAGACAAAGGCCAGCTGGCTGATTTAAAGCTACAGGGTCAGGCCAGCCAAAGGTGGAAGTGAATTCTCCAATCCCTGCCCACATAATGAATTGCTTTTAGATGAATTAAAGTAGTTAATTGTATATTCCACTAAGAGTGAAAATAAGGTGGCCTAACTCCAACCCTAAACTCGTGACTGAGTGAAACAAAGATAGTTTGTTAAGTGTGCTTCTTATCAGAAGGAAGACTTCTTTGGGTAATGGTTAGCCTAGAAGCTATTCATAGCCTACTCAAAGTTAAATTAAAAAAACTCCCCCTGCTGCAAAGTATTTGGCAAGAACAGCTTTAGCAGGAGTATTTTATAAAAACATATATTATTGGACATCTTCTGTAATTACTCATGTATGTACAGCCATATAATAGATTGTATTTTCCAAAGATGGTCTTCCCCATATATCCCATCTCACATGCAACTTCCGCACTTTGGGATTGATAGTTCTTCTATCAGTTGGTAAGGCTCACGTCTCCATCTTTTGAATTGGGAAACCTTAGTAACTGCCTTAACAGAGTGCAGATTAGTGATGCTATGTGACTTCAAACACGAAGTCATTAAAAATGCCATGCATGTTCACATTGTCCTCTTGGCACGTTTGCTCTCAGGTATCAGCCATTATGCTGCCAGGAAGCCAAACAGCCACATAAAGAACCCCATATAGGTGCTCTGGCTGATAGCAGCAGCTAAAGTCCCAACCATCCCACAGTCATCATGGCCACTGGATGTATGAGTGATGAGCTTTCAGATGGTTCCACCTGAAGAAGTTGAGCTATTCTTAGCTTCTTGCCGTCCTCCCTCAGCTGATGGCGCATGATGCAGAGATAAGGTTTTGCCACTGACTCATACTCACATTTCATATTTGTGAGCAAAACAAATGATGTTTGTTTCAAGCTACTAAATTTGGAGTGGTTTGTTATTCAGCAATAGATATCTGGAACAAGTAACAAATAGAAACAAGCATAGTTTGCGTTATAGAAATGCCACTTTGCTATAGATAGTCCAAGGCTAGTCTCATGAACCTGGTTTCATTTTTTTCTATGCTCTTACCAAGGAAGTAATTCATCATATGAATGTTATAGGAACATATTCATCATATGAATATAATACTTTTTCATATTTGATGAAAGTTAGTTTTAAAATAAGAAAAAAATTATTAGCAACAATTTATGCTAACAATGTAAAATATATTTCTAAAAGTGACTACTGAATATTAAAAAGGTTTCTTTTGCTACTGAATGCCATTGAACATTTTGCATTGATGATTAAACAAACAGGATCTTAGGCAGAACTTTTTCCAAGTACTTAAAAAAGAGAGTAACAAACTGATGTCCCTAGACCCTAGTTTCTTTCAGAAATATAATTTGCTAATTTAGAAATGTCAAAACAAAGTGACCATTGGAAATGATAGCTTGTAATTCAATGAAGCACTAATGTGAGTATTTTAAAAACTTACTCATTCAAAGGAAATCTCCAGTTTCCTGTGAATTTCTTCCATATCAAGAAAAGTGAGCATTTCCATTACAATATCTTCGGTAAAAAAAAAAAAGGAAGCATTTAACATTTATGTTTTAATTGAATTAAATGTCTAAGCTTCCAGTGATGTTGCATGTAATTTGCAGGGAAAATAAATATATCTTCAAATGGAAGAAGTGCTAACAAGGCCTGACTAAAATATTCCTGAAATATCTATGTATTGTGCATTTGAGGTATTCTTTATTCAAAATGACACTTGAGAAAGATGATTAATAGTGCTGCACGTGAAACATGCAAGCTGTGATTCTCAAGAGAATGAGGTTGGAGGGGGTGGATTCAGGACAGGCACAAATTTGTTGCTCCCTGGAGAATCAGAAACATTTCTCCCACATCCTCCCTTTATAACTTTCCAACTTCCAAGGGCAAAACAACAGAATTCTGGGAACTCTGAAAAGCCTTGAACCAGGTTGTTGAAAAAAAAAAAGTAAAGGACAGAGCAAAGAAATATGGATTATAAAAAAAAGACTTGGCAGAATGGACTTTTTATTTGGATGTGATAACTATCGGGAGGATTTATGTTAAGAACTCAAGGGAAATAGTGGTTTAGAGAAAATGGGGTGTAAGAATGAGAAAGGAAGAAAAATTATGCTGAGCTTCTTATTAAAAATAATATCCTTTTGTACCTGAGCAATTAATTGTTTAGACTTAAAGAATTGATTCTGTGCAGCAGTTGGTATTTTTGTATTGCAATGAAACCTGGTTCACCATTGTATACTGGGAAGGTCAATATAATTTTTATGCATTCTTTCTACTTTGAATTAGATATTTAATGTGACAAGTGAGTCATTTCCATTGAAATATGAAAATGTTAGTTTGGAGTATCAGAAATAATATTTTAAGGGTTGCTAATTTATTCTTGATAATGTTCTTTTTACATTAGTAACTACATCAGTTTTTTTTTACATCAGTTTTTTGAAAATAGAAATGCTATGTTAACTTCTAAAAACTCCTATGAACTACTTTTAATAGACATATTTTTCGTAAGAATGTAGCTATTGATATATTATGATTTGCGCAAAGACCTCATTTGCTACCCTTGCTGCTTTTGACCTCATTTCTTCCAAGTGTCTATCCCTTTACCCACAAATCACCTGGCTAATGCCCTCATCTTTTTGTTTACCTCTTTAATCAGTCCCTTTGCACCCGTAATCACCGACAACTGACCAATACTCCCACTATGGTTACTTAGGAAAATACTGTGGGTCGTATCGCTAAGATCCATTTACTCCGTATTTTCATCTGGTGTGAAGAGCATACCGTGTTTCCCCAAAAATAAGACCTAGCTGGACAATCATCTCTAATGCGTCTTTTGGAGCAAAAATTAATATAAGACCCAGTCTTATATTACATTACATTATATTATGTTATAGTAAATATATTATATTATAGTAAATATAACTATATTATATTAATATAAATATATTATATTACTTATAGTAAAATAAGATCGGGTGTTATATTAATTTTTGCTCCAAAAGATGCATTAGAGCTGACTGTCCAGCTAGATCTTATTTTCGGGGAAACATGGTAGTGTCCTCTGTTAATTCTGTTCACTTCAATTTTTGGTAATGTTTCTACTTCAAATCAAGATGAAGTTTATAAACACCCTGACAGCCTGGACGTAGAGGCATATGGAAGGCACTGCAATAAATAATACAGAAAACTTTCATAGTTAGCCTAGATCCCTGCTTTAGAGCCCTGAGTATTTAAAAACCCAACATTCAGAAAGGGTGCTATGTGCTTGGGTTCTGTTTAATTTTGCTACCCAACAATGTTTCAGCCTTCAGGAAGTCTATCCCCCAAGAAGTGCTTAGTCTCTAAATGTCAAAACAGTCTCCTTTTTGAAAGAACACTTTCTTTTGTGTGCAAAAGGTCTTCCTCTGTCTCATTCAGTGTGTTCTTCTTAGCATTAAAAAATAAACAGAAGCGACATAGCCTTAAAATAGCTATCTGAACTTGAGACACCTGTGCATCCCTGAAGCTCTCTAAATGAATGAACTGTCAAACATCACACAGAGGTGGGAATTAAAACTGCTGAACTTCAGATATTAGAGACAATATAGGGCTTCTTCAGGGTAGTGTGTCTGCCAGAGTTCACACAGCTGCTGGGTCTCCGCATTTCTCCCAGTGTATTAAAACATTCCCTTTGAATAACACAGGCTCTATGTTACATTATTTAACCTCCAGGTGATTTGAAGTCTCCAAACCATCCTCCAATTAGAGCTGATACTCTTCTAGTTAGCTACTGTATTTGGAGGAAGAACCAGTACAAAGGGGAATTTTAAGAAAAAGACATGTTGCTTCCACTGGAGAAAGGAACAAAGATTAATCATGACTTTGTGGATTGTGGGCATTTATTAATGGAGCATTTCAGTTCAATGCAGTGTTTATTTATTAATTGCCTACAAGCTGTCTGGTTGGTTTCAAAACTGACTGTTGAACTTACTGTAACAGAGATGTTGCTGACCCTCTGCCCCATGCCTCAAAGCACAGCCTTTTATAAATGTTGGTGCAATGAAAAGTTTGCACTTCCTGCCTCTCCTCGCAGATTTCTCTTTCACTGACTATGGTTATAGCAAGCAGTGACCAGAGGTGCCATAGCCCCTCTTTTATCCTGGAGCCAAAAACAAATGCAGAATAACCATCTCTCCCTTTACCCTGACCATCCTGCCCCTTCATCAGACTAATATTCAAAGTGAAGATTTTATATGAAAAGTTAGGGCATTGTCAGAAGGAAACGACCCTAGAGTTGAAGTTCTGCCTCACTGGGATACGACTTTTACATTAGCTCTTAAGTGACTCTGCGCAAATCTTTCTCTTGGGACCACTCCTGCGTTTCCACAAGCGTAGATGTGGTTCTTGATTTCTCTCTGAGCTCTCAGTTTTAAGTAAGACCCTGAACTGCAGTTGTGTTCACCTCTGTGCTGTCTGCAGGCTCCTGGGACATACCAGGCTCTGTTTTATGAGGAAGGATGCAAGTGAATTCTCCAGCCTTGTGTCCACTCTTGCTGTGGCCCTACGAGCGTCTGTCCTAATTAGATAAGTACATCTCCTCAAGAAAAAGCTAAATGTTTGTTTGCTTGTTTGCTTGTTTTTGGACAATGTAACCTGACCAAGAGCGTGAAGAGATTTTTTCTCTATTTGCAGAGTTTGCCTTGCCCTTTAAGGACAATGGGGCCACTTGATTGTGTTAAGAGACTTTTGGCTTTGCAGCTCCAAGATGCAGTGACATACTTCTTAAAATGGGTATTCTTTTCGTCATCCAGGAAACATCTCCTGAGCTGATTAAATACTTTTGGTGGAGAGTCTGAAGAGAAAAAAGGAAGTATTTGCTTATTTTATCTGCTGCATTTATCTCTTACTGCACTTGAACTCTCAACCTCTACTTGGGACCGATGGCTACTTGTCTCCTGAACATATTCAGTAATCACCTTTATAATTTGCACTCATTTTACGATTAACCCTGCCTCCCATATCCAAATCCTTCCACATACAGGTTTCCACCTCCTAGAACAACCTCCCTTCCTCGTCATGCCTGTCATGATCTTATTATTCACCCTATATATGTCTCTGCTACTCTTTTGGCATTCATTTTGTATTAGTCTACTTGGGCGGCCATAAAAAAAAGACCATACAGGCTTCATGGCTTAAATAGCAGAAAGTAATTTTCTTGTAGTTTTGGAGGGTCAATGTCTCTGATCAATGTTTGGCAGGGTTTGCTTCCTGGTGAGAACCTTCTTGCTGGCTTGCAGATGGCCAACTTTTCACTGCATCTTCACACAGTCTTTCCTCTGTGTACACATGGAGTGAGAGGGAATGAACCCTCTGGTGTCTCATAAGCACATTAATGTTATGAAATCATGGCCCCATTCTTATGTTTATTTAAACTTAATTACTTCCTTCAATGCCCTATCTCCAAATATAGCCACACTGGGGGTTAAGGCTTTAACATGTGAATTGGGGGGGCACAAATATTCCGTTCATAACACATTCATTTTGCTTTGTGTTTATAGTTAACATATATGTATATATGTAAATATGAGTATATATGTATATATATAGATATCTATAATCAAAGAGTTGTAAGCTCTTGTAAATGTTGTACACATTTTTATACTTTACATTTTATATGTATTGAATTCATGTTTTCTGATTGACAACATATATTCAGCTATAAGACATTCACAGGCAAATTTCCATCTTCACTTTCTAGCATACATTATTTAATTAAAAAAAAAATCCCCAGTTCCAAGGTTGCTTTAAAATTCTAGAATGCTTTAGGAAAAAATGTTGAAAAATTTCTGGCTCGTCTGTCTTGAAAGCTTAAAAATGTCAAGAATATTCTCTTTTTCAAAGATCTATTTTAGTACATATCCATTATGTAAGATATTTAAATAATTTTAGGTAATTTCTATTTAAAAAAATTTTCTTTTCTTATAATTTTGGGTTTCAGTGCCTGTGGGAGAAACATACTTTTTTGTAAAGTATTTTTGTTGTCGTTTTATGCTAGATCACATGATTAGCTTTGACTTTTCCGTCTATGTCATATAATCTTCGAATATATTAGTACCATAGATGTATTCTAAGTTGAAAGGCTGAAAAATATTGAATAAAATACATAATACGATTTTTATATTGATATTAAGTGGACACTAGCACATTAAATTCATGCTAGTAGGCACTGTACAAAGAAGACTCTCCTGAACTATTTTCAAATACTTCCCATTTCTTTTCCAATGAACATAAATCTTCCTAATCTTTATGTAGCATCTAGCTCTTCAGACAGTAGTTTATCATGTCACAGGAATTTTTCTCAATTTAAGTACATTTCATTTAAAGTTTTTTTTTTTAAGATTAATCATTAAAATTACACTGGATGTTTCATATAAAGACACTGTCTGCAAATACTGATTATAATGCTGTAAGCAAAAGAAGAAAAATTAAATAAAAACAATGTGGATAATTTCCATTTAAATCTTAAATTCAGAATTTTTAAATCTCAGGAATATATTTTGGGTAATATATTAGGTCAAACCTAAATTGATGGAATTGTTTAGCTAACTTAATTCTTAGCTTGAGCAAAGCTCCCACAACTTTGTTTTATTTATTTCATTTTAGAATTTGTGTTGCATCTTTGTAGTAAAACAATTTATAATGATTCCAGAATTTTATTTAGGAGACCACAGTGATTATTGTTATAAGTTTGTCTCTGATTTTTCAAATGAAGCAAATCTCAGAAGGAATGCATGAAGCTGCTGTCAGGATTAATATTAACACTATTCAGTGAATTCATATTTCTTTCAAGAGAGATGACATTGTTTAATCATTTTTTTACCTGTCAAGAGTCACTAATATTTAATTTATATTTTACTATATGAAGGAAGTTGATAGCAAATGGGTCTATATGATATAAATGTCAGGAAAAGAGGATCAAATTTTTCCACTAATGGGTGTGTCTGTAATATATTTAATACTGCGATTTTGTGCTCATTATTGCTATTGACTTTTTAAAAATAGATAGTTAAGATTACAGACTATTTAGTATTTAAAGACTGAGAGTAAAAAAGACATAGATAAATGTCACTATGACTATGAGCTATTAAGTATAGAATTCTAATTGCTGGACCTGATGGGGAAAGAAGTCTGATGAAGTAAAAAAGTGATTATAATAAAACTGTTGATAGTGTAGGTAAATAACTTGTCCCTAAAATTAAAAATTCAAACCTAGTTAATTATATCTTAGCTAATAAAACCTGCAGTGATAACATGAAAAATTAATGAATGTTTTAATGAATTTTCTGGTAAATTATTTGTCAGAAGTAACTTAAGGGGTCTGAAAATGTTTAGAAGTCATTAGATTAACCGAAATATAAAATAATGCTAGAAACAGTGAAACTCCACTTCTACACAAGAGGAATTTAAAATGAAATTTGTCTTATTAGATTGTATCTCATTGTCTAAAATGGACTAGCACAATGTAGCATTTACTAAATAGTTAGTGCATAAATTAATATTAAATTTGGCACTCTATAAAAATAAAGGTGGTTGTGGTGGTGGTGTGGTGGCATGTGTGTGTGTGTGTGTGTGTGTGTGTGTGTGTGTGTGTTTTTGTGTGTGTGTTAACTCTGAGGTCTATAGGAAACATTTCAAAGTGGTAAATTTATTATATATGTGTATATATATATATATATATATGTATACATACATATATATATATATACACACACACACATATATATATATATATATATATATATATATATATACAGTAAGAACATTTAACATGAGATCTACCCTTTTAGCAATTTTTTTTAAAGTATACAATGTATTAACTACTATAGGTATGTTGTACCTGGAACTAATGTACATTGTATAACTGAAACTTTATACCCATTGAATAGCAACTCCCAATTTCCTCTTCCCTCAGCCCCTGTAAACCACTATTCTACTCTCGCTTCTATGAGTTTGGCTGTTTTAAATACTTCATATAAGTGGACCCATACGGTATATAATTGTCTTTCTGTGACTGTCTTATTTCACTTACCATAATGTTTTCCAAGTTCATCTATGTTACTGCATATTGAAAGATCTCT